>NW_026057585.1:75816130-76131246 GCF_023721935.1 Panthera uncia | reverse complement strand
AAAAAAAAAAAAAAATTTTAAAGCAGGGTGGACCCTTAAACAGCTCTGAGTAGTTGCTGGGTATGATGAGAATGAGCAACCAGCTCAGCACTTTGCAGCAATCTGTTGTGACAGAAAAATAAACAGAGTTTTGGATTTGAACTGCGTTTTGAAAGATGAATTAGAAATGTGTCAGGCACAGCGGAGTATTTCTGGTAGAAGAAATAGTACCAAGGCAGTGAGTCATAAGAGGCAGAGGCACATTTGGAAAATAAGAACTTTGGGGTGGTGGAACGTGGAATATGTTACGAGGGGGCCAGTCTAACGTGGAGAAAAATTAAAACTGGTCTGTGAATGTCCTTGATGTTGAACCAAGGGCTTTTAATCTGGTCCAGTTTTAGACAGATAACTGGTTATATCAGGGAAGATGGTTTATCATTAAAATCCGATAGTAACTAAATAAAATGTTCTTTTTAAAGCCCTTGGAGGAAACAAACAGGCCCTGGAAGAGGCAGCAACAGTAAGTGTTGTCCTATTTGGGAACTGTGGTTAGTTTTTAAGTTTAATCCAGTCACAAAGTCCAACCAGTGAGTGCTTACTGTGGAAGAGGTTTCATAGAGGATCTGTTTTGTTTATGGCGACTGAAAAATTATGGTTATCCAATGTTGAGTCCATAAGGCCCAAATAGTTTCAGGTGCTACAAAAGGAGGCAGTTCTTTTTTGGCAGCCCTGCCCTGACCTCCGCAGGCAAAGTAGAAGCCTCAACTCCAAGTTTCTTTAAGCCCCTGGGCCATTACCTAATGACCTGGCCCGCTAGGTATCAAGGAGACTCCTGCTCAGTATGACTCATGTCATACTGTAGAAGCTATGCTCTTATTTGGGACTTTCAGGTTTCCTCACTCCCTCTCACCTCCTTCATCCCAGCATCACTATCAGGACTGAAGAGAGTAAGATGGGGAAGCAAAATAATTTAGATCTTAAATCTGCACTGTTTAGTACAATAGCCACCAGCCACAGGTAGCTATTTTAATCAATTAAAATTAATAAAATTAAGACTTCAGTCCCTCAGACACACTAGTCACATTTCAGATGTTCAGTAGCCACACATGACTAGTGGCTCCGTATTGGTAGCTCAGAAATAGAGCATTTCTATCCTTGCAGAAAGTTCTGTTGTACAGTGTTGGGAACTAGTCCATAAATGGGCTTCACAGAGACCCTGAGCACTCTAACATCATACATAAACAATGTGTGTATATACATGCATTGGTAGTATATCTGGGGAGAAAATGTATTACAACCTTTATCAGATTTACAAAGCGAACCCAAAAATCTACATCCTTCTGTGCACTGATCAGAATCCCTTGGATTAGAAAGGACCTGACTATAAAGGGTATATAGTAGCATTGAATAGCAGATCTCCACTGGCCTCAGAAGTTGAAGGTATTTCAGAGCCAGTTATTCAGTCAGAAAAAAGCTAGAGAGTTCGGGGGTGAATATTATAGGAGAGGAGTGGAGATAACTGAAAAAAATCAAGAGCTAGTAAAACGTTCTCAGTCCTGGTTTTTTCTTTGTGCTATGTTCCCCCCATCTGCACACCCAAATCTAATGTATCAAAAGACTTAACCTCTGAGGTGAATTATACTCATTAGCTAATGCATCACCCTCTTTTTAATTAATCAGACATACAGAACTACAAATCAGAGAGCTTCTAATGTTACATGAAATAGCCAGTGTCATCATACCAAGTCAAAAGCAATTGTAGCCTTAGCTAATATGATTTGAAACTCAGGGAAGAAATGATACTTTGGTACCAAAGTTCATAATTATTAGGTATGTGGGGGGGTCTCCTGAGACTATTTCCAGGAAGACCCACAGGGCTCGGCATATAGTCATTCTCATGGCCATGATTTATTATAGTGCGAAGATACAAAGGGAAATCAACAAAGGGAAAAGGTACATGGGCCAGAGTCCGGAAGAAACCAGGCGCAAGCCCTCAAGAGTCCTCTCCCAGTGGAGTCACATGAGACACCTTAATTTAACACATGTATAATATCTACCAGAAAAGCATATTAGAGACTCCATGCCCAGAGTTTTTATTGGGGGCTGGTCACATAGCCATCTTCTGCCTAGCACGTACCAAAATTCCAGACTTCCAGAAGGAAAGCAGCTATGCAACGTAAGTCATGGTGTTTGTACAAAGCTTAGGCCCAGAGGAGCCATTCTTAACCAGGGATGGTGGGAACCCTGAAATCCAAGTTCTCATGCAAGCCACCAGCCAGCCACGCAAACAGGCCTTCCTATGGGCATCAGTCTTGGGCCTGTTAACTCTTCTGCATGGTAGGTGATCAGTGGCCTGCCACCACTGATACCTTCATAACATGCCAGTTGTTTCTAGGGATGGCAGATAGTTGGCCACTACTTTCTATTCCATTAGCCATTTCAGACATCACTAATCTACAGTGCTGTTTCTTACTAAGATTGGACAGTCTCAGAATCCTTCTTTGAGCACTCCACAGATTTGCCACCCATCTAGAGATGAAGCCAGCGTCATTCCTAGTCTGTAACAACTCTTCTGATATTTACACGTACCCTACAAGGAAAGGTATAGGATCATGCCTGCTCGTGGCTGTTTTCATCCTTATAGGTAGTTACCACTGGGAACACTTAATTAGAATGACGGTGACTTTTTGAAGGGCTCAGGAGTACAACAGAAAACCTTATCAACCCTCTAGATGTTAAAAAATCAAGAGAGAGAGAAGTCTAATACAGCACCGAGTTAGAGAACGTGAATCATCAGGATCTTGTATTGTTTGCCAGTGGGACGTAATCAAGTGTGACCTCTTTGAAACATGATTTGGCATAATATCAAGGCTGAACATTTGTGTACCCACAACCCTCCAGTGCCCTATCCCTGAGGGTACAGCCAAGAGAAAATTTGAACATGTGCATCAGACACACGTAGAAGAGAGTTCAGAGTAGCAGTGCTGGTAATAGCAAAAGACTGTTGACGAGATTGGACAAATTCATTCTGGTAGAGTCACACAGTGGGCTATTACATGGCCGTGAAAACTAACTACAACTACAAACAGTGGTCAAAAATGAGACCAAGTAAAATATTACTTCAGCACATGTACACTTGTAAAAACTTACACGTGCTTTCTTTTAAGTAAATGAAAGGATAGTGGTTATCTCTGGGGAATGACAGGAAACTGGTCACCTCTGAGGGGAGACAAGGATGTAGAACAGGGCAGAATACAGAGCTGGAAGCAAGGTACCAGCAATGTGTTAGGTCTTAGGTGGTACAGTGCATTTATGGGAATTCACCATATCTGTTATAACTAGTATGTAACAATCTTTGTATGTATCGAATAATATGTTTTTTTAATTGTTTCGAGTCTTAAAATACTCCTCGTAGTTGATGGAATATGCCTGGTGTTTTCTGGCTGTGTTTGTCACAGGCTGACCTGGATATCACAGAAATAAACAAACTAACAGCAGAAGCTATTCAGACACCCTTGAAATCTGCCAAAAGTGAGTACTTTTCAAAACCCTTTGTTGAACTGAGAGAGTGGAGGCTCGGGTGGTTGGCTGGTTGCTCAGAGAGGCCTCGGGGGTAAAGCCTCTTCCCTCTAATGCCCAGTCTTCCGTCTTGTAAATCCGATAATGTGATTTTGGCCGCCTCATTGAGTTGATTGTATGCAGGACTGATAGGAGCAGACTCCCAGTGATGTGGGAGTGACAGTGAGAGTGGAAGGAGCGGGAAAGCTGCGTGGGGACCTTGGCCGCCTGCTGGCTCCCCCAGTTAAACAGGTTGGCGGGACTGAGAGGCCTTACGGGACAAGGTAAGGCCAGCCAAGGAGCTCCCGTGTGACCAGAAAGGTTAAGAGAATTGCAGAAGGACCGGTGTCCCATTGCGTCATCCCACATTCCTGGATTCAGGGACCTGCTTCGTGAAATCATCTCACATACACCTGGAGAGAGGCCGTCCTGGAGGGACAGCAGGTTGTGGTTAGTGAGCATGGACTCAGGACACATTGGGCTCTGTCATGGATTTTAAGTCACTGTCATTAAGCTTTCATAGCTCAGCGCATCCAAATCTTGTGAGGATAGGCCTGACCCATGGCCTGGATTTGGGGCTGCCCGCCAGCGCGCTTTCCCTGCTGGGTAGGGCCAGAAACACCGTCCGGTTCTTAGTCCATCTTGCTTTCCATCTCGGCCTTGTAGGGTGTGGGGGGCAGGAGATTTTCACTCGCCGGTGTCCCATTCCAGTGCTGCGTTGCTGAGATTGTGACATAATTGGACTGGGGTATTCCTAGAGTTCCTCACCTGCACATTTACAATCTGTTAGGTCACTCTGGGTTATCTCTACACTTAGGTAATACTAGTTTCTCTTCTGAGTTCCACCAGTTTTGCTTATGTGGTTGGGGAGGGGAGGGCTCTTTTGATTTCACCCCTGGGAGCCAAACACACCAGGACCAATGTCATCCAACAGTAAAGATTTTTTTTTGTGCTCCCTTGACCATTGGACTTTGACTACATTGTGCTGCTTCCAAAAAAAAAAAAAAAAAAAAAGATAAATATATTGTTTAATGTGTCAGAAAATAAAAAGCTGTCTAGTCTCATCCCCTGCCCCTCATGATTAGATGTGTGAATTTTCTCTGTGGAATCCCTGCTCAAGATTGTCTGGCTCGTGGTTGTACATATTTAGCAGTGACACTACTATCACCAAGCAGCTGCAATGCTCAGAAAGTTTTTTCTAATCTATGTAAATAATATTTTATTGTAATAAACAATACTTCTGACATGTGTCCAGTACTGTCCAAAAGGCTTTTACATTGATTCATTCCACAGACACTTAGTAAACACAGGCACAATTCTAGAGTTTGGGGGTACAGGGAGTAACAAAGACCCTCCTCTTGTGAAGCACATTCCAGGTCTCATAATACCCCTAGGAAGGGACTATTCCCTTTTGTAGATGAGGAAACTGAGGCTCCACACTAAAAGCCCCATGACTTGGTTAGTGCTAAGACCAGGCCTCAAGCTCAAGTCTGGCTGACCCCAGCATCTGTGCTCTTACCAGAATGCTGGGCATCATGTGGGCTTTTTTAACCAGTCTGGTTAGTTTCCTCTGTCTAAACCTTCTTTTTAAAAAAAGTCATCTTGTATATTCAAAGTCTTTTTCTTAATTACAACCTCAGATTGCATAAGTTTCATTTCCTATAAGAAACATGAATACATGATAGGATGCTTGGGTGGCTCAGTCGGTTAAGTGTCTGACTTGAGCTCAGGTCATGATCTCACGGTTGGTGGGTTCGAGTTCTGCATTGGGCTCTGTGCTGACAGCTCAGAGCCTGCAGCCTTTCTCGGACTCTGTGTCTCCCTCTCTCTGCCTCTCTTTCTCAAAAATAAACATAAAAAAAAAAAAAAACACATGAAAACATTAAAGTTTATTCCTATGAGAAATATCACTTTGTTAAAACTGTTTCTTATAGCACGAAAGATAATAAAAGTGGATGAAATGATAGTAGAAGAGGAAGAAGAAGAAAATAAAAATAAGAATCTTCAAACTGCAAGAGTAAGTAGGCACTCAGGTTTGAGGCTGGGAGAGGACAGGAGACAAATACATAATATCCTGTTGCCCGACCCCTACCTGCCAGAGTTCAGTTTAGTAGAGAAGATCCCACTTAAATGGCTAAAAACAAAAGCAATCATAGATGTGTGTGTAAGGTACATAGAACATAGAAGAGGAAGCTATCAAAGCTATTACCTCCCTGGTTAGGATACACCAGGCCTTTAAAGGTGAGGGAGATTTCACTAGCTGGAAAAGAAAGGGAAGGGAAGTCCACAAGGAGATAGGAAAGTTCCATTTAAGGAACAGGAAGCAGTTTGGGATGGCAAGGATGTAAGCTGTGAGGGTGATCTGCATAGAGTAGGGCCAGACGACGAATGGCCTTGTGTACCAGGCTTGGAAGTTTCCATTCCACCAGGTTGGTCATTTCAGATTGGTATTTCAGAACAATATGCAGGGTAAATGGGAGAGGGGAAAAACTGGAGACAAGGAACCCAGTTGGGAGGCCATTGTAATTCTTAAACGGAGACACCGAGCCTATAAAAAGAGAAGGACGGTTTTGACATAATGTTTTAAAAGGGAGAGTGAGCTTGGTGGAGGAAGGGAGGAAGCAGGGATGATCAAATGGTTTCTAGCTCAGGCAGCCATCATGGGTGGAAGGTGGGACATGGGAGGAAGAGCAGTGAAGGGGAGCAGCCACTGTCCCAGTTTTTGTTCCACACTTATCCGAGATTTCAGCCTGGAGCTCAGGGAGCAGTAGGAGGTTGTGAGACCCACTGTCTCCCATTGTGGGTGTCAGTGAGGTTGTGCAGGGAAGGCGTGGAGAGGGGGCTGAGGATGGGCACTTGGAGGGATGCTAGAAAGAGGACCTCATGAGGCAGCCTGCACAGGGACAGCCAGAGAAATGGGGAAGGTGGGGTGGAGGACAGGGATGGAGAGAATTGTCAGAAGGTAAGGAGTGATCCTTGTCAGGTGCCCCTGAGGACTCGGGAGGGGTGAGGACTGCCGAGGGTTCCTTAGATTGGGCACCTGGGACCGCCTGAGTGACCTTCACAGCAGCACTTAATGGGAGAGTGACGGGGAGGTGAGGGGATGGAGAGGGGGCAAGCCAGGCCAAGTCAGTTCAAAAGAGATTTCCCTTTAATCTTGGTCAAAACCCTCTGCTTTGAAGACCCAGGCCTTAGTTGGTCAGTTTTGTTCTGTATTACCTAAGGCAACTTGATTCTGGGAGCAGACCTCATATTCGGTGTTAGTTTCCTTTTCCAGAGCTGGTTCCCCCTCCCCTACTTTTCTTACCCCTCCCTTACCTTTCCCCCTTTTGGGGCTTTTTATAATCACAGTTTCATTTGATTGTGAATCCAGGTCAAAAGGTGTCCTCCGTCCAAGAAGAGAACCCAGTCCGTACAAGGAAAAGGCAAAAGCAAAAGGTAATGGGTTTTCCAAACTTCATTGTGTGTTTTGGTTTTACTGGGGAGACCCACTCAGTGTGGCAGAAATCGGGGGTGAAAGGGCTCTCGTGGCCTGTGCTCCAGTGGAACTTGAGTCTCCAAGCTGGAGGGGCTTCTAGAAATGAACTGACCCAGCACATTTCTCCAGTTCCGCCCATGTTCTCTGTCCTCCCCCACTTTTTTGGTTCGTTTGTTTTCATGCCTCCAGCCGCCGAGCTCCAGGCAAGAGGCCTACCGGGGGCTGAGAGGGTGCCTCCTTCCTCTTGTCCCGTTAGCCTGAGAAGTCGGATTCTGGAGGCTGGCCGCTCGGCTTCAGAGCGCTGGCTCCGCCCTAGTTGGCTGTGTGATCTCGGCCAAGTTGTGCGACTCAGTGTTCTGGAGTCTGCATCCGTACGCAAGGATAACAGCCGTGTTTCCCGGGTTGTTGGGGAGCTTCACGAACTAGCATGTGTGAGGTGCTCGGGACAGTACCCGACATGATCGGGGCCTTCTGCGTGTGACCTGCCACGCTGCTGCTGTCACTGCGCGCCTCATGGCCACTTCTTACCTGCAGGTCCAGCCACTGTAACACTGTCACCCCAGCTGGGGGCCGGTTGGAGTTGTCTATGGTGAAACCAACTCCAGGCTTGACACCCAAGTTTGACTCGAGGTGAGTGATGGGAGCGGTGCCTGCGTCTGGGTGGGAACCCAGCAGTTAACATCAGTCAGCAAAGAAGGGTGTGCGAGAAAACACTCGACTCCTTGGCCTGGCAAAGCGCTCTTGGAGGAGGGCAGCCGTCTCGGCTTCCAAGTGTTTGCCCCTCCCCTGGGTGCAGGTTAGCTGATTTCAGCGACAGAATGACTCTTTGACGAGAGGGAGGAGGACATTCTGCCTCTGATGACTAGGAAGCCTCTGGTGATTCTTGGTCTTTTCTGATTCTGACCAGGAAACGTAGTTTTTAAAACTGGGTAGGTACTCTCCTATACCCTTGGTAAGAGTGACAGTGGACACCACGTCACATCGGGAGACCAACGTAACCCAGGCTCTGAGCCAGTGTCTTCCAGCAGGCTGGTCAACTGGACAGGAAGTGCCATCTCACCATTAAAGTGGATGTGCGTGTGCCGATGTGACAGCTTCGTGATCACGGGCGTCTCCAAGCACGTTGCAGAACAGCGTGTCCTAGACGATCCCATTTGTTTTTATATACATAGAACGTTTCTGGAAGACATAAGGAATTGAGAGTAGGGATCTCTGGGGTGAGGAGAGGGAGGAAGCCTTCTACTTTTAATTCCCACTCTTGAACTGGTTTTCACATGAGCGTATAGCAGAGGACATGTAGAGAAAAACAGGTAGCAGAATTTTAACTGTCTCGAGAAGGTTAGGTTGGGAATTAATATGATGTAGTCTCTGGATCCTCCTTTTTTGACCCCAGAAAACTCTTCTTGATGGAAGCACTTAGCCACTCTTGGAAATGCACTAACCATAGTTTATTTCTGGCTTTGTGGCTGGATGGATGACTGGCATCCATACAGAGCTTTGGACCTGAGATTTCCGTGGGTAAGAACTGACTTTGGCTAGATGTATGTTTGATAATTACAGCCTCCCTTCTCCAGCTGTGTTTAGTCATTACTGTTTAAAAAGACATTTTTTCCCCTAAATTTAGAACTCGCCTTCTTAGAAATGTGGGATTTGAAAACTACAGCTTGAGGCCAGATGGGGGCTGCAAGGGTTCACAGCGCCTCATGTCATTCAATCTGCCAAGCCATCTTGACGGGGATCTTCCCACTTTGTAGGGTCTTCAAGACCCCGGGCCTGCGCACTCCAGCAGCCAGAGAGCGGATCTACAATATCTCCATGAATGGCAGCCCTCTTGCCGACAGCAAAGAGATTTTCCTCACGGTGCCGGTGGGCGGTGGAGAGGTGAGTGTCTCCGAGGGATGCCAGGCCACCACGCTGCTCGCTCAGCCCTTCTGTCCTGGGCCCATCACCCACTTCTCACCCCCACAGTCCGTGGGGTGGCATGGATGCCGATCTCCACATCTCTGCAGGACTCAGAACCCAGTTTTCTCGCCCAGGTTAGAGGCCCAGGCTGGGATCCTTGCCCGGCTCCATGTTCCTATTTGTTCCTCAGCTAACATTTGCCCAGCTGCCTTGTGGCAGGCCCAAGGTGTAGACAACACGATCCCCGCTCTCGAGAAGCTGTTCAGTAGTCAAGATAGGTTCACCGTCAAGAACAGGATTATGTGATGTGTGCAACACGGGAGGTTATTAAAGGGAACGCAGAGGAAGGCACCGTTGGGGTATGTGCTTAGTCTAGAAAGGGGACCAGGAGCTGTGTCTTCCACTCTGTAGAACTCTGAGGGGTTCTGAAGCAGGCTGATACCCGTTTCTCTGGGTTGAGTAGAGGAAGTTGCTGACCTCGGCTCCTCGGAGGGAAGGAAGGTGTATCTCAGATGTGTCTGCAGGGCATTTCTAAGCTGAAGTACATGCCCTTTATTCCCCGGGTGGTCCAGCCAAGGTCCAGTGATAAGCACTGATGTCACTGACTCCTCAAGGCACTCCTTGCCACTCCCCCCACCCCCCACCAAGTGTGGAGTATCACGGGCACCCCTGGGGCACACTAAGACACTGGGTGGAGGGCCCTGCCCTAGGGGACATGGAGGTTGAACCCATTTTGCCCTCCACACAGAGCATGCGATTATTGGCCAGTGACTTGCAGAGGATGGACATCGCACAGCTGGACCCAGAGGCCTTGGGAAACATTAAGAAACTCTCCGTGAGTCTCGTAACCCTCCGCGCGCAAGATGCTGCCAACGGCTTTCTTAGTTTAGCCGTACTTGGGACTGTCTTTTGGGGGCTGGGCTTCATCTTTAGCACGGTGTTGTCCTCTTTCCCCCAGGGGATTTTAACCATAATCCTACTTCCTTAGCTGCAATTCTGTCCCTAAATTGAGGTTGACCTTCAGTCCACCCCAGAGTGCCTGCCACAAAAGTTCCACAACAGAATCAAAATTCTGCGTCATTCAGGCAGTTGGTGTCAGTGTGTGAGGGCAGATTGACTGCCGGAATGGAAACCTCCTAGAGGGAGGGAAGGGCTTGTTCCAAGGGGTCCCACGGAGTCCAAGAAAACGCCGAACAGCCAGGCCTCCGGAGCAGTGGGACCCTCCTTGACAGGAGTTTATGGAGGTGCACCTGTTCCTGGAGCGTCTCTGTCTTTGAGGCCCACGCACCCATTTCTCTGACATTTCCTCATTCCTCCCTTGGCAGATCATCTTCTCCACAGGGCTCTCGGTTCCGGGCTGTGTCCTCCTTCAGTACTGGCTTGCGTGTGGCTTCAGGCAGCCGCAACTCTGACTTCACTAATGCCTGGCACTGACTGTCCGGCTTCTGGCCTCCGCTTACGTTCTCGGAAGGGCGTCGAATTGGCTCAGCCTTGGTCAGATGGGCCTCCGTGGTCCAGTCAGCATGGTCTCCAGTGGTGGATGGGAGCACTTGGTGCGAACACGGCTGCCCTAGGCGCCCCCCTACTGGGGGGGGTCTGTGAAGGGTACCTCCAGGGAAGGGGGCAAGGGCGGAGCTGCTTTCCCAGCCCGGTCCTGTGGAACGAGGGCCCCGTGCTGGGATCCCACACGTACCCAGCTACCCGAACCTAGTGACATCCGTCCCCTAGCTGTGCCTGCAGCACTACTGTCTCATCTGAGGTCTTGCTTTACTGCTTCGTTCAGATGAGGAATGGAGGTCCAGGACAGGTAATTCATTAGTTCGTGATAGGAGTAGAGAACGAAGGGCTGAGATTCACTCAGACCTGCTGACCCCAAGTCAGGTGCCACCCGAGGAGACTCTGAAGTGGCCAACAGGCAAGCATGGCCGGTGCCGTGTTCGCTCAACGACCCGCCTCCTTTCCTTTGTAGAGCCGCCTGGCCCAGATCTGCAACAGCATACGGACTCACAAATGAGGCTGCTGTCTCAAGAAGCCAAACTTGACAAGATGGACCTTCAACAGGCACTTCTGGGACCCTGAAGAAACTTCTTCCCTTCAGGCTTATTGTTTGTTGGAGCGTGAAGTTCCAGAGCAGGGAGTGGTGTTCCTCTAGGAGAATTTGGGAAGCGGGGGAGACGCGCTGCTCCCCCATCGGTTAGATAAAGCTTTGCTCTTCACACCTCCCAACCCAACTGCCTCCCGCATCCGTGCAGTCGAAACTTCCTGTCATTCTCCTGGCAGAATTCTCCTTCCTGCTCTGAGCTGCCACCTTCTGCCTCCTGTAACCCAGCATCCTCTCTGCCCCGCCCCTATCCCAGTGGAGGTGGCGTGAGAGCAGCTCATGTTCCCAGGAAGACCGCCTGCTCCCCCTCGTCGGAGAACCCTCTGCTCGAGGCTGGGAATTTTAAGCTCAGGGAAGCGTGAGCTCTGGGCCATGGGAGGACAGATCCGGAAAGCTGGGAGGAACTGTACAGATGGGAACAGGACAGCAGGACGGGATGTATCCTGGCAGTAACCACAGCAGAGCACATCTCACCCCGGCCCCCATCCCTGCTTCCTCCTGTGGTGGATACTAAATGGGCCTTCAGGATCTTCTACCCGCTGTGCCCAGTAGGCTTTTCCAAGCCGACTTGTGGAACAGTGTTTTGTATTTATCCCTTTACCGAAGACCAAAAATTGGTTTGGAGGCAGCTTCCATGTCTGGCTTCTCTACCTCTCTAGTTGGTAGGAATTTGGCTAAGACAATTCTAGGGCTTAGCTTAGTCTAGGGTTTTTATGGGACCGGCTGCAGAGGAACCGTCTCCAAGCTCTCTCTAGTCCAGTTGTCCCTGCCAGGTTCACAGACTTTGAAGGGACTGCTTCCTCTTACGGGGTTCATTGGGGGGCAGGTGTAACTTGCCTGATGGCCTCACTCCCCATGTTTAGCCTGTCCTCCGGGCATTGACTAGTTAATCAGAGTCAGCACCAAGATCCCTGTGCTCCAGCCAGCACCTCCGCCCCAAAGAATCATGAGATGAGGTCCAAAACTAGGGTTGCTGAGAGTTCCCTCCCCGGGCTCAAGGGCACTGGGATCTCACGTGTGGCTCTGTGTTCTACCTGGTGTTACTTTGCTGCGTGGCCCTCCTAGCGATCCAGTCCTGTTGCAGCTGTATTCCTTTTAAGTTGTTTTATTCTCCCTTTCCCGAGACTGTGCATATTGTGTTCCTGAGCAATGGCATCCCTAAGCTGTTCTAATTCGAGCTACTGAAAGGTACCTGTTTTCAATAAATAGTGGGTTTGTTTTTAATCAGTATTCAGCCTGCCTGTCATCTCCAAGCTGTGCTGTCTGGACTAGAGACTGTTTGGGAGCTGAAGCTATCAAGTGGGGGTCCTCGAACAGCTGCTTTCCTCAGAAGCTGCGGAAACCCATCCTTAAGGCACAATCTGACGTCTGAAGAAGGGGCCCTGACCTCAGCATCCAGGGCATAGCTGACCCACCCCAAGCAGGTTTCCCCCAACACCTTTGTTCCATGAGCAAGAAATTGACATCCGGGAGGACAGAATCCAGGGTATCTGTAGTTTGCCAGTAGTGTCAGAGCTCGTTGGCCAGGAACAAAGCAGGGGCGCGAGTAATGAATGCAACGATCGTGCTTCTCGCTTCCCAGAATCCGAAGGCTCTGGCAGATCTGCCTTCCTAAAATTCTTTCTACACTGAAAATGACCAACACGGAACTAGTGGCAGAAGAGAAAAACGGGTCATTAGCCCCACTCACCTAGCACTGACAGTGATTGATGGGGGAAGGATCCTGTGGTCAGTGACAGCATTTGGAATAAAGGCTACTCGTTTCAAGTAGTTCAGTCACCAAACCTGAGGCTTCTGCCTTTCCCTTCATCTGCTGTGGTGTCAAGAAGAGCCTGACATCAAGGAGATACTTAGGACCTGACGTGCCCTACCCAGAGCCACCCTCCCCGTTTTATTCCGCTTGCACCACTGCCTAAAAGAACCCAGCTGTAGGAAATGTGTAGTATGCAGCAGGTGCCTAATAGATGCCCGTCCTGTGCGGTGAAGATGGAGCAGTCGTTCATTCCATAGAAGGGCGGACTTGGAGGGTCATGAGTTCCCCCATCCCAGGATTTAAAGCATGGGCTGATGTATCACAGGGCTGGGATGTTGCCAAGGGAATTTAAATGGAAAAAAAAAAAAAAAAATTTAAATCCTACTGCCAGTCCGCAAACCAGGGTTCACAGACACAATTTCACTGGATTTTGTTTTTTCAAGTTAGTCACTAACAATTTTAAAAATGGTGAGATTTCACAAAAATGATTGCCAGCCTCCAAAAAATAAGATCTGGCAACACGGCCAGCTGGAGCTGAGAGCAGCTTTCCTTAGAGAATCCTCTCCATTCAAAGCAACCCCGGCCGGATTACTGCCCTTTGTTACAGACCTCGCCCCGGTAGTTGACTCAGTACCCGCCGCTGTGGGTATCAAGCAGATGCAAGCGGAGCTGCTCTGGGTCCTCCCCTTCACCAGGGCACTGAGGCAGCTGCCAAGAGCCCTAGAGATCCAGTAGGCACTAGGTTCATTCTTTGCCCTGCAGGTCTCCTGAGCTTTCCAGAAGCCCTATTTTGGGGCTTCCTATTAAAAGAATTCCAAACTTACCACCTCCTATGAAGAGCTAGTTCTTGGGGTATGAATGGGTAGGACATCACCTAAGCAACTGTTATTCATGGTATCAGACACACTTTTTAGCTCAAAGGAACTAATGGGTTTGCCTGCAATGGAGAACAAAGGTACGTCTTAGCACCTACACGTGTACGAGCTCTGCTGAGTTCCTAATTTTACACATTGACAGTTGTTGACCCACACCTCCAGTTCAGGATGACACATGTGCTGAAGGTTTTAACGGTAGATCATTCATGAGGCTTCAGAAATGGGAGGTGCCGGGAGAGACTTCATTAGAACTGGGGCCCACATCGGGCTCTCCACTTAATGGGAGCCTGGAATCCAATTTGGCAAAAAGGTGCCTCCTCCCTTTACAAGATGAGGCATTCCCCCGGCCTTCTCTCTCCCCCACGTGCATTGCCTCACCTACTGAACAAGTCCCTTAGCCCCTCGCCTGCTCCCTGAGAGCTGTCACCTGCACTGCCTGCCTCTACACTTTGCCATCATCTAGCATTTTCTGACAGATGATGCACACGCTGGAGGACGTAACCTATCCTTGGCACCGGGGTGCCAGGAAGACCCCAGCTCCCCATCTGCAAATTTTCAGTGCCCACAATCACACGCCGCGTGCCACGATATGCTGAGAGCCATCGGGGTGGAAACAGGACACACCGAGGATACACCCCTTCAAAGAGTCACATGTCAACTGTGCTCACCATGCCCCGGCTGACTGTCGAGGACGAGTGTGGCGGGGAAGGGAGCGGATGGGGCCAGATGCAGTCTATCTGGGAAGGGGTGTGATGTAAGGTGTCTGCAACGGGGAAACAAATTTTGGGTTTCTGGTTTTTCTCAACTTCCACGAGCAGTCTCAGTCAAAACATATTCCTTGGAGCGAGGCTCGAGATACCCATCATCTGCCCACAAGATGCAGGTCAGCATCGAGGTCATCCGTGAACTGAAAGTTTCTGGCTCTTCTCTGCTGCCCAAGACCCCAGGGGCCCAGCTACTAAAATGGGCCCGGGAGGCACCCTGAGGAGACTAGCAAGGTTTTGCCTAGATACTGGCAGATGCTGGAGGGCTAGATGGTAAGGGTACCAAGAGATTTGAAGAGAGGGCATCATACAGTAAGGAGTTGTACTTGCGTCCTGAGTGGTGGGAAAGGGGCAATGGGATCCGCTAACCCAGTCGTGGTTAACACGGTTAATACGAGGTTAATATGGACGGTGAACATGCTACACGGTTTCCCCTGGGCCCTCCTGCACCTCCCTGGGGACTAGGTCAGGTGGAAGGTCCCTAGACTCCCACAACACCTAGGATTTATCCCTAATACTGTGTCTTTCGTGCTTTTTACTTAACCGACCCCCAAACCCCCCCCCCCCCCCCCCCCCCCGCCATTAGGCAGCGAGGTCTTCACATCCTCATGTCTGCGACAGGGTAGGTGCTGGGTTCGCTGAATGACCAAACAGCTTGTGAAACCACAGCAGCAGCCTTGCTGCCCAGAGATGCTCCTTACTGCCCATATACTGTACATCTACCCGTTGCCTTACACCTTCCTAAGAATGACATTTTGCGGGCACTTGCTGTGCGCCAGGCGCTGTGCTCAGTGTTGGTGGGGGTCCTCCACTCCTTGTCTCCACGCCTCTTACTGAGGCAGACCGCCAGCAGAGCAGCACTCCTGCTGTCCCCAACCTACCCACGAACTCCTCCCCCTCGGGGAGAAGTGACTTACCCAGTGGGATAACCGGCTTGAATCGGTGCCACCTGGCTTGTCCCGCAGGTCTGCGTGCTCACGAGCCGGGGGCACGCTGGTCTGCTCCCCGTCCTGCAGGAAGTTGGGTCAGGCAAAGGTGCCCGTGCAGAGGAGGCTTGTGGCTGCCTGGCTCAGCCCGGGACTAGGAGGGTCTAATTCAGGGAAAGGCCCTTGGCCCCGATACACCACCACTCATTTATCGAAGACGTACATTTTACACATTTTAACATCTCTGAAGTTGGGATGCATCTTCCAAGCAGATGGCATGATACAGTTGAATTGGCTGTGATGTTGCTTAGTGGTACATCTCACACTCAATGGCATCTTTGATTCGAAGGAACATGGTGAGCAACAGTCTCCAGTCAGCCTTATCAAGAAGCTGGTATCTTGCTGTCCGTCTGTCCCAGTGACTAGCGCTCAACTGGTTTTGAGCACAGGAAGGGAGGAAAGGGGTGTCACGTATTGCCATCCCCGCCACCCCAGCCCCGGCCCTGAGCACTTCCCGTGGCCTGACGAAGCAAATAAAGAAGACACCTTCTCTCCATGCTGTGACCATGGACATCCTGGCCCAGGGAGTGCAGAAGCACTAGCAAACCGGAAAGGGCAGGGGCTCACGTGTGTGTGTGCATGGGTGTGCACGCGCGTGCACGCACGCGCTCAAGTGGCACTCCAGCACTCAGCCTGCATCCCCACTCCGCCCTAATCACTCTCTTATCCCACTCTCCTCCCTTTGCAGCACACCGCAAGAGATTCCCAAACCCCACTCCTCGATCCTCAAGTAAGGGTTGAATTATGTCCCCTCAAAATTCACATGTGGAAGTCCTAACCCCTGGTACCTGAGAAAGTGACTATTCGGAGACAGGGCCTTTCCAGAGATCATCAACTTAAAATGGGGTCATTACGGTGGGCCAGCCCAGTACTTCTGAAAGGGGGGAAATCTGGACGTGGAAGGTGATGTGATGACACAGGGAGAAGCCGGCCGTCTGCCAGTCAAGCAGAGAGGCCTGGAACAGATCCTTCCCTAAGTCCTCGGGAAGAGCCAACCAAGCCTGCCAACACCTTGACCTCCGACTTCTAGACGCCAGAACTGTGGGCGAGGAGCTCTGTCCTGCAAGCCCCCTCTTGGGGTAGGTTACGCAGCCTCCGGGGAACATCCCCCCACCCCAGCCGCTCCCCCACCTTCTGCTCGCGAGACTTCTCCGTATTTCACACCCACACTCACTGCTCCTTCGCCTCGATGGCTGACTCCTTCCTGGCTTCTCCCCATTTCTCCCCTCAGGCTCTGTCTCCTGCTCTTCCTCACCAGACTTGGGCAGTGTCACACTTGCTCCAGAGCTCCCTCTCCTCCCAGTGCTCAAGGAGCCTCCTCACGGAGGCATCAACTTCGCCCCACCCCGGCCCTCAAAGCTCCGTCTCTAGCCCGCGTCTGTGCCAAGTTCCAGACCCAGCACCCACGATCTCCAGGAGGGGCATCTCCACCCGCACCTCCCGCAAGACCTCAAACACATCTAAAATCTAGTGTGTCGTTTCCCGCCTTCCCTGCACACACCTTACCCGACCTGCTCCCCTCCCTGTGACTGTCTAGCTCAGAAAATGGCACCATCACCTGAGTGTTGCCTGGTGGGCGGGGGTTGGGGGGGGGTGGGGAGGGGTGGAAGCCTTCTTTGGTTTGCTACTTCTGAGACCAGGCTGCCCTCACTAGACTGGGAAGCCTTCTATGGCAGGAGTCATTCAATTAATCTCACAGACCTCAGACACACACTCTGGAGACACCCCACGGGGAGTTGGGGGAGTGTGGAAACCCTCCCCACATAAGCTCTTAACAGTTAAGCAACTGTCACTGAAAGAGGTACCATATCACAGACAAGTTTTTATTATTTTGTCCTGCATATAGAACCCAGGAAATATAAAAACATCTCCGGAATTAGTCAAAGGAACTGCATCCCCAGCCAGCCCCTGCCCTCCCTGGATGGGCTCAGATGGGGGAGCCGGAGGGTTGCAGGCCACTTCCCTCTGTCCAGTGAATAAATTCCATACAAAAATAGATCTGTAAGGGCTCCCAGAGAGCCATCGGCCTGCATCTGCACAGGGCAGAGGCCTGGGAGCCCTCAGGATTACGGGACCTCGCTCCTCGGTGGAGGGGAGGTCTACCCTGGACACCGAAGTCCTGTCACCACACCCAGAGGGCCCTTCTGCAGAACAGCTAGGGGATGGGGAGGGGCCTGGGACCTTCAGAGCGTGATTGATGTAGCTAGAGATGGGGATGAGGCACCCTCCACCCAAGAAGGGACACTGGTCCTTTCCAAGCTTGGGTGGGGGGAGGGGCGAGCCTGGAGGGCACCTGGCAAGGGGCCAGACCCTCCAGCCCCGTCAAAGGTAGAAGCAGGATCTCAAGCTCCCCCCCCCGCCGGCCGCCACCCCACCACCGCCATACCCTCAAAGTCACTGACTGGGGCAGTGCTTAGGAGGTGGGGGCGGAGGGAGGGGCTCCAAGGAGAGAAGAGCAGCTTCTGGCAGGGTGAGGCCAAAGGCACTGCTGTGAGGCACCGTCCCCCACCATGGGCGCTCCCCAAAAATGCGCTGCATCTTCCAGCCTCCAGCCTCCTCCTCATGCTGGCCCCTCTGCTTGGATGCCTCTTGTCCTAGGCCCTCCGCCTTGGCCTGTGCAAAACTCCACCCACGCTAAGGAAAGACAGCCCCCACACCCACCTTCCAGGCCTTATGCATCTGCTCTCAGCCAAGAAGCCCTTCCAGACACACCTCCGTGTACACAAATCATGAGTGTCCATCTGCCCTCTGGCCCAACGGCCCACAGACCCCGAGGTCTCCCGTGGGGCCTGGGGTGTTTTTGGAAGGTGCATCTGTAGTACTTCTCGATGCCGGAGCTCATCTCCCCACTTAAGCTGAGCCCTCCAAGGGCCAGGCCAGCTCTGTGTCTCATTCACACCCTCCTCCTTCCCACCCATCTCACCCCACATACAGCCAAACCCAGAGTAGGCATATGCCAGGGATGTCCTGGACAAACTCAGCCCCTGGGACCCTGTCCAGATCCAGCTGCCTTCCTGCCATCCTGTGAAAGCCCTGGCCTCACGATCACCACTGCCTCTGGCAAGCCCTTCTGGATAAGGAACTCAGGAGTTAGCTCAGTGTGGCCACTCCTGCCAGAGGGAGAAGGCGCTCTCCCACGGGAGGCTGAGTGGTGGCCAGGAGACAGAATTTGCAAGAAGGGGTCACCTCAGAGCACCCCTGGGCTACCTTGGGGGGAGAGTGTTGGTGTCACAAGATAGGACCAAGGACCCTCTCTCCAGAGCCAACCTCATCCCTAGACTGGGAGCTGGGGGCATGGGTTCTAACTCCAGCCCTGGCCCTGACTCCTCAACAGGCCTCGGTTTTTCCTATCTGCACAGTGAGGCTCAGAGCCTGTCAGAGAGAGAAAGTCCACCTCTGAGGCTGAAAAGCAAAGTTCACGGGTCCTCTGAAGAGAAGATGTCTCCCCTCATGCTCTCTGCAGATGTCCAACCAGTGAATGTATAAAAGGAATGCAAAGGGGAGGCCACGATGGGTCTCAGGGGAGCACCAGGACCTTGATGGCCTAGTCAGCACCCTCACCCTCACCCTGAACTGTCAGCCCAAGGGCAGGGGAAGCAGAAATCAGCTCCTGAGTCTAGGGCCCTTGGGGTCCAGCCCCTGAGTTCAGCACCACCTCTGCTGCCTGAGCCTCAGGACCAGTGTGCAGACAGGGCCGAGCCCAAGCACAGGCCCTTCAGGACGGGCTACGGGCAGTTGGGGTCCTCGCCAGGTCTCACGGAAGCCCATTAGGGGCCCGTGCTGCCAACCGGCCAATGGGTCTGTGGGGCAAAGGGGCACCCACTGGGGTAGGCCCCAGGCCCCAGTGGGTGTGGAAGACAGAAAAACATGAACCAGGTGATTTAAAGCTACATTTCCCCTCCCCGCCCTGACCACCTTGGTCTCTGGGACCAAATCTCAGGGGTTCTCCCCAGGGATTTAAACCCTTTGGCCCCGGGGGACAGAGTCAGCAGCCAAGGTGTCCAGACTGGGGAAATGGGAAGGGTAGGCAGAGGAATGGGGGGGACCGCGGTCCCGAACAAGCTCTGGGCCCGAGTGCAGGGAGAGCATGCTCACTTCCACACCCGTGGAGCGCAGCTGGCCAGGGTCCTTGGCAGGGCTGGGGCCGCTCACACCTGCACCCCCTGGCCTTGCATCTGGAGCACTCGCGCCCGCAGCGCACTGATCCCGCTGAGGAGGGCCTCCCGGTGTTCGGCCGAAGAGATGCCCAGGCTCACCAGGTCCCTGAAAGAAGGGCCGGTCAGACCCAGCAGGCTCGGCCCTCTTCCACTCTCCCTCCCTCTGTGTGGACAGGGGAAGGGTCTGGAATTAGGACAGGCAGGGGGTGAGGGGGGGGGGTCCCAGGTAGATAGGGGCAGGGCCCCCGGGGTTCCTCGGACTCACTGGGCGCCCATGGCAGCCACGGCCTCCAGGCTCCCAAAGCCACCTGCAGCAAAGCTGTCCTTGTAGCGGCCCAGGTCCAGGGCCTCCAGCCATGCGCCCACGGAGCCAAAGGTGGGAAAGGTGGAGAAGGCACGGTCTGCCAGGGGGGTGGGAGGCCTGGGAAGCAGAGGGGCTGTGGTCAGTTGACAGCAGGGATCTGGTGCCCAGACCTGGTCACTCTCCTGAGGAGAGGCCACCTGAGAGAGGACAGGAGACGGGGAAGGCGACCCAGCCCCAGGGCGGACGTGGCTGCATGGAGCATGAGGCACCCCCAGAGCAGGTGAGGGTTTCAAGATACCAGTCAGGTAGGTAGAGAGAGGATTGCACCTGAGCCAGCCAAAGGTACTGGGAGGATCTGGAACAGTCTGGGGGATAGGACACACCTCGGACGGTCTGGGAGGTGACCTATATTATATCGAGGCAACTAATACTCGTTTCGCTTATTCTATTTATTGGAACTACAAGCTTGTTAGAACTATTTCCACACACATTCACTCAGTCAGTGACCACTGTACTGGGATGTGTGAGGCAAAACCCAGGACAAGCAGAGTGACTGAGATGGATGAAAATGTACATGAGTCTGAGGCAGGCAGAGTATTAGCTCTATCTGGGGCAACTGGGTGAGCAGGCATAGCTGGACAGGTGGGGGAGGACGGGGTGGGGGGGGAGCAGGACAGGTGGGGCAGGTGGATGTGGGCCATGCGGGGAGGCCACTCACGGAGAGTGAGAGGTCGGCCGGCCGGATCTGGCATGGTTGGGGATAGGCGGGAATGTGCCTGTGACAAACGAGGCATCGGCTGTACCTGGGAGAAGTGGTCGCGGCACACTTTGGGGGTTCTGGGTCCTGCGCCATCTTGCTCAGGATGCTGTGGATCTGGGAGAACCTGGGTCGCTCGCCTGGGTCCTTCTGCCAGCAGTCAAGCATCAGTCGATGGAGGGGGGAGGGGCAGTTCCTGGGGGGTGGCAGCCGGAAGCCATCCTCCACTGCCTTGATCACCTGGGCCACGAAGGTGAGGGGCAGACAGGAAGCTTTAAGTCCCTCCAACGCATGTACACGTCCCATCCCAAGGAAGACTCAGGCAGTGGCCAGGCAAGACCGGAAGCAAGCAGACAGTGAAGTGGGGTCTCAGGCTAGGAGGTCAAGGGTCACTGGGCAGGGGTCAGGAAGTTGGGGCCTGAGGTCACTCACGTCTTGGCCAGACATGTCCCAGTAGGGCCGCTCCCCAAAGGCCATCACCTCCCACATGACGACACCAAAGCTCCACACATCACTGGCAGAGCTGAAGTGCCCAAACTGAAGCGTCTCAGGGGCGGCCCACAGTGCCGGGCTCCGGCCGCTCTGTGGACGGACAAGCACGTCAGGGGCAGGAAGGGACCGGCCCAAGTACACCCGGGGCTCCCTGCCCCACACAGCCCCAGATCCAGCCCCGCCTGCCATCCTCTCAGCTGCACGTCTGGGGAAGGCACATAAGCTGACCAGAAAATGAGGCCCACGCTGGCCTTTACTCGGGACCAACTGGGGGCAGGGACGGGATTGCAGGCAGCGGCCCCGACACAGCCAGGAAGAGGGGAGAAGTGGGTGAGGGGGACTCTGGTGCAGTCTGATAGGCAGGTCTGTCTGGGAGACGGGAATCCTCACCATGGTGGTGTAGACTGCCTCCGCTCGGTCCCGGGGCCCCCGCCCAAAGCCAGAGATCTTGCAGATAAGGCCACTGCTGACCAGCACACGGCGGGCCGCCAGGCCCCGGTGAACGTAGCCCATTTCCGACAGGTACTTCATGGCTGACGCCAGCCCGGGCAGCAGCCCCATCAGCTGCCCGGCCACCAGCTGGCCTTCATGCCGCTGTGGGAGGAAGTGCTACACACTCAGTTCCCTGGTGCTGTGTGACCTCAGGGAAGTCACCTGGCCCTCTCTGGGTTTGCCCTATGACCCACCAGGCCAGCCTGGCCAGTGGGCACCTTTTTAGGGAATGATGCCAAGTACAAGTCCCACCAAAGAGAAAAGTGAGGGACGAAGAATAATATGGCTATCAGTACCCTCCCCCACCCCAGAGACCCAGGCCACTCACCCTCAGGAAGCCGTCGAGGGCCCCATGGCTCATGTACTCGGTGACGATCATCAAGGTGCTTCCTGTGCCCAGGGAAGGGGAACACACCCACTGAGCTGCCTGCTCCCCTCTGCCTGCACACGTGCTCCCCCACCTGGGCCCCAGCCCGGGGCCAAGACGGCCAGAAACAAGTTTCCCCAGTTGTGCCACCCTCCTGTGGGGCCCAGGATCCTCTATGCCAAAGAACAGAAGAGGAGACCTCCATAGGAGGACCACGGTCAGGAGCTGCAATAAGTTTGCTAAGAAAGATCACCCAAGGTCCAGGCGATCCACCCCACAGAGTCACTGCAGGTCAGAAAGGCCTTTCAGGGTCGGAAGGGCCCCCGAGTCAGTGAAAGCAAGCTGAGGCCTTCTCTCCATCCTGGGCGGCCTAGGAAGGGCCTAAGCCTTCCATGGCTGAAGGAAGGGCACCCCACCTCCACCCCGTGTCCACCCCCATACTTGCGGAGCACAGGGCCTTACCTCGGGTGACGACACCCTCCAGCCGCACGACGTGGCCATGGTCGAACTGGCCCAGGGTGAGGGCCTCGGCCAGGAAGCTGAGCCTCTGAGAGTCGGAGCAGCCGTCCCTCAGCGTGTGCACGGCCACGGGGAGCTCCTGGCGGCCAGGGAGCTGCAGACAGCCAAAGGACAGCTCCCCGAACCGCCCTGTGAGGAAACAGCACCTCAGACAGTCCCCCGGAGGTCACCCGCCCCCGGCCAACCCAGGCAGGGTGAGCTGAGGCGAAAGCAACTTTTGGATCACAGGCTCTTCTTGACCTGGGACTCAGAGCTCCCGAGTTCAAATCATGTAAACCGAGTACCAGCAATGTGACGTGGGCTTCCTCTCTTTCCTCTCTGGGCCTCGATTTTCTTCCCTGTGAAATGGGGGTTCCTCCCAGCCCGCCTCAGCAGGAGATTTCAAAGACTCACAGAGAGGATACTGCACATGCAAGCGTATCAAAGGCTATTAAAGCCCAGGGTGACCCAGGAAGGGTGACGATGACATCTCCTCTGCCACACTACCCCTTTCTGGCTTCTATCCAGTGGGTCTGGCAACAGTGTCGGGGACAGTGTCTGGCTCCTGGTAAAAGTGGCTGCCTTCTCTGAGCCCAGGGGCTGAGGGTTTGCAGATGGGAAGGAAGGAGGCCAGGAGACTGAACAGCAGAGAGCAAAACACCTGCTATGAGCCAGGCCGGGGTGCTGAGGGCTGCAGAGTCCCCACCTCGGCTCTGCATGAGGCAGCTACTGCACCCATTTTACAGACAAGAAACAGGTTTGGAGCAGAAAGGGCACGCGCCCCTGGTCACACAACTGGGCAGAGGTAGAGCCAGGACAAAAACTGAGGTTTGGTTGTCTGGTCCCAAGTTTGCAATGGCCCCTCCCCACTGCCCCATGAAGGCCCGGGACTAAACCTCTGCCAGTGGCAGTCTGCAGAGGCCAGCTGGAAAAGGGCAGGAGCGGGGAGGTCTCAGTGACCTTGGGGACAGGGAGGGTAGGAAGGCAGGGTCACGGACTCCTCTGCCATCCCCTTCCCTGGAACCTGGTGGGCGGAGGTCCCGTTTGGTGTGGAGCTGGGGCCTCCTGGCCAGGTGGGGACTGGGGTGAAGGCAGGGCTTCCAGAAATGGGGGAGGGCCTCGGGGCAGAGGCGGGCTTGCAGGATGGAGGTAGGATGGAGTAGAAGGGGGGGGGGTTCTTGGGCTGTACAAGGGTCCCTGGAAGCCCAGCTTGCCTGCTCCAAGGCTTCTCTCCAGTGTGACGGTTTTTGCATCCAGCTCCTTGGCAAACAGATGAACAGCCTGCAGCGGGTCCCCACAGCTCTGGGGGTCTAAGAACGTGCGGCGTGTCGGGACTTTGACTGCAATGCAGAGAGAGACAGAGATGGGCCCGAGGAAGGGGGCCCGTGGCCGGGGCGGGAGCAGTTATGCAAGCACAGCAAGGAAGAGGGCTAAGGAGGGGCCAGGCAACAACTCACAGTGGAAGTACAGCTCCTCCTCGTCGTGGGCATCCTGACCTCCTTTGCCATAGGGGCAGGGCCTGCGGAGGTGCAGAGTCCTTCTCTGAGCTGGGCAGCATCCCCTTCCCATCTCACCAGCGCCCAGGGTGGCAGCTCCTTATCCCTTCCAAACCACAAGATCTGTGCCCCAGATCTTGCTTGTCCTGCTTTGAAAGCAGTCAACCTATAACCCTAGCCCCAGACCTAACCCCTCATCCTAATTATTCCTAATTATTTTCGCTCTGAGACACAATGCACGTTCTTGCAATTCCAGAGGCACCCAAAACCATACCCCCGACTTTGAACCCAAGCTGCCTGCCTGCCTACCGGTGAGCAATTCAGGTGGCCCTTGCACTCAGGGGGGCCTTGGTCTAGCCAGGGAAACAAGCACTGAGCATCAGTCACAAGCCCGCTCACAGGTACCAGCAGGGGAGAAGGGCACAACGTTGTGAGAACACACGGCGGAGGGACCTGACCCCCTAGACCATCAAGGGCGGCTTCCTGCAGAGGCAGTCATGGACCAAAGTACGGCATCACCATCAAAAGCACCACAGACTGGCGTTTGGGGCCCCTGAGGCAGGGCCTTGCTGGCCCAGAGGAGAGCCCCCCGGGTGCCGAGGTGTCATGACTCAATCTGTATTTTAGAAATATCATCCTGGCTGCAGCTGTGGCCCCGCAGGAGCTGGCTGTGGCTCAGGCTACAGGGTGAGTGTGGACACAGAGAACAAAAAGCAAGAGGACACAAGTGACGTTTAGGTGACAGGGGCACAGGGCTCAGGGACTGCTAGAAGGCAGAAAGGGGGAGAGAGAAGGGAGGAATGACTCTTGGTGTTCTGGTTTGCCCACCTGTTCATGGTGGTGCCGTTTACCAGGACGGGGTGGCAAAGGGCTCGTGCTGAGCCGGTAGGGTCTGCTGAGCCTACAGAGTAGGCAGGGAGGGGTGAGGAGTAAGGAGTTAGAAAGGAGTGTGGGGGGTTTGGAGGAGGGGTCTGCTCTGGAGATACAAGTTTGGGAGCTGGGGGCATTGTCCAGGAAGACGACAGAGCCTGGGAAGGGGGACTGTGAACGAGTCTGAGGACCCCAACACTGAGAGATCGGGTAGAGAGGAAAGGAGCCATGGAGGACACCACAAAAGAACCACCAGAGAAGCCAAAGGGAAACAGAAAGGAAATCAGGGGTGACACTGTCACAGGAACGAAGGAAAGAGAAAGTGGAGCAGAGGAGAGAGACGGCGTGAAGGCTCCAAGGAAGGGCGGTTAGGGAGACTGGAGAGAGAAGATCACCCTTCTGTACGGATGGGAAAGGGGGAAAAGGCTGCCATTTAGGATAAAATGGTCATGATGGTGGTCAGTAGTCCAGGCTCTGGAACCTCATGCACAGACTGGCTTCCCAGCCCCTCCACTTGGTAGCTGCGGGACAGGGAGGCTGGGATTTCTCTTTAATAAAATCGGGATCAAGACAACCCTACCTGATACAGCACTGTTGCACAGAGCTTGTTAAGCAGTCAATAAATGTCAGCTGTTATGTGGGGCGGGGGGGGGGGGCACTAGAAATAGTATGGTTTCCTGCGATGGCGAGAAGGGGTGGGGTTCGGATCACAGTGGGAAGGAGCAGGAGGAAGGCACCTCCTCTAGAGCAAAGGGAGGGGGCGGGTGGGTGCAGAGACAGGTAGGTGTGCAGACTTGGGGGTGAGGAGCTGGGGGGCGGCAATGATGCAGTGAAGGAGCAGGTGCAACCAATGCGGCCGAGGGGGCAAGCTGCAAGGACAGGGCACCTGCGGGGCACACGTGCAAGAGCTGGACTCCGTATCTGGGGCGATGGCCAGGTCCATGGCAGCATCTGGGAGAGGGACGTAGAGGTGGAACAGAAGAAAAGGTCCTTGGGAATGAGGAAGTTCAAGAACCAATAAGCCAAGGGCTGTCCGTTATAAGTCCCAATAAGCCACCAGTCATCCAATAGCTACTGAAGTCTCCTAGAGTGGGGACCTGCTTCCATGAATGAAGGGATCATCCAGGAGAGGTGGGTGGAATGGAAGGGGGCAAGACTGAGTGGATGGAAGAGTCGTAGAGAAATCCAGAAGCTTCCACTGGACAACACCCTCTGGTGAGAAGGGGGATGGGCCAGGATGGAGCGGGGAGAGGAAGTGGAGGCGAGGAGACCGTGCACAGAGCAAGCACTGCAGACATCAGACACCAGCCTGCAGAGGTGGCTGGACGCGCCGGACAGGTGCCATGCCCATTGGCATGAGACCAGCAGGCTCTCCCCACCTCCACTTCAGTGCCATTGGATTTTGAGTGGGTTTTGAGACCGACCGTGGCTTACTCTGCCCACCCTAGTGCATCTGTCTCCAAGGTGCTCCTGGGCAGCTACTCCTGTCCTGCACAGTCCCTGCCTGGAGGGGTGCTCCTTATGCCCCTCTCTCTCTGCTCCTCCTCCCGTCTCCCTGAGCCTTTAAGCTCCCAGCCAGGACAAGAGGCTCTTGGCTCCTGGACATTCCAGCTTTTCCAACTGGTCCAATTTGGGCGTCTGAGCACTGGAAAGGGGCTCACTACTCCTGTCCTGCCTCCCTGACTGTCCTGGCCCAGGCAGAGCTGGCTCCCAGACCCACAGGTCAAGGCCCTCCCCTCCTCAGTCGCTTGCAGTGCCTCATTCAAGGCCACACAGACAGTGCCGGGTGAGTGCTCGCTGTCCCTTCAACCCACAGGCAGTTCCGGGATGCTGAGATGTGCTGGGATGCGGCTCCCTGACCAGCCATCACTCTCCTCTGCTACCCCCGCTCCAGCCCATCACACGCAGACTTTCCAACCCTCAAGTCTGCCGACCTCAGCCCCAGCCTGGCACCTTTGCGTGCAGCAGTGTGGCCGTGGGGAGAAGGGGCAAATACACGCTGTGAGGTTTCTGCTGAATGCAAAAGGACTGGAATCTTCTCTGAACCAAACTCAAGCTCCACATCCTTTCTCCTCCTCCCACCCCCCTTCTCTGCCCACTCTCCTGCAAGCTTCCTTCTGCTGAGCGTTGGGGGGGGGGGGGTGGGTTCTGGTTTATGAGTTCCCCTCCCTGTCCTCCCCCCTCCCACACGCAATTTCTGCCTTTCTTCCCTTCGAGGGCCTCCGGATCTCTGGCGGGCAGGGGCTGGGGGGCCTCTGAGCGCCTCAGGAGAACCCTAATCACACTGGAGCAGCTGGCGCTTGATTCCATCCTCAGTGATGCCTTCTGACATTTAATGAGTTAAGGAGCTAAATCCCCTTCATCCCAGAGCGGCTGAGCTAGCTGCAATGCTGGCTGCTGCGGGAGCAGCGAGCGGGGGAGGGGCCGGGGCCCGTGCGAGCCAAGCCTGGATCTACACAGCAGTATGCTTGCGTGTGCAGATCTGCATGTGCGCAAATGCAGGTACAGACACAGGGGCCGTGAGCACATGTTAGTGCTCACAGGGACACGACCCACCAGGGGCCAGCCAGGCTGGGAGCGGCCACCTACCTTCTCCACATGGCCAGCACGCTCATCACAGAGCCCACGACGAGGAGGGCTGAGACGGTCACCACCGTGACGACGACCGCAGGGCTGTGGTCCCTGGACCCTGAGGCAGCTGGGGGTAAACCGCGAGGCTGAGGCAGGCAGAGGACCAGGCTCCTGGGGGGCCCCAGTGCAGACTCCTGTCCACCTCCCACAGCACCTCTGCACTTGGCCCCGGCTCCCACAGCAGAGGGACCAAGGCAGCCCCACCAACCACACTGGCACCTGGAGCTTCCTCCTCTCTCAGGGCCGGGCACCTCCACGGCAGTCCAGTTCGGAGAGAGAGGACCAGGGGTCCAGACAGGCAGGGCTGCACCTCTCCTTCTGCCTTTCCGAAGGGCACTGACTTAACATAGCTCTGCAGGGGGCACGGCCTCTCACCTGAGCTCCCTAGCCCCATCCAGACCATCCACCGACAATTGCAACGTGAGTTAACGTTTAATACACACTCCATTCAGGGCACCGTGTCACGTGCCTTAACTAAATGGTCCTGTTTCATTGTCACAACAAGCAGGTAAGGCGGTGGTGTCTCCATTTTATAGCTGAGGAAACTGACATTGAGAAAAGTTGTGTGATAGGCCCAAGGTGCCACGACTAATACATGGTGAGCTGGAGGTCTGAACCTGATTCCAAAAGCCTCCACTTTGAGCTATGTCCCCAAGAGAGTGGCCTAAAGGACCCCAGGCTCTCAACTCCATCTATCCATCCATCCAACATGCGTGACAGGCTGGCGCCAGTACTGGGGAGACAGTGATGAATGAGCCAGAATCCCTGCCCTGGAGGAGTGTCCAGACCAGTGGGAGAGACAGAAACAAAAATCCTAACTGCAGAATGACAACAGAAACAGACTGCTGAGCAGAGGCATGCTCGTTTCTTCCTAAAAGCCAGTGAGGAAGGCTTCGCAGAAGAGACGTGACATCTGCTCTGGGCCTGGGAGATCGGAAAAGGTCTGGGTGGTGCTCAGACGCACATGCTGGGTCTGGAAAACGGCAAGCCATCCTGTGGGGCTGGGATACAGACCACAGAAGGCTGAGAGCGCCAAGATGTGAAGCTGGACAGCGGGAGGAAAATGGGAACTGGGGGAGGAGAGAGCACCCGGAGGGCCTGGGATGCCAGGCCAAGAAGTGGGAACTTCATCCTGAGGGTGACAGGGAGCCAGGGAGCAATGGACAGGGTTCCTGCCTGAGGGGGAAGGGCTGGAAGTATCTGCGGCCGGGAGCAGGGATGGACAGGAGGTGCGCGAGAGAGGTGCAGGTTTGGGGAAACTATGGAGAATGGGGGAGATGCTATGCAGCCCTGAAGACTCCACTGAGATGAGATGAGACGTGGGACACAGGACTTGCGCTGGCTCTGGGCTCCGGGAGGAGGAACACAAGTGCAGCACAGCGTCCGGGCAGTGAGGGCCAGCATAGCTGGGGAGCGTTTCCCCAGGGAGGATCTGTAGCGCCTGGGGTGACATGGGGCCAGAAGGGGGGTGACAGCCTGGGATATGAGGTCGGAGCCCCAGGGCTGTTGGGAAGATGTCACAGTCAAGTGACAAGGGACAGAAAAGGGAGGGAGAGTTAGGGGCCAACAAGGCCATGGTCAAAGGGGGGATTTCAGAGCCCATGTTCCCAGAGGTGGGGACATGGCCTGGGGTCTGGTCAGCCCAGAGGTGGGCGGAGTTGCCAAGAACTATGTGGAATGAGGTATCTGGGTGGACATGGAAATGGAGACAGGGCAGTTGTGGAAGGTGGCCTCTGAGATGTCCCCGCTGGATTCTCTACCTCCTGGTATTACTTAGTCCCCTTGAGTATGGGTTTGACATAGTGACTTGTTTCTAACAAACAATGCAGCCAAAGTGATGGGATGTCACCTCCAAGATGAGGTGACAAGAGACTGCAGCTTGTCTCGGGCACCCTCTCTCTGTGTCACTGTCTCAGGAAGAATCTAGGTGCTGTGTTATGCAGAGCCCTAGGGAGAAGCCCAAGAGGCAGAGAACCACGTGCCCCCAGCGAACAGCCAGTGAGAACCTGAGTTGGGAGGCAGATTCTCTCCCCATTAGGCCTTGAGATGACCGCAGCCACGAGGGACCCTGAGCCAGCGGCACCTAGCTAAGCCGCACCCAGATGCCTGGCCCACAAAAACCACGAGAGAATAAATGTCTGCCGTTCGCGGCTACTCGCTTGGGGGTAATTTGTCACGCGGCAATGGATAACTGATACAGTGCTGAAGCACCGTCCCTCATTGTGCTCCTGAGCTGGGATCACAGCTCACTGGAAGAAGTGCTCTGCAGACTGGGAAGCCCATTCCCGCAGAACCAGGACCACAGCAAAGGGGGCTGGGGGTCCGAGCAGTGTCTACTCACTGAGAAGCACCAAATGAATGGAAACCCTCAGCCCTTTTCAGCGACCAGCCAGCCCCCACCTCCTGCCCCCACCACGTCCACTCCAGCCCAGCCCGTGAGCCTTTGTTCAGGTGGATTCTTCTACCCGAAATGCCTCCCCTGCGCGTCTTGGCATTCAAATGCTCCCTAGCCTTCAAGACAGAGCTCTAATCTCCTCTCGCCAGCACCTGGCCGAGGTCTGGCACAGACAGGCATTCAAGCAAGAAGTACCGTCTCTTTTCCCAGAAGCCTGACTCCCTCTACATTTTATCTCCACCTCCCTTTGGGCTCAGAGCTCTTCCTATCTTGGATTAGACTCGTGTAGCAGGTTGGAAAGAATTATTATCTTGACAGCTGGTGTCAGAATGCCTCTTAGGGGGAACCGCCTTTGTCCAGGAAAATACTTTCATGAACTGCTCGGGGTAGATAGAGGTGAGATCCTGAGGGTGGGGTTAGCAGCTGGCAAAACCACCAAAGCCAGAGCTAAGCTGCTCATCGCTCACCATGAAAGGGAGTTTGGGGGTGGAGGGGGTGTGGGGAGAAGAGGAGCCAGGGGAGGGAGGTGAAGGGAGGAAGTGGGCAGCACAATACCACGGAGAAGCCGGCACAGTTTTAGAATCAGGGGATCTGATGTCTGATGTACAGCTTTTGTTTTGTTTTGTCTTGTTTTGTCTTGATGACAGCTTTATTGGAGGAATTAGTCATGTACCGCACAATTCCCCCATTGAATGGGTACAATTCTTGTTGTGTTTTGTTTATTGCTGCAGGGCAGCCCCTTTGGGGCCCCACCCTTCACGGAAGCCTGCCTCTCGCTCCAGGGCCTGGTGGGGAAAGGAATGACATCCTGTGTGTGAGTCTGTATCACGGCAGAGGGAAAGCAGCAGAATGGGAAAGCATTTAGCCATCCGAGCAAGAAGTGACCATGAGACTGAAACTCCTCCCCAAAAAATAGTCAAGAATCTTGGAGAGGGCACAGCATGTTTCTACAAGACGTGAGAGGTCTTGAGAGGCTGGGAGACTCCAGCTGGAGACATGGGTTAGAGTTGCTCGTGAGCCCCTCCCCTATGGGCTCCCCCAGGGCAGGCCTCCCCACCCCCAACTTATTCATGTCACTGAATAGGCCCCAGTCAGCGGATTCCAAGTTCAGTAACTATTTAGGTTGTAATTGAGCGGTTCTGCGGGCTCCCTTAATTGCACAGAGGACCACCCCCTCCCCAGTCTGTCCCCCTGCCCCAGCCCCATGCCTGAGTTTTCTCTGCCTGGAGCCCTTTCCACATACACACACGTCACTTACCCTCCCCTGGGGTCTGCACTTCAATGGAGGGATTGAAGCTCTGAGTCTCCCAGGAGGGCCCCGGGGAAGCCGCCCGGATCTGAAAGACGTAGCGGGTAGCCGGCTTCAGGTTGGTGACAGTGACCGCGGGTGCCCCTGTCTTCACCGTGGAGTAAGTCTGCTCACTCTGACCCTGAGGAAGGACCAAGAAGTGAGGCCTGGACCCAGGGCCAGACCCACGCTCCTTGGAGAATGACAGGGGAAAGGAGTGGGGAGGCGGAGAAGGGAGAAGAGCCCTCAGGTGAGCAGGGACCAGGCGGAAGAAGCTGACTCCGACAGTCTGGGGAGGGCTCCATCCATTTCTTCCACAGCTTCTCCAACCCCTCTCTCCACGCAAGTTCCCACCTGGGCTCAGTGGTACTTGTGGCGAAGAACAGTAAGAGAAACTTTAGAGAAGATGCTAGATCCTCCTTCTTGGGGATGGACATCAGGGCCTGGAAGTCCAGAGGGTGAGCAGGGCCTGATGTCACAGAGGAAAGAAGAAGAAACTGAACCCTGACACCTGCCCGGCCCTTGCTGGCTCACAAAGATTTTCCTCCTCTTTGTCATCTGGTTTTCACAATGTCCTGCAAGGCATGAATTCACAGATAAGGAATCAGGGGCAGAGGGGTAGACAGACTTGCCTGAGGCCCCCACTGGACAGTGGGGACAGCAACAGCTGTCATGGAGTGAGGGTCAGCTTGCTGCCAGCTGCTATGCAGACTCTTTAGAGGCTTGACTACCTAAGTCCTCACAACAGTATTTCCATCTTTTATAGGTGACAGTCACATCAAGGAAGGGGCAGAACGACACCTTCTTGATTCCTTCAGGTCCCGTGCTTTATCTCTATATCATGCTGCCCCCCAACATGTCTGAGAATGGGGTCTACTGGAGATGCTGTCATCATTTTGTCTCTGTCTCCACCCCCTGCCACCTTATTACAGCCCCTGCCACAGCCACAGCCTCCCGATATCATGTGGCCCAGTTCTTTGACCATGGTATTCAGGAATGGGGCAGACGCTGACCCAAACCGGGCCAATCAGAATCTCCCTTCCAGGTATTTAAATGAGCCACTGAAAGACAGTGAGGCAAGGGCTGTGGCCCTTCTGAGCCGGGCAGGCTAGGGCCCGGGTGGAAGAAAGAGGCAAGGCTGTCAACCCAGGCAGCTGTGATATGCCCTGAGCAAAGCCCCCTCTGCAGAGGACGCGGGACCCGCACCCAGAGAGCAGAGCGTAGATAAGGAGCACTGTGCCTCCCAGATTTGTGGCCACTGGGTTCCAGGCGACGCCCTTGAAGCCTTTCAAACAGAGCCCCTCTTGCACAGGACCCTCTTTTCAAGGCTTTTTGTTCCCAGCAAATTCACACCCCCTAAGGGCCTGGAGCATCCGCCAGCTCAGCTTCTGGACTCTACTGCACGGCCCAGCTCCTTCCCAGTGTCCTTCTCTGCCATCTCCCAAATGTCAGGGTTCCTCAGAGCCCTGTCCTGTCCCCTCTTCTCACCCTCCCTGTCCTCCTAGGCCATCTCTTCTGGCCCCTGGCTTCATTCAGCTCCTAGCCCCGTGCAGAAAGGGCCCCAACTCTCTGTCCAGCGCCAGGCCTCTCCCTTGAGCTGCAGACCTGCAAGCCCACCTGGATGTCCCAGAGGCCCCCTGAACACTGCATGGGCCAAATCAAACTCATCCTCTTACCTCGATTCTGCTCCCCCTTTTCAGTCCATGGCACCCCACCCCCTCGATGGCCCAGCCGTGACTCAGGAGTTCCTCCTCCTTTGTGTTCACCAACCCCCCCAACCCCAAACTCACAGCTCTCAGTAGACTTCTAGTATTCAAAAACTACTATCTGACTCAGCCAAGAAGTCCCCTGAGTCACTCAGGAGTGAGTGAAGCTCTGACACATTAAGTGCTGAAGATGAAAGCAAGGTTTCGCTTGAAGGAATAAGATTTGCACCAAGGTGAGAAGCAGTTTAACAGCAGATTACGTATCACATTTAAAGACAATACATTCAAGGAGGAAGGAGACAGTGGATCGGGATATATCTCCACTTGGCAAATCGAGGTTGAACTGCGACTATTGATTGACAACAGATACAAGAAGTTAGCAAAAATCAGCAAAAGCATCCTGTAAGAATCAATTGGCTATGTGGGGTTTACAATATGGAGAAGCTGTGCATCTTTCCTTATTCCTTGTAAACGACATATGACACATTTTTTCTATAGTAAAATTGTCAGGATAACTCATACACTCATTGTTCCGGAGAGTGGGGCGTTAAACACTGACCAGCACATGGTCAAGCCCCAGCAGACCACCTGACCTACCAATGTAGGTCAATTTGTAAATTGTGAAAGAGTATGGTACTTCAGCCTTCTTTTTCTTAAAGAGGGCTGCAAATTGCATATGGTCCGGCCACACAAGATGGGAATGAGTCCCTAGAGAAAGCTCTTAGTGAACTGCAAACACTAGGTAAAAGTGGTGACAATGGAGCTGATGACCAGTGAGGGGCAGGGAAGGGGACAGCCGACGAGCAGTGGGGTCCATGCACGGAGTCGAGGGGGGGATAGGAAGAAACTCAGGCCTGCCAAAAGCCACTTAGGAGGCCAGCGGATGTGTTCACAAGGAAAGTAAGAAGGGCTTTTGCCTCGAGGAGGTTGTGAAGAAAAGGACCACAGCCCGGAATGCAGCCTCAGGTCCCGCCCAGACCTCACCTCACCTTCTCGTAGTATCGGATCTCGTACTCCGTGCCGTTAGCCCCGGGAGCTCCGGCAGGGATAGGCTCCCGCCACGACAGGGACACACTCTGGGGCTCCACTCGGTCCCTCCGGATCTCATCCTCCTCCCAGGGCGCTGAAAGTAAGGAACACGCGGTTCTCGATGGGAACCCACTGTGGGGCAGGGCGGGGGCTGGAAGGGCGGGGCATGCAGGGTGGGGGTGGGGCCAGGCAGGCGGGGCTGGGCCAGAAGCTCCTGAGGGGCGGGGCCTGAGTTGTCTTAGGACCAGAGGGGAGCCTGCTCTCACCTCACAGGTCTCAGCTTCCCTGTCTCTGCCAGCGAAGCGCCAAGCCACCTGCTTCTTGCTCACCCCCTGCATTCCAGCTGCACTAGTGGTGGCTGGTTCTAACACCCCAGGTTCTTTCTACACTTTCTGTGGTTTGGAGGCATTAAAAAGCATAGGAGCAGGAAGACCACCTACTTAACTCTTCTAACGGTCTTGGTTAAGAGTTAATCCGCTCCGCAACACTAGGAATCGCAGGAAACTACCTCAATATAATGAAGACCATATGTGAGAAAGCCCCAGCGAACATACACAACGGTGGAAAACCGAAAGCTTTTCCTTGAAGATCAGGATCAAGGCAAGGATGTCCACTCTTAACACTTCTAATTAACATAGTACTGAAGTCCTAACTTAACCAGAGAGCTGAGGCAAGAGAAAGAAAGAAAAGGCATTCAGATTGGAAAGAAAGAAGTAAAATTATTTCAGTCCACAGGTGACATAACCCTCTATGTAGAAAATCCTAAAACTTCCACAAGACCCTGTTAAAATTACTAAACGAATACAGCAAAGTTGCAGGATACACCGTCAACATGCAAAATCAGTCCCATTTCTACATATTAACCACGAACAATCTGAACAGGAAATTAAGAAAACAATCCCATTTACAATTGCAGCAAAAAAGAATAAAATATTTAGGAATAAAGTTAACCAAAGGAGTGAAAGACTTGTACACCGAAAATCAGAAAACATTGCTGAAAGAAATTAAAGAAGATACAAATAAATGGAAAGACATCGTGTTTATGGAGTGGAAAACTTAATATTGTTAAAATGTCCAGGCTACCCAAAGCAACTTACAAATCCAATTCAATTTGCAACAAAATTGTTTTTTGCAGAAATAGAAAAGAAATCCTAAAATTCATATGGAAAATCAAAGGACCATGAATAGCAACATGATCTTAAGAAAAACAAGGCTGGAGGCCTCACACTCTGACTTCAAAACACTGCAAAGCCACCATAATCCAAACAGTTTGGTACTGGTAAAAAGACAGAAATGTGGGCCAACTGAAAAGAATAGAGAGCCCAGAAATAAACCCTCACAGATATGATGAAATGATTTTCGATAGGGGTTCCAAGCCCACCCAATGGGGAAGGGACAGTCTTTGCACCCAACAGTGCTGGGAAAACTAATTGTCCACATGCGAACGAAAGAATGAGGTTGGATCCTTACCTGATACCACATACAAAATTTAACATGAAATTAATTACAGACCTAAATGTAAGACCTGAAACCATAAACTCCCAGGAGGAAACATACAGGGAAGCTTCATGCCATTAGATTTGGCAATGATTTCTCAGACGTGACACCAAAAGCACAGGAAATGAAAGCAAAAATAGACAAATGGGATCCCACCAAACTTAAAAACATCTGCACAGTAAAAGGAACAATCACCAAAACGAAAGGCAACCTATGAAATGGAAAAAAATATTTGTTAATCATATATCTGATAAGGCGTTAATATCCAGAATATATAAAGAACTCCTGCAATTCAACAACAACAAACCTACAAATAACCCAATTTAAAATGGGGAGGGAATTTGGATAGACATTTCTCCGAAGAAGACAGACCAATCACCGATAAGCACATGAAAAGATGTCTAAAATCACTAATCATCAGGAAAACACAAGTCAAAACCACAATGAGATATCATCTCAGATCTGTGAGGATGGCTACTGTCAAAAACAAAACAAAACAGAAAATAGCAAGTGTCGGATGTGGAGAAACTGGAATCCTGTGCATTGTTGGTGGGAATATAAATTGGTGCAGCCATTATGGAAAACAGCATGGAGGTTTTCCAAAAAATTAAGAATAGAACTACCCTATGATCCAACAATCCCACTGCTGAGTATACATCCCAAGAAAATTAAATCACTATCTCGAAGAGACATCTGCATTCTCATGTTCATTGCAACATTATTCACAATAGCCAAGATATGGAAATAACTTAAGTGTCTGTTGATGGATGAATGAATAAAGAAAAGAAAATGATATATATAAAGGGATGTTATTCAGCCCATAAAAAAAGAAATTGTGCCATCAGCAAAAACATGGGTGAACCTTGAGGGCATTATGTTACGTGAAAGAAGAAAGACAAAGACAAATACTGCATGATCTCACTTATGTGTGGAATCTAAAAAACCTACATTCATAGAAACAGAGTAGATTGGTGGTTGCCAAGGGCTAGGAGCTGGGGAAATGGGAGATGTTGGTCAAAGGGTACAAACTTTCAGTGAGAAGACGAACAAGTTCTAGAGATCTAATGTACAGCATGGTGACTATAGTCAACAGTACTGTATTGTGGGGGCACCTGGGTGGCTCAGTCCATTATGCTTCTGACTCCTGATCTTGGCTTAGGTCATGATTTCACAGTTTGTGGGTTCGAGCCCCACATCGGGCTCTGTACTGACAGTGGAGAGCCTGCTTGGGATTCTCTCTCTTCCTCTCTCTCTGTCCCTTCTCTGCTCACGCTCTCTCTCTTAAAATAACTAAATAATAAAAATTAAAAAATAAATCTTAGGGGCGCCTGGGTGGCTTAGTCGGTTAAGCATCCGACTTCGGCTCAGGTCATGATCTCACAGTTCGTGGTTCAAGCCCCACGTCGGGCTCTGTGCTGACAGCTCAGAGCCTGGGGCCTGCTTCAGATTCTGTGTCTCCCTCTCTCTCTGTCCCTCCCCTGCTCATGCTCTCTCTCTGTCTCAAAAATAAATAAAAACATTTTTTAAAAAATCTTTAAAAATAACAATATTGTATTGTATACGTGGAAATTGCTAAGAGACATCTTAAGTGTTCTCACGACACACACACACACCTCCGAGAGAAGATGCTGGAAAGGCAGCTATATAGGTGGTTTCAGGACTCACAAAAGGTATCTGGAAATGAGATGGAGACCCAAGAGCCATCAGAAGGGGACTGGATGAAGCTTCCCAGGAGGCGGCACAGAAAGAGAGAAAGAAAAGCTTTTAGGAAACATACATTTAATTTAAGAGGCAGGTTAAGGAAGAGGAGCTTGAACACGAGGAGCCAGAGAGAGAGCAGGAAAGCCAGGAGCAAATGAGATCACAGAAGCCCAGGGAAGAGAACATTTAAGAAGGTTCCCTCCTGAGTCTTCTGGTTATTAGCTTCCAGTCCATGAGCAAGAGACTCAGTTGCCTCATGTGTAGAATGGAAACAATTCTGACCTCATTAGGCTCGCTGTAAGAATTTTATAAAGTAATGTATATGAAGAGCTTAGCACAATATCTGACACGGAACAAGCGCTCCATGCAAGTTTACTAACTAGAAGAGCCAGCGGTTGGCAGTATCATACGCTGAGAAAGGACAGGGTAAGACTAGGATTCAAAGCGCCCTCTGGCTTTAACAATGTGGAGGCTCCTGGTGACTTTGGGGGATTGAGGGGAAGTAGATACCAGGTGGCTATGGGACAGGGCCCATGCAGCTCACTCTTTGAAAAGTGCATGAACATGGCTTCCAGTTTTAAATGGTAACCACCTAGCAGCCCCCACCTGCAGTCTCTTCCCAATTCTGATGAAAACAGAAAGGTACAGAAAGAGTTGAAAACTCAGAACATCAACGTAAGCTAGTCTAGACAGCTGAATGCCAGAATGGGGGAGATATGCCACTCCACCTATGAGAAAGCCGGTGGAACTGGACTGAAAAGTGCAATTGTCGTGAAGCCCCAGGCTATGCTGCCCACAGAGTGACACGGTCTCCCATCCTAAAAATAACCTGAAAGATTTTTTAATCCCTCCTCCCACTGTCTGACCCTTACAAAAAGGCAAGGTCTTTGTCAACAGGACAATGCACAGCCATCACTCTCCTGCATAGTTGCTTTGGAGGAAAAGTGTCCTTCCGTATCCCCCAGGAGTGCCTCTCGGCCTCAATCCACTGGGAGATGACAGCTGTCAGAAGAGACGTGGGTTCAAGGGGAGAGGAGAGAGAAAACGTCCCAGGATGGCATAGACCCTTGCAGATACAGATGGACAGCAGAGACAGGAAGAGGCCAGGAATGTCGTGTTTTGGAGCTACATTTGTTGAAAGCATAGACGGCCATACAGAGGTAGGAGACGGTTCCATTTCAGACCCACAGAGATACATTAGATGAAAGCCTAACAAATCCTGAGACCGGAGCTGAAAACCGAGCCCAATGCTCTCTCCTGCTGTAGGTGGATCTGTGATGAAATCCAGCCAGTGTCCACGGGGGACCGAGACCACAGCAGACATGAGTGGAAAACTATTCAACAGCCATGTCTCCCCTTCCTGGCCTGTGGAGCCCAACTTCTGATTCAGGGTCTACTGTCTCCCCCTGTGTGACTCAGGTTAATTCTGATTGTTCTAAGACAGCTGTGTGGACTCATTTCCTGTGCCAATGACTGCGGTCGGGCTTATCATCCAGTTCTGGCTGATGTAAGGAGAAAGCAGCTAAGGGGAGGACGGACTCTGGAAAAGGTTTCTTGTTCTTAAAATGATACCTACATGAAAGAAACAGTCCCTTTCTTCTGCTCTGGATGGTAAGGATGTGATGTCTGGAGCTACTGCATCCAACCTGCCACCATGAGGGAGCGAGCCTATGTGACAAGGACGGCATGGCACGGTAGAAAGACACAAAGAACCTGGGTCCTTGAGGACCCCGATGAGCTGCTGAAATAACCATGCTCTGAGTCCACTCTTAGGTACGCTGAGAAATCATTTTCAGCGAAACATCAGCTGGATTGAGATTTACTGTTACTTGCAGCTGAAAAGCCTTACAAACCAACCCAGAGGGCAATTCACACATGGGGTTTTTTGGCAAACACTAGCCATCTCCTTGTTCAAGAACAAGGAACGAGAAAATGCCAAAAACATCAGGCATATGAGAAAAACATTTCAGAATAAATGAATGGTAATATTATTTCTGAAGATTCAGGAGGCGCAGCTTCTTAAGAGGGATTTAGTGTGACAGAGAAACAAGAAAGGCGACTGTCTGGCATCCTCGAGAAGATGAAAGAAAACACAGCCTCCACAAAATGGGAGCAGAAGACCATGAAGGAACAACAGGCAGAGAAGAAAAAGAAAAAAGATGAGGCGAGGTAAAAGCAGAGGAGGTAAGCGAGGAGGCCTGTGGGGAAACTACGTGTGCATTAGGAAAACTGAAATATTTAAAAGAAAATGCACTGCAGGGGCACCTGGGTGGCTCAGTGGGTTAAGCATATGACTTCGGCTCAGGTCATGATCTCACCGTTCACGGGTTCGAGCCCCCCCGTGGGTCTCTTTACTGACAGCGCAGAGCCTGGAGCCTGCTTCCAATTCTGTGTCTCCCTCTCTCTCTGCCCCTACCCTGCTCACAGTCTGTCTCTCTCAAAAATAAATAAACATTTAAAAAAGGGGCGCCTGGGTGGCTTGGTCAGTTAAGCGGCCGACTTCGGCTCAGGTCAGGATCTCACGGTCCGTGAGTTCGAGCCCCGCGTCGGGCTCTGTGCTGACAGCTCAGAGCCTGGGGCCTGTTTCGGATTCTGTGTCTCCCTCTCTCTCTGACCCTCCCCCGTTCATGCTCTGTCTCTCTCTGTCTCAAAAAATAAATAAACGTTAAAAAAAAAAAAAGAAAAGAAAATGCACTGCAAATAGAAGGAATTTTAACAAAATCACAAGCAGAATGGAAACACCAAGCAGACAATAAGAAGAAATAGAATTGAATAATGTGTTTCATTTATATATGGAAAAAGCGAGAGAAAAACTACGGAACAAAAATAATACACAATGCTGTAGGGTAGCCAGGAAATAGTTAAAATGTTTACCATATCTTCGACAACAAAGAAAACTCAAGAACTACTTAAAAAACGAAAAGCTGTGCAAACCTCTTTCTCTAAGCATGGAGCAGTAAAATCAGAAACAGAAGAAAAGCAAATCGTCCAGAAATGAAAACACGTTCTCTAAAATAAATCTAGGCAAAACTACAATACTAGAAGAAAACACAGGTCTGAATCTCCATGACCTTGAACCAGGCAGTGGTCTCTTAGATATGAAACCACAGGCACAGGCAACCAAAGACTTCATCAAAATTTAAAACCTGGAGCTTCAAAAGGCACGGCTCAAAGCAAAAGGTGTCTGCCGGAGGCAGGACGGGGAGCTGGGCAAAACAGGGGAAGGGGGTCAAAAGACACAAACTTCCAGTTATAAAATAAGGAAGTCCTGGGAGTGTAATGTACAGCATGGTGACTATCGTTACTGACACTATGCTGTATATTTGAAATTTGCTACGAGAGTAGGCCTCAAAATGTCTCATCACAAGAAAAAAAATGTGTAACCACGTGTGGTGATGGAAGTTTACTAGACTTACTGTGGTGCTTGTTTCACGATACATACATATACGACTCATTACGTTGTACCAGAAACAGACATTAGGTTATGTATCAATTATACCTTGATTTTTTTTTCAAAAAGTGACCGACAACCCACAGAGTAGGAGAAAATATTTGTAAATCATATATTTGATGGGGGTTGTTATGTGTTGCACTGTGTCCCCCCCCCCACAAAGATATGTTGAGGTCCTAGCCCCCAGTACCTCTACAATGTGACTTCTTTTGGAAATAGGGTCTTCGCAGTGAGATTCAAGTTAAAATGGGGTCGTTCAAGTTGGCCCTAATCCAATATGAACGATGTCCTTATGGAAATTTGGACACAGAGACAGACACTCACAGAGGGGAGACAATATGAAGACACACAGGGAGAAGAGCCATGTGCCTGGAACAGGCATCTACAAGCCAAGGAAGACCAAGGACTGCCAGCAAACAGGAGGCTAGAAGCAAGGAAGGATCCTCTTCTGGAGCAGAGAGAGCATAGCCCTACTGACCCGTTGATTTCTGACTTGTACCTTCCAGAAGTGTGAGACAAGAAATTTGTTTTAAGTCATCTAATTTTCAGTACTTTGTTACAAAAGTCCTAGAAAACGAATACAAAGGTCTAATACCCAGAATATATATATATATACATATATATATATGTATATATACGTATATATATATACATATGTATATATGTATATATATGTATATATATATAATTTTTTTAAGTAGCTCATAACTCAATGGCAAAAAGAAAACCCAGCATATGAAGAGATGTTCAGCATCTCTAGGCATTAAAGAAATGCAAATCCAAACCACAGGGAGATACTGCTTCACATCCACTAGGGTGGTTGTAATCAACAAAACCAGTAACAAGTGTTGGTGAGGATGTGGAGAGACTGGAACCCTTGCACACCGCTGGCGGGAAGGTAAAATGGCGCTGCTGCTTTGGAAAACAGTTTGGCAGATCCACAAAAAGTTAATTAGTTCCAGAAGAAGATAAAAAGCCAACCGTACGTCTCAGTTCTAGAGGCTGGAAATCCCAGATCAAGATGCTTACAGATTTGTTTTTAACAATTTTTTAAAACAATTTTAATGTTTATTTACTTTTGAGAGAGAGAGAGACAGAGTGTGAGCAGGGAAGGGGCAGAGAGAGGGAGACACATAATCTGAAACAGGCTTCAGGCTCTGAGCTGTCAGCACAGAGCCTGATGCTGGGCTCAAACCCACAAACTGTGAGATCATAACTTGAGCCGAAGTTGGACGCTTAACTGACTGAGCCACCCAGGCGCCCCAAGATGCTTACAGGTTTGTGTCCATAGTACTCTGGTAGGGTTTCTCCTCCTGACCTACAGACACCGTTTCTTGCTGTGCCCTCTCCTGGCCTTTCTTTTGTGTGCACAGAGCAGCTCTGGTGTCTTCCTCTTCTGTAAGAACACCAGTCCTATGGGACCAGGGCCCCGTCCTTAACATCTCGTTAAACTTACTTACTTCTTTAAAGGCCCTATCTCCAAACACAGTCACATTGGGAGTTAGGGCTTCAGCATTATGAATTTGGGGAAGACGCAATTCAGTCTATAACATCATATGACCTAGCGATTTCACTCCTACACATACACTCAAAAAAAGTGAAAACATGTTTCTACAAAAACATGTACATGGATATGCATAGCAGCATTAGTCATGATAGCCAAAAAGCAGACACAGCCCCAAGTCCATAAACTGATGCATGGATAAACAAAATTGTGGTATACAATGGAATATTACTCAGCCATATAAAGGAATAATATACTGATACATGGACAAACCTTGACAACATTACGCTAAACAGACAAAAAAGGCAGACACAAAAATTCACGTGTTGTATAATTCCATGTATCTGAAATGCCCAGAATAATCAAATCTATAGAGACAGAAAATAGATTAGTGGTTACAGGGTGCTAGAGAGGGTAGGAGGAATGGAGAGAGTATTAATGGGTTTCCTTTGGGGGTGATGAAAATGTGGGCTGCACAACCATGTGAATATATGAAAAAGCACTGAATTGTATACTTCAAAAGGTATGTGAAATTTTAGGGCATGTAAGTATCTCCAAAAAAAGTGACACTACTAATGAGATGTATGATGTATAAAAACATACTGGATGTGACCAAAGTTATACTCAGAGGAAAATTCATAGGCTTAAAATATTAAAATAAAACTAAGCACTGAACTCATCTAAAAAAAAGGCTTCAGGAAAGCAAGAGGATGGTATTAATAAAGATAAAATCATAAAATAAATGACAAAAGTACAGAACACTGGAATTGATTAATTCAAGAACTGATTGTCATAACCAGTAAAATAAACTTCCAGCAAGGATAATTAATTAAAAAGAAACCACAAGCACATAACATGAAGAAAGAAAAAGCACAGTTACACAGATACTGAGGAAAGTTTTAAAACGTATGTCTCTAGGCTACTGAATTAGAAAAATATCAAAATATTTGCTACGAAAACACAAATTAACAAAACTCATTCAAGAAGTATGGAAAAGATTGGGAATATCACTAAAATTTCCCCCAAAGAAAGTGCAGGCCCCCAAAAGCAGTTTGCATGCCTTCAAAGAATGAGAATTATGCTATTTAAATTGTTCCAGAGCAGAGAAAAAGAAGAGTTTTTTCTGATGCCTTTTCCAAAGCTGGCAAAACTTGACAAATGCTAAAACTTGACAAAGAACACAATAAAAAAAAAGCACTAATCTCTCTTATAAATGTACATGGAAAAATATTAAAATATAAGCAAATTAATTCAGCAAAATATTAGAAGAATAATACACCCACATACAGTAGGGTATAATCTAGGAGTGCAAAAAGAGCTCACACTGAAAAATCCATGAATAGAATTCATCATGCCAACAGCTCAAAGGAGAAAAAACATTTGGTCATCTTGAAAGATGCTGAAGAAGCATTTTATAAAATTAACATTCCTGATTTTTTTTTTAAGTTCAATACAAAATGAAAGCATTCTGGGGCACCTAAGTGGCTCAGTGGGTTAAGCGTCCAACTTCGGCTCAGATCATGATTTTGTGGTTCCTGAGTTCAGACCCCACATCAGGCTCTGCGCTGACAGCTCGGAACCTGGTGCCTGCTTCAGATTCTGTGTCTCCCTCTCTCCCTGCCCCTCCCCCACTCACACTCGGTTTTGGCCTCTCTCTCAAAAATAGATAAACATTAAAAAAAAATTTTTTTTAAGTGAAAACATTCTATGGCCAAGGAGCTAAAAGCATGGGGAGCTCTGGTGGTTGACAGACCTGAGTTCAAAGATGGGTGTCTACTTACTAGCTGGGTGACTTTGGACAATTCACTTGTCCTCTTAGGCCCCAGCTTCCTCATTTGAAAGATGATTAGGGGCGCCTGGCTGGTTCAGTCGGAAGAGCCAGTGACTCTTGACCTTGGGGTTGTGAGTTTGAGCCCCACATTGGGTGTAGAGATTACTTAAATATTTTAAAAACTGAAAGATGATTACCATTCCATTTAAACGAATGAATGTAGAAAATCATATTGCAAGATCCAGCACCAAACACAGAGCAGCATTCAATCAGCGGAAGCTTAGTATTTTTATTAATAAAAGGAAACAGTATCTCAACACGATTTTTAAATCCATCTATATCAAAATAGGATGTTAATATGAAATACCAGATAAAAATCTCATATCACATATATTATACAAAAGGGATTTTATAGTAGATAGTTCTAGATATGGATAGAGAGATAAGAAAAAAATGTGGAAGGATACACTCCAAGATATTAATAGTTGTATATCTCTGGGTAATAGGATTATGGGTGCTTTTTTCTTTCTCAATATTGATTTTTTACATGTAAATGCAATAGCAAATGTTAAGTCATAATCGAGATAGTAAAAAACAGAGCAAAACTGTTATTCCAAAAAACCAGACAAATTGGAAATCTCTCCCAAAAGGCAGAGAAAATGGATTAAGAGCTAAAAATGATAAAGCGAGTGACAAGATTTGAGAATCAGAAAATGGATGTACAACCTAAGGCTTAGAGAGATTCTTAAGAGAGATATTGGAAGCTATCAGAAATTCTAGTCAAAGCAATAACTGAAAAAAGGTTTTCTCCAGGAATACCAAAAAAAAATGTGTGCAGATCACAAGTTTTACTATGTACCAGCCAAACTCAATGAAAAGAGTTCAATATAAAAATCACCCTGGCCTCAGACTTCTCTGCAATACAACTGCCAGAAGACGGGGAAGTCGAGTCACAAAGCAATCACATCTCAGGTATGAAAAGGCTCAGAAACCACACTCACTTTCTTGCAAAGGGTACTTGAAGGATTACGCGAAGGTGCACCCCAGCTGGGTGAAAGACGAGTAAAAGTAATTTTCGAGAGTGGGGATGATGTAGCCTAAAAGGAGTGTAGGTCATCATTTACTCCTCTCTAGCCCAGACTCAGAAATGTGACCGCTCCGTGTTGACTAGTGACTTCTATCGTCCCTACGGTCTGACCCTAAGTGCTTCCTTGCTCTTCTCCGGGACCAGGAAAGAGGGTGACCGATGCTGCAGGGATGGAGGCTGGGGGCGGGGGGGGGGGGGGGACAACACGACAGAACCCCTCTTTCTGAGACAGTAAAGGAGGAGAGACGACTCTGCCCTTCCTGCTGAAATTTTTAAAAAGGGACAGCAAAAGGTGGCGGGGCTCTCCGCTCTTTCCCGCGGGAGATGAGAGGCAGGGCAGCCGCGAGCTGGGTGCGGTGCCAGGCTCTCTGCGAGGTCGGGAGCAGGGGCGCCCACTGCCTCCCGCGGACTCCCGGAAACGCCCGCAACCGCTCTGGCCCGGCGGCACCGCGTCACCCGCGTCCTCAGTCCCTCCCCCGGGGCCCTCGGGCAGGGCTGGCCGTCTGCTGGGGGTCCCCGCCGTCAGGGACGTCGGTGGGGGCCACGCCTCTGGGGGAGACGCGGGGAGCCCGCTCTAAGCGGAGAGGGGCGCGGGCGGCCTTACCCCCGGGCCCCGTGGACACGGTGACCTGCGCGTAGGTGGCTCCCGCGGCGGCAGCCGGGCCCGACACGCCGTTGAGCGCCGCCACGCGCACGGTGTAGCGCGCCCCGGGCCGCAGGTGGAGCAGCGTGGCGGCGCGCTCCCGCAGCCCGGCCTGGCGCGGCACGAAGGCCACGCGCGGCCCGCACGGCTCGCACGCGCCCGCCGGGCCCTCGCGGCCGCAGCGCAGGCACAGCAGCGAGTACGTGACGTCCGAGCGGCCGCCCGAGTCGGCGGGCGGCAGCCAGCGCAGCCTCAGCGCCAGCGGCGAGCGGCTCAGGCTGTACTGCAGGTCCCGCGGCGCCGACGGCGGCCCTGGGGGGCGGGGCGAGCCGGGGCGGGGGGGGGGGGGGGGGGGGGGGGGGGGGGGGGGGGGGGGGGGGGGGGGGGGGGGGGGGGGGGTAAGTGAGGCCATTGATGGGGGAGAGACGGAAGGGGGCGTGGAGGCCAGTGAGTGGAGGGAGGGCCAGGGAGGTGGGAGGAGGTTAGTGAGCGGAGGAGGATGGGGTTGCGGGGCGCAGAGCTGAGTGTGAGGGGCGGGAGCCCCCCTCTGGCCGGGGCGCAGGGTGAGGTGAGGGCGTGGGGGGGGGGGTCCACTCCACGAGAAGCCGGCCTCATCCCTCCGTCCTCTGGACTCTTGCCCTGGTTTTTCCCACCCAAGGCCCGGGCCCCATCCCCACCCCCGGCTCCCCTCCCTCCACCCCGCCATCTGGGTCGTGGCCCCCACGCCCTTCCCACGCTCACCAGTGCGGAGCCCCCTGCCCTCAGCAACCCCTCCCCCACGCCTTTATTGACTCCCTCCTCCCCCTCTGCGAACGCCTTCCGGAGGGGCACTCACGGGTGCAGGAGGCCGACGGCGGGTCGGTGGGCGAGCGCGCGTAGCTGTCCTGGCACACGCAGAACGTGGAGGCGTTTTCCAGGGCCCGGCTGTGCTCTGGGCACGGGGAGCAGAGCGGCCGACGCGAGGACAACTTGTAAAACCCTGGGGGACAGGCTGCGGGGCGGAGCCACGTGAGGAGGCGTCTCCTCCACAGCGTGTCTCTCCCCCCCACCTTCCTGCCTGCCCCATTAGGGTGACTTTAAGTCCGGGAACTGTGCCCGGAAGGGAGTCTCAGCTAGTCCAATAACAGCCGCGTGGGATGGCAGCTCCCGACGTAACCCAGGGCTACCTAACCCTTAGCGAGCGCTTAATGTGTGCAGAACACTAGCGTTTTACCTTTAGTAATTCGTTTAATCCTCCCAACAGTCTGTGAGGTGCGTCCTTTACCGTCATCTTCGTAAATGAGGGAACTAAGGCTCAGAGAGGTTCAGTAACTCGCCCAATGACCCACAGCTAGTAAATGGTGGGATTCCAGCCCCAGCAGACAGCTTTCAGAGCCCGCACCATGCTGCCCTAATTAATGCCCACTGGAAGAAAATAAGCCAAACTCTCCAGTCTTGATGTGAGCCCAGAAGAGCGGTGCCTCCAAGGGGTATTTCACAGCTACCCAAGGACAGACACCCACACACTTACAGTGACACACACACTCACTGTTGTCGTCAGAGCCCATCCTCCCACCACTACCATCGGGGGTTCGTGGCATCACAAATCCTCAACTGATGCACTTGGTTCCAGTTTGAAAGTGGAGCCAGCCAGGTGTGGGGGCTGGGGGCGGAGGGTGAGAGTAGACTGAAGGAAGGTGAAGTCTCTCTACTTTTGGTCTGGACACCCTCCCCAGTTACTTTGCTTCTGTCACTTCTCCGGGCTCACCCAGAATGCAGGTTGTTAAGAGCACAGGCTCTTTATATCCGAACAACCTGGGTTTGCGCCTGGGTTGTTTACCACTTACTTGCTGTTGGCCTTGGGCAAATTGGTTGACCTCTCTGAGCCTCGGGTAGAATACCCACCTCAAAAAGGTTGTTGGAGGATTAACTGAGGTGAAGCGTAAGCCGCTTAGCCCGGCACAGACAACACGTACACAACAGTGGTAGTAATTACTGTTCCTCTGTCACAGGCCTGAAGTGGAAATGGCTGAACGCCCACTCGAAAAAATGTCTCACCAGCTGGGCCAGGTGGCAGGGAGGCAGTGGCTCCTGGCCCTCCTCTCAGCTTCTGGGTGGTTCTCACCTCCCTCCCTGCACCCACCAGGCCTTCTTGCTAGTTTAGCTGGTTCTGGAAGGCTGGCTGCTCTCCAACCCCAAGAAGACACACACAGTACAACAGAGGGGATGCAGACTAGCCCTCAGGAAGGATTTTCAGCCTGTCTGGGAGAAGAGGGGAGTAAGCTGCGGGTTTCTCGTTATCTGGAAGGCTTAGGCTTTGGAGGTTCCACCTTGCTGAGTCCTGGGCAACACAGCTTTGGGCAGGGCCTGTGAAGCTTCAGAAGCTTTGGAAATAATCTGTCTTCAGAGCAGAGCATGGCGCTCACTAACATGGTGGGCTGGTGACCAACGGCAACCCCCGCTGGGACTCGGATGGCCTGGGTTCCAGTGTTAGCTCTGCCCCTTTCTATGCCTCTCTGGCCTCAAGAAACCATCAGTCAAGTGGGGATGATAACCTTGGCCTGCCCACCTCTGTTGTGAAGTCAGAGTGGAGATCTGTCGGCAGGATCTCCCAGCAGTAGGGAAAAGTACCAGAGGCTCCCTTTCTCTGCATGTTTGGGACATCCACTGTCCCAGAGATATGTGTCCCAATGGAGACCGAGGTGGTTATCTCTTTGACAGACTCTGTTTAGAGGAGGTTTGTGTGGAGGCTCAGACTCATGAGAGCCTCTTGACTGCGGGCCCCTCCCTGTCTTCATCAAGGTCAGAGGCAAATGTCAGAGATCACCTAGTTTAACTCCCGCTGGCCCGGTCCTCCGGCACCTTTCCTAGAAGTAGCCACAGTCTCTGCTCAGAAATGGGGAGCCCACCTTCTTCTGAGGATGCCTCTGCTGAGAAAGGGCTTCCTTATATTGAGTCCATATAAGCCTCCCTGTCTGTAACCCCCCTCTCCTGCCACCCCACCACAGGGTCTCTGTGTGCCCTGGGGAGCCTTAGAGAATATTTGCTTGGGTCCCCCTGCTCCAGGGCACTCCCACAGAGATTGGAAGACTCAGGTTGTACACCCTGATCTCCCCCACCCCCCAAAACCCTAGTGACCGGGAGAGGGTAAATAAAAGAGAGAAACAAAAGGGAGAGAGAACATCTTGGTTCTATCCCCTCCACATCGGTCTACCTTTAGAGAAGTCTCTGTACTCAGCTGTAGAAGGCACTGGAAGGCCTTCACTTTCTGAACACAAACCTGAGCATTTCACTTCCCTTCTTAAAACCCGCCAGCACCTCCCCAGTGCCAACCACCCCACCCTTGCCACACTGAACTCTTCGTTTCACACCTCTGGCTCTTGTCCTGTAATGTCTCACAGCCCTTTTCCCTTGGCAAACTCCTATGTTTCTCCAGACCCCAGTTCAAAATAATAACTCCCTTAAAAAATAAAAATAAATGAAAAAATAAATAAATAAGAAAGAGAAGAAACAGGAAAAAAAAAAAAACCACCTCACTTATGAACCTCTCCCTGGCACCCTCCCCAGCTCCCCATTCCCCAAGGCAGAGCTGATACCATTACAAGTGGCTTTTTGTCTGGTCTCAGCTTAAGTCAGAAGGGGGACTGGGTTCCTGAGTGTGTGTGTGTGTGTGTGTGTGTGTGTGTGTGTGTGTGTGAGTGTGTGTGAGTGAGATTGCCCAGAATGTGTATCCAAACCCCCTCCTCCAGACCCTGATCCATTCATTGGATGATTTTTTTTTTTTAGCATCTACTGTGAGTCAGGTGCTCTGGAGCTAGGATCTAGAGACAGAGTGAATGAAACAGACCAGGATCCTACTGTCCACTGGTGCAGATGCCTTCCTCCCACGTCACAAGGAGAAGAGAGGCTGTCAGTTGGTAAGTCCCTCAATGTCCGGCCGTCAAACCGGCGAACCTCCCTCCACACCCATCTTTCTTCTCCCCGTTCCTTCTAGACCTAGAGGAAAGGATGAGCCACCTCCTGTTGGAGGCCTCCAGCCCCTCCTCCTTCACTCTGGGTCCTGCCCCCTTCTCCTCCTCCCAGACTATCTTCCATCACTCATATGGTTCCTACTTCTTACATTGCTCCTTCTCTACTGCTTCCTCCCGGTGACAGAACAGAGGAATGGAGAGGTAAAAGTGGTCCATTTGGGGTGCAGGCAGGAAGGGCACGATGTACGGAGTATTAAAAAACAATGAAACTGACGAAAACATGGCCCGATCTTGGTTAGCAACAAGTGTCAGCAATTCTAAGCCATGTCAGTAATAAAATACATCCCCCCCCTGGGGCAGACCACTCCCACCACCCCCTGCTTGGTGCCCCACTGGCTCCTTCCCTCAGCATATAAATAAACAAGGCTCCCATCTACAGTCAAAATCTCCTCTCAACCCAATGTCTTCCTCAAGATACCACCTCCCTCTCCTCCCCTTTCCAATCCAGCCTCCCAGAGACTTTGTGTGTGTTCCCTACTCTAGCTCCCCAACTTCCTTCATCCCCCAGCCTCCTGGCAGCCTGGTGTCTCTCTCCGTTACTCAACAGAAACTGCTTTGGCCAGGGCCACCGGGTGGACATTGTCCAAACCTCACCTTACCTGACTGCTCACCAACACTATAAGCCGTTCCCTCCTGGACCCCTCCGCCTCCCTTGGCTGCCAGAAATAACACTCTTCTAGATCTTCCCCAGCCTCTGAGTCTCCCTCAAGGTCCTTTTTTATGGGCTTTGATTCTCCTACTCCCCCTTAAACCCTTAAATACCGCTGTTCTATGAGACTTCATCATTGGCCCTCTTGCTTCTTACCTCGCCTTGGTCTGTCCCAACCGTACCCACAGCTTTAAGTAGTATCTCTCTCTCTCTCTCTCTCTCTCTCTCTCTCTCTCTCTGTTGCTGAGCTCCAGACTCACTTTCTAGCTACCTCCACTTAATGCACCCCAGACACCACAGATTCGGTGTCCATCGATGTCCTGTGATCTCTACCCCAGCAAATGATCCTCTGTCCATCCAATCCCCTAGAAGTAAATGAATCAAAAAGGACTCTTCTTTTCTCCTGTGTCACATGGTCACCAAGTGCTGTGGAGGCTGTCACATCCATCCTCATCTCTCAATGACCTCTGCTACTGTCTCACTTCAGGCCATGCGTTCTTTCTCCTGGACTGTTGTCCCATCTTTCTTATTTTCTACCCCTTAATCCTTCCTTCCTCAATTCTTTCTTTGTAATTACGGCTTGAGTGATCTTTTGAAAATACAAATCTGAACATGTCAGACCCCTGCTTCAAAGCCTCCCCATTGGTCAACAGCATATAGTCTCAGCACTTTATCCTAAAGTTCAAGGCCCTTCATGATTTGTTCCTGCCCCTCTCCAGCCCCATCAGCCCTCACACCCCCAAATGCCCTCTGCCCCCAGCCCCAGTCATGCTACATTCCTTCCTGCCTCCATGCTTCTGCAGACAGTCTCTTAAGTCAGAATGTTTTTATTTGCCTGGAAGAAAGGCCTTCTCACTGTCTCTCTCCACGCTTAGATTGGGATTCTCCCTTCTCCAGGCTTCCTCAATTCTCTGTTGATATGTATCACACCCTATGGTAACCACTCCTTCACTCAGTACATTTCCATTGGGCACTTACCACATCCTGTTATGGATACTGGCGCTGCTAAAATGTGATACAACCATTGCCTGAAGTCAGTCACTAGTCCAGTGGTGGAAACACACACAAGTAGATCACTACATAGCATGGGGTAAGTGCAGAAATAGAGATTGCAGTCAACTGTACTTAATTTTTTTTAAGCAAGAAGTAGAGGTTGCAATGGGTGCTGGAGAACAGAAGTGTTTCCTAACCCTACTTGGAGAGTTCAGGAAGGTTCGTAAGTCCCTTACTAATCCATAAGTTCCCACCAGGAAAGAGATGGTGACATTCCTCTAAATATATATAATAAACCCTCCCTAAATGCACTTGGCAAGTTCTCAACTCATATCGAATGGACAGTTGAACAAAGGAGTGACATTAAGTTGAGTCATTTCCTCCTCTGTCTTCCCACCTCTATATTAATCCCTCCATTGGATCACATATCACCTTGTGATTTTTCAATTTTTATGTTTTCCATCTATAGAGCTTCTGAAGAGTTGAGACTATCTCTGACTCATTTCTGTTGTCCTGGCACCCAGAAAAGGACGTGGCTTAGCAGAAGCCTCTCTTGATCTTTCTACACTAAGGGCACACATCCATACCCCATCTTTACCCTCAGTCCTCAGAGCCACAGATAGGGGAGAAAAGGAGAGGTCCGGCCCGGTGCCCACACAGACCTGAGAACCCAACAGAGCCCCCACATGAAGGGTCTCCCTCAGGGGGCACTTTGACTCACAGTTCGAAGAGTTGGGTGAGATTTTACTAGTCATCTAGCACAACCTCTCAGTCTTTCTCTCCAGCTCAAGAATCCCCCTGCCAGATTCTGACTTGCATATTATCAGTGACAGGGAGCTCACTATAATGTAACCAATCCCCCTAGTCCATAGCTAGTAGAGTTGGGCTGCTGTATCATTTTTCTTTATGCATACGGGAGGCAGCATGGCGTAATAGAAAGAACTTGGCAGCTGGGCGAATCTGGTTCGAACCCTTGTTCCCCATTTACTAACTTTGCAAGCGAGGTGCTAATCTCTCTGAGCCTCCGTTTCCTCATCTGTGAAATAGGGATACTGGTGACTTACTTTATTGCCAAGAATAAATGAGACATCCTTTGCGAGGTGCTTATCATAGTGCCTGAAATATAAGCCCCTAATGCCCCCTTATATGAAGTCAAATTCACCTCCTCGTAACTTCGTTCAGTGGTCCTGGCTGGACCCACTGGAAAGCTCCACAGAAGGTCAGGGCTCTGGGCTCCACAGCCCACAGCTGCTCCACTCCTCCTCCTGCCTCTTTGATCTACGGCACACTCTCTCCCAATTGCCACCTGCGCGCTACGCCCCCACGCCACGCCCCCTCGTCCGCTGAATACCTTCACAGATGTCACCACGTTCCTGGAATCCCGCACTGCAGCTGCAGCGGCCCACGGGCACCAGCCATTCACCATCAGCGCCACAGTGCATGCGCGGGGGGCTGCCGGGCTCCCCTTCTGAGTGCGCCACGCACGTTCCCGTCACCTCCACCAGCGTGGAGAAGGCACTCTCAGCTGCGGTGGCTGGGAACGCCGCCAGGCCCCGCACCGTCGCGCGGCACTGCTTGTAGTAGACGCGCACAGACACCAGCGCAACGCATGCGCCCACGTCCTGAAAGGCCAGGTGGAAACCCCGCCGGCTGAGCGGACCGATCTCGCGCACCTCCGTGTTCAGCTTCATCTTGCGCTCTCCCAGGTCGCCCTGCGTGAAGCTCTCATCTGCAGCGATTGTATCGATCTTGCGGGGCCGGCTGCCACCTGGGCGGGGACGCCCGCGGCCCAGGTCAGCCTCTGTTTCCAGGTAGTAGACGTTGAAAGTCTCTTTGCAGGTGCCCGCGGCGCCCGGGATGCTGCTGCAGTCGCGCAGTGTGAACTGCAGCTCCACGAAGATGCGCTGCCCGCGGCCACGACTGATCCAGCCAGTTTGCAACCAGTTGTCCTGGTTGGGCTCCAGCACGTTGCACACCTGGTATGTGCGGATCGGACGGTCATGCTCGTCCACGCCGCTGATCTCCTCCCACTGGGGAGGAGAACAAAGATGTGGGAAGCTCAGAGCCAAGGCGCCCCCAGGAGGTGAAGCCCTGGTGGTGTCTAAAGCTGAAAAACCCCTTCCCCATCATCTCGCATTCCACACACACCCCATCCCCCTGAAATTATAAGATGCAGAGCTGGGAGAAACGTTGGAGACAAAGAGTCCAACCCTTAATTTTATAGGTCGGGAAACTGAGGCTCCAGAAAGAGTGATTTGACTGGATATGAACATCGAATTAGCAGCAGAGCTGGGAATGGTGTCTGAAGTCTCCCGGCTCTCCACCAGGTGCCCACACGGGGACCAGGCTGCAGCCATACAGCCACATCTGCCCACCCCCACCAAGTTTCTAAGCCACTTTCAGGATTTTAAATCTTGCTCCTTCTATCAATCCATCAATCAGCAACACTGCTTGGAGGACCTGCTATGCGCAAGACACTGTCCAGCATTGGCTCATCTAGATGACACATTTCTGTTGCTAGACACAGTCGGTTTTCCCCTCATTATCTTTCTCTTTTTTTCTTTTCTTCTTGGACTGACTGAAGACTCAACGTTTTCTAATAGGCCACTCTGGCTTGAAGCCAGTGCCGCTGGAGATCACGTGCTCTGAGGAGCATTTTGATCTGCTGTAACCACAAAGAGCTAAAGGAATTGAGTCTCAGACCACCAGAAGATTCCTGGGAGAGGGAGAGAAAGGTTACACTTACCCCATTACTTGGCAGTGCAGTCCAGCCCAACTCAGCCTGGGAGGCTTTGGAATCCAGGAGGATGACTAGGGAGAGGAAGAACAGAGATGTCAGAAAGTCAGAAGGTCAGGAAGGTGGGAGGGACCTTTTTGTGAGTTCGTTGTAAACTTGCTGAGGGAGCAGAGACAAATTTTTCCCACCCTGTACCTTCCCATGAAGGCGTGGGGTGTGAGTAGCTTGAGTCCAGAAAGAGGTAGCCACAACAATTAGGCAAGGAGCCTGTAGCAGTTTCCTGTGGTTGCTGTAACAAATCATCACAAACTCTGTGGCTTCAAGTATCAATTACTTATTTATTCTCTTATAGTTCTGGAGGTCAGAAGTTGAAAATCAATTTCATTGGTCTAAAGTTGGGCTGTCAGCAGGACTGGTTCCATCTGTAGGTTCAGAGGGGAGAATCCATTTCCTTGAGTTTTTCAGCTTCTAGTGGCCACCTGGATTCCTTGGCTTGTGGCATCCTCCTCCATCTTCAAAGTGCTTCACTCCAGTCCTTCTGTGACCAAGTTGCCTTCTCTCACTGACTCCTTCTGCTTCCCTCTTGTAAGGACCCTTGTGATTTCATTGGAGCCATCCAAATAATCCAGGATAATCTCCCCATCTCAGGACCCCTAACCACATCTGCAAAGTCTTTTGCATTTAGAATAAGATTGATTGGTTCTGGGGATGAATTAGGATGTGGACGTATTTGGGGAGTCATTATTCAGCCTGCCAGAGTTCATGGAAGTACTCTTAAGATTGGCTCTAAGAAAGGGGTGGTGGTGTCAGTGAGCCCCCCTTTCCACCTTCTAGGCTCCCTAAATTATAACTGCATGTCAAGAAGAGACAGAAAGTGAGCATATTAGAGGATTTCTGCATACATCCTGAATTCATTCATACTCAGGGGCTCATCTGAGGTCTGAAGTCACCAGGGATGGAAGAGACTAGAACCTTTTTAGTTTGACTCTTAGGGGCTCTGGGAAAAATGAGTGGACTCTGCCAGCAGCGGGAGAAATGAAAATTTCTTCTCTCCTGCTCTCAGTATCGGTCCCAAAGAAGCATTGGTCTGGATAGCACAGCAGCAGCTCAGAGACAGGAGCCCAGGCCATCTTGAAGTCTTGGAAGATTACAAATCTAGAGCTTAAGCAAGGGGGTGGGGCTCCAAGGTGAGGGTCTCTAAGAGGGTTGGCTCCAGAGGCATCAGTGACAGTAAGCAGGACCACCGACAGCTTCCTGATTTTGTTATAACTGACAGCACATCGGAATTGCATATTGGCGTCAGAGATCCAGCGCCCCAACCCCCCGGTCAGCGCTTTAGATTCCAGCTCCTCAGGATTCTACACCTGGATATGACGCCTCTGGATTCAGTTAAGTGTACGGCTCCCCCAAATCCAGAGGCAAGGCGCGAGCCCTGGTACCGCAGGCAGCTCCAAGCCCAACAGCGCGGACCGCTTCGGGTAGTCTGCGCTCCAAATTCAGCACTGCGGACAGCTCCCTCGCCAGCACGTCGGGCTACTCCCGGACCCAGCCATCCCTCCCCTACCAGCGCTCCACCTCCTGCCTCGCGGTTCGGGCTCCATCCCGTCGTCCCGTACTTCGATCTCACCTCCACACCTCCCTGTCTCCTCTGCTCTCTTCATCTCCCTGCCCCCACACCTCCCACCTCCAATCGCTCAGCCTGTCCGTCTCACCGGCACCTGAACCGCCGCCTCTGGCTCTCACGATTCCTGGTCTCTTTCCTCCCAGCCTTCCAGGTCTCCAGCCCGATTTTCTTAGCTACCTTTGCTTAGCTACCTTTTTCTCTGCCTCTTTAGTTCTTTGCTTCCCGCTGCCCGCTTGCCTCAAACCCCAGTACAGACTCCAGTCTCTCTATACGATTCCTTCCCTCAGACCCCCAGTTCTCCAGCCTCCTATCTTTTGGCATTCCAAGCTCCAAGAACAGCCACCAGTTTCCTCACCTTCCTCGGCGATCCCGGGCCTCCCTGGTCCCAAAAGCAACGCCAGACAGAGCGGCATCAGGCAGACGAACAGGCGCAACGGATGTGGGCCGGCACCGGTCTCCATGGTCCGCAGACCAAGCTGTCAGTGCGGCGGCGGCTCAAGCCGCGCCAGCCCCAGCACCGCTGAGCAGTGCCCCCAGACCCTAGCTCCTTCTGGGGGCGGGATCTCGCTGGTTACCGTCATCCATGGGGACCAATCACTAGGCACCGCCGCGGGAAGTCCACCAATCCCCGCCAGCAGAAGGTGGAGGGGTGGAGTTTCATAGGCCAGGGGCGGAACGGCGAAATGGAGGGGGGAAGGAAGGGGTCCCGCCAATCTCCAAACGTGGGGGTGGGTAGCGCTGAACGCTGGTCTGGCTCCTGGGAAGGAGGATGAGCCGGCGACGAAGGCCCAGAGCGCAAAACCTTAGCCTCTCATTCCCGAGAAGTAGACAATGTGGGCGTGGCTTAAAGAGGGGCGAACCTCGGGGAGGCCGCGACACTTGCAGCCTCTGAGCTAGGCTGGAAGCTCCCTTGTTCCCAGGACTTTCAAGGGGTTTCGAAGCCTGATGTCCCGACCCCAAGCTCTAGGGAGCTCCTCTATCTACAAGCCCTTGGCTTCTTCCTGTGTCTGAGGCTCCTGGTGTCTTATGGCTCAATCCTGCCCTCTTCTCTCCCCGCCCTCCTCACACAACACACACACACACACACACACACACACACACACACACACACCCCGGCAGGAGGAAGGGGCTAAGGCTGACCCTGGGAGCTACTCTAGAAAGGAGAGCAAAGTGGGAGACGGAGTCCCACCCTACCAGCAGCGCTTCCGAGGTTGGGAAACCATGTGGACGCCAGGATGGGGCGGTGGTAAATTTTGCATGAACGATCGGTTCCTCAGGTTCCTGCTCTTGCTGCCAGGACACAGGCAGCACTCTGCACAACTACCCTTTTCCCCAATCTGCTCAGAGCCTGGAGTTCCCCCCCCCCCCCCCCCCCGCGCCTTGATAATCCCTCTCCGCCCATCCCAGGGGACTGGGAAGGAGCTCAGCGGCAGGGACTCCCAGGGGTCTGCGAAAGAGGCGGAGCAATCCTCGCGGAGTTCAGCCAGCGCTGGGGAAGCTGCAAGGAAACGTGGAACGCGACCTCTATCTAGTGAAGGTCATTTATGTGCAAGCTGAGGGTTTAAGGCGTTGGTGGTGGGAAGGGCTGGAGCCCTCCAGGACGAGGGAGGCGGCTATTGAGCGCCACCATCTGGGCTGAACTTGAGCAGAGAAAGCTCCACCCACCCTGTGGCTTTTCAAAGCTCTTTTCTTGGGGGACCCAACACCGCTCCTTTATGGTGTCTAAAGCAGCCTGAAGAACCCTTGAAAATTAATGAGTCGTGTATCCCCGTGACCTGCCTGGCCTGAGTGTACATTTTGTGTGTATGTATATGCTCCTTACCTTTCAACCAACACTCCCTGAGTGCCATGCTCTGTGCTGAAAATATCTGGGTGAATCTCTGTCTCTGCTACAATCCATACCTCCTTGGGGTAATGGATAATGAATAATGAAAATTGCTGGCATCGTAGACAACTAGCCACTTACAAGCCTCTGAGCTAGCCTGGAAGCTCCCTTCCTGTGTCGTGTGTGTGTGTGTGTGTGTGTGTGTGTGTGTGCGCGCGCGCGCGCGCGCGCGCATGCGCATCTAGTATGTGTGTGTTTATGCACCCTTGCTCACAGAGATACTTGCTGGACAGCAAGAAGGAGGAGTGGCTGGGAAGAGTTGGGATCCTTTGCCGGTAAAAAGAAAGGTCATCAGGAGGGGCTGAGGCTCCACAGGATACTGTGAGAGCACCACAGGATACCGAAGCCCGCTGAGAAAGCAGAAGGAGGTGTGGCATCAAGCTGTTCTTAGATGCAGGTGGGGTCTTTGAAATCAGATCTCCCTGAAGAAGCGCTCTTACACCCCTACCTCCTTCCATCTTCATTCTTCTCACGCTCAATTTTCCCCTCCCCCTCCACCCCCAGCGTTGGGAGTTGGTATTTTTAGAAGCTGCTTAGAGACCCAGGACTCCTTTCATTTCAGAATGAGTCCTCACTCCACTACCCCTCACCCTTCTCTTCAAAACCGGGTCCCATCCCTTATGCAGTCTCTAAGGCGCCAGTCACAGCTTCTTACCTGCGCTCCAGGGACTTCAGCCCAGAGGTTCTGGCCCTGTATGCTAACACAAAATGCAGACTCCTTAGGAGCCTGGAAGGATCATTCAGGAGCCAAGCATATGGAGGAAATTATCTGGGGAAAGCCATACAGGATGCCCCAACAAACCCCTGGCTGTCCGGAGTCTGGTTCTCATCCTCTCCCACCACATGCATCTGTAGCCTCCTTGGGGAAATTGCCAGATTGAGACCCTAGCAATGGGGGAAAGAAGAGGAAAAGAAGATTTGAAACAATCCTTCAGTCCTTTTCTTTCTTCCTCTGAACAATTCATTTATAATAAAACCAGGACGGAGATGCCTCAGTGTATAAGGATATATGCAAATCAGCAAGATCTTAAGAGTTCCTCCAAAGCGGACTCCACTCAACCAGGTGACTGCTGAATAGACACCTAAGTGAAGATATTCAAAAGGGCCTTAGAAGGAAACTAAGCTATTTTACTGTGAACTTAAAGTGCTGGGGTCCAGTCAACCAAGGGCCAGGTTAGATTCTTCCCTGGAATAGCCAGTAGAGGAGTGGGGTGGGGGTGGGGTTCTGGCATAGTGCTGAACTGTGAGCCCACCTGCCAGCTTCAGCCTGTAGAAAATTTTCTGTCCGTGGTGCTGAACCTACCAAAGTCTGGACCCTCCATTTTCAACTGGACCTGGGGCCTTTCTGCTGCCCTGCTCTAATCATCAGCCCAGGGCTCTCTGCCTTGTTCCTCCAGCCTATAACCCAGACCTAGCTATTTGCACCTCCAGAAGGTAAGCAGCCTTACTTCATGGAGTAAGAGTGGAGGAACCTGGCACCCATCTGGAAACTCCTGTTTTCTCCTTTGCTCCTCCCCAACCCCATATGAGGTGGGATAGAAGGGATGCTTCTCTCTACTTCTACCTTACTCTCTGCAGCATCATGGGAAGAACACCTGTTGGAGCTGAGCAGCTTAATTCAACATCTAATTATTTATTAGAAGTGATCTTCCAGGAAGCCAATCCAACTTTACTGCAACTTCCATTTCCAAGTTACTGAAAGTTATACATCTAGGGGCTGAAAATTTGATCTCTTCCTTTTGCACAGATCCAGAAAGTACATTCATCCTGGCTAGGCAGAGAAGGTCATCTCCTCCATGGAGAAGACTAAGATTGCTTCAGAGAATCAGGGCCAATCCCTCTCCTTGGAAAAGAGGACAAGGAAGGAGCAAAGAACAGTGGCAAGCCCTACTGCTCAAAGGGACATTTCCAATTTGTCTCTTTCCTCTTCCGGTCTATCTCCTACTCCCCAGCTTAAGAAAAATAAACATCTCCAAGGTGAATTATTTTCTAGGACAATAAATTCACAAGCAAAAATAAGATGGAGGTTATATACAAGTGTTTACATTGTATTTTTCTAAGATAAAGGAAATATAAAATATTGAATTCATTGACTTTGAAAATTAAGCAGCGAAAACCTTTCATTAATACAAATATTCAGACTTTATGATACTCTGCTTCCTCCTCTGTAAAATAAGAGTGAAAATACTTCAGAGTTATTGTGAGGTCAGAATATAATTTATATATATATATATATATAATATATAAATTTTATATATATTATATATATATATATATATATATATATATATATTCCAGCACATAGTACTTGGCACATAGTTCTGGTATGTTTTATTATTCAACTTCATGGTTAATTAAGGTGAAAAACAGAAAGAAAAAAAAGAAAGGAGAGAGACAGTCATAGAGGAAAAGACATAATGAGGGATAAAGAAGGAGACAGTTTGTTGAGATGAATGTGACTAGAAAGTACGAGAGCCTGAAAGAAATGTGCTTGAAGAGACAGGAGTGTCATCAGGGCTGGCTGGCTGGCCAGCTGCCAAGTGCCCTCAGAGGTGACACTTACCTTGGTGAATTAATCATGGTCCAGGATCATAAACTTGACTTTGACAGCACTAAGAAAGAACCTATGTGTTGGAGGGTTGGAAAGTAGATCGTACTAACTCAGCTCCAATATTGCTATCTGATTCAAAGAACCAATGAATTAATATACAATGAGAAATGGAACTGCCAAGGAATCCAGAATTCTCACATTACCATGTCCAGCAAATTCTTCCTTTGTAGGAAAATGTGCATAGGAAGCCAATTTATGACGCAAAGGCTGCTTTGAGAGTGTAAGGGGAGGCAGTTGGATGGTTTAAATATTTGAGGGCATCAGGCTCTGGTACCTTGTGCCTCCAAATTTCCAATAGGGATAAACCTGCCACTGGCACCTCAGTGACTGTACGAAGGGCCAGGGCTTGGAATGGGATCTATCAACATATGCTTCTCTGACTGTTTTTAAAATCCTAATTTTATTTCTGAAGAGCTCATTTTGAGATTGAAGCAGACCTTTTAAATTTAAATGACCAAAGTAATATAAACTGATAAAAAATTTTGTAAGTAAAAAGTAAAGATATCCATTAGTACTACCCTCATATAGTCCCATTTCAAATTTTAAACATGTTAATAGATTGATATGTACCCTTCCTGATATTTTCTATGCATACACACACACAAACACACACACCTTTACAGAAAATATATCTGTTAGTGAGGTAAATACTGTTGACTACTCAATACCTTTTCTCTTTTATATTTTTCATTGCTAAGAAATCCCCAGTTTTGTTCAGATGTTCATCTACTACAGTCCTTTGCTCAGAGAAAATGACCTTCTCCCCAAGTTCAGGGATGAATAAAGATTGTTATTGGTTAATCATTGTCATCCCATTCCATGTGTCAGGGTTAGCTTAGGCATGGGTATGTAACACAGCCCTGGCCTTCTGAATTAGAGATTCTGGAAAAGGTTTTCTCTCCTAATAGAAGGAATTGCCTAACAGGCAACATCCCACTTCTTCTCTGCATGTCATATCTGCAATTGACACCTGAAGTGGCTGCAACCATTTCAACATGATGAAGACAGAGATATCAACACTTTGGTAAGATTTTTCAGTTGTGGTAACTGGAAACCTAACTAAAATTGGCTTAAACAAAAATGGTATTTTATTAATTTTATTCACATTATTTTATCAGTGTAACTGAATGAGCTAGATCTGCATAGAACAGCAACATTTTGCATTGGGATTGTTCTGGAGTTTTAGCTAATCACCAAACTTGGATTCTAAAAAGAAGTGCAATTGAAATCCTAGAACTAAAAAAATACAATAACTGTATGTAACAAAATGGATGGATTTAACATAAGGTTAGACACAACTAATTCTAGGAGTAATAAGCTGAAAGGTTAGTATAAAATATCCATACTGAAGTATGTAGAGAGAGAAGAGAATAGAAAATGTAGATAAGAGAGTAAGAGACATATGAGACATAGTGAATAAGCCTAAATACATGGAATTAGAAAGAGGAAAGAGAGAGGATGGGAAAGAAGCAATATTTGAAGAGAGGACAGTTGAAATTTTTCTAAAACTTATGAAAGACATTAAGACATATACTCAGGAAGTGTCATCAATCTCAAGCAGGATTAATGCAAAGAAAGCAATATCTAAACACCTCATAATAAAACTGCTGAAGACCAAAGATAATGGCAAAAGAAAAAACCCTAAAAACAATTAGAAAGAGAAAATATGTACGTTACCTTCAAAGGAAGAACATTATTAAGACTAGCAACTGACTCCCCAACATAAATGATAAAATCAAGGAAATGATGGAATAGCATCTTTAAGGTATTGAAAGAAAATATGGTTAATCTAAAATTTTATACCCAGTGAAAATATCCTTTAAAAATGAAAGAGAGGCACCTGGATGGCTCAGTTGGTTAAGCATCTCACTCTTGGTTTCGGCTCAGGTCATGATCTCACGGTTCATGAGTTCCGAGCCCCACAGTGGGCTCTGTGATGACAGGGCAGAGCCTGCTTGGGATCCTCCCTCTCTCTCTCTCTCTGCCCCTCCCCTGTTTGCTCTCTCTCTCTCTCTCTCTCTCAAAATAAATAAATAAATAAATGAATGAATAAATAAATTTTAAATGAAAGAAAAATACATGTTTTCAGACACTCAAAACCTGAGAAAAATTTTCATCCATAGGCCCTCACTAAAAGAAATACTAAAGGAAATTTTTCAAACAGAATGAAAATAAACCAAGGAAGCACAACATGCAGGAAGAAATAAAGAGCAACAGAAAGGGTAAATATATGGGTAAAAGTAAATGAACAATGACTGTATAAAGCAATAATATTTTGTGGAATTCTAAGCATATGTAAAATTAAACTGCACCACAGAAATGGTACACAGGGTAGCAGCAGGTGAATAGAGTTAAAGTATTTTAAGGTCCTGTCATTGTCCAGAAAATGGTAAAAGAATTAATTTATACTAAACTTTAACAAGTCAAGAATGCATGCTGTAATCACCATAGTAATTATGGAAGAATAGTTAAAATATATATATCAAATTCATGCAGTAAAATAATGGAATAATAAAAGGAGTCAAGAGATGCCTGGGTGACTCAGTTGATTAAGTGTCCAACTCTTGATTTCAGCTCAGGTCATGATTTCATGGTTCATGAGTTCAAGCCCTTCACTAGGACTGGGATCCCCTCGCAAAATAAATAAACTTAAAAAAATCCATCAAAAAAGGTTTAAAAGGTTAGAGGAAAAAGGAACATAGAACATGTGAGAGAAATATAAAATAAATACTACAATATCTTGAAACTCAAATATATAAATAGCTATTAAATCTAAGTGAACTAAATACCTCTTTTAAAGACGAAAATTGTCAAATTCGTTTTTAGAAAGAAACTCATTGCTGCTTTTAAAAAAATCTTATATATAAGAATTTGGATATGTTAAAGAAAACAGTTGTAAAAAACATGGTACACAAACAGTAACTAAAAGAAAATCAGTAAAGCAAAACTAATATTATACAAATTAGACTTCAAGGCAAGAAGCATTATTAGACGCTGTATAATGGGAAAAATGTCAATAAACCAAGAAGATATAACAATTCTAAATTTGTATACACCTAATAACATAGTCTTAAAGTATATAAAAGCACATCACACCACACCTCCACATCTGCAGTATAAAAACTAAAATTCCTGGGAATCCAAGGAAGACATTTTGGGCAAAAGAATGAACATGGAAGGTAGTGCACTCAGCGTTATGAACACAGCATAGGAGTATCACTCGGTGTAATCAACTGCTGCTGCTGCGACACATAAATCTCCCCATATTTCAATGACTTAATTCAACAAGGTTATTTTTAGCTTTCATTATATGTTCAGTGTGACTTAGTAGGGACTCTGCTCCATTCACAGTCCTCAAGGGGAAGAAATTGACAGAGACTTGTTGACCCTATAGAATCGGGAACATGGGATGGGGGAAGAGGGTGTTGTATGAGCCATGCAAATCCCTATCTCAGCTCAAAAGTAACCCAAGTCGCTTCTGCTTATGGGGACTCTGCTTATGCATTGACTCATGGGGCATCAGGGTGGCTCAGTCAGTAGAGCATTTGACTTCGGCTCAGGTCATGATTTCACAGGTGGTTGAATTGGAGCCCTGTGTTGGGCTCTATGCTGACAGCTTGGAGCCTGAAGCCCGCTTTGGATTCTGTGTCTCTCTCTGCCCCTCCCCCACTCTCTCTGCCCCTCCCCCACTCACACTCTGTCTCTGTCTCTCTCAAAAATAAATAAACATTAAAATAAAAAAAGATCACTGACTCTGGAGGCACCTGGGTGGCTCAGTCAGTTAAGCATCCAACTTCAGCTCAGGTCATGATCTCACTGTTCCAGAGTTCAAGGCCCTCATCGGGCTCTGTGCTGACAGCAAGAGCCTGGAGCCTGCTTCGGATTCTGTGTCTCCTTCTCTCTGAACCTCCCCTGCCCACGCTCTCTCTCTCTCTCAAAAATAAATAAACATTAAAAAAAAAAAAGCATTGGGACACCTGAGTAGTTCAGTCAGTTAAGTGTCCGATTTCAGCTCACATCATGATCTCGAGGTTGGTGAGTTCGAGCCCTGCATCGGGCTCTGTGCTGACAGCTTGGAGCCTGAAGCCTGCTTTGGATTCTGTGTGTCTCCCTCTCTCTCTGCCCCTCCCCCGCTTCCTCTCTCTTTCTCTCTCTTAAAAATAAACATTAAAGGGGTGCCTGGGTGGCTCGTCGGTTAAGTGTCCGACTTCGGCTCAGGTCATGATCTCACGGTCCGTGAGTTCGAGACCCGCGTCAGGCTCTGTGCTGACAGCTCAGAGCCTGGAGCCTGTTTCAGATTCTGTGTCTCCCTCTCTCTCTGCTCCTCCCCTGTTCATGCTCTGTCTCTCTCTGTCTCAAAAATAAATAAACGTTAAAAAAAAATTAAAAAAAAATAAACATTAAAAAGAAATTCAAAAGCCATCTTGAATAATTGAACCCTTCTGCCAGATTGTCTAATGGCCATTTGTTTTCGGGCCTGCTTCCTCTAGGTCCTCCTCATTGTCTGGCATGGGTTCGGAAGTACTCATCCCCACGAAGTCATCTTCTGTTAATTCCTCTGGTGTGGTGTCCGTTAGCTCTTAAATTTCTCCAAGATCCATATCTTTAAGGACTTCACCCCCCTCTACCCCTTTATTTTTTTTGCAATCACAATCTCTTTCATGAGTTCCTTGATTGGCTCTCTTCGTAAATCTGGTGAAGTTATGCATAACATCTGGACACAGTTTTCTCCAGCAGGAATTTACTGTTTCGGGCTTGATGGCTTTCACAGCTTTTCTATAAAAGTGATGCATCTTCAGTAATTCTTCCAGACTTTCGTGACGTTCTCTCCATTGGGGTTCTGCCATAGCATTGACAAACCTTTCTGTGGGGTACCATGTGTAATGAGACTTAAAGGTCCTTATGACTCCCTGATCTGGAGGCTGAATTAGAGATGTTGTGTTTGGGGGCAAGTAGACCACTTGGACGCCTTTGTTATTGAACTCACGGGCTTCTGGATGGCCAGGGGCATTGTCCAATATCAAAAGAACTTTAGGGATGCCTGGGTGGCTGAGTCAGTTGAGCGTCTGACTCTTGATTTTGGCTCAGGTCATGATCTTAGGGTCATGGGATCGAGCCCTGTGTCAGGCTCTGCTTTGGGGCATGGAGCCTGCCTAAGATTCTCTCTTTCCCTCTACCACTTGTTCTCTCTCAAAAAAAAAAAAAAAAAAAAACATTAAAAGGCCATCCCTAATGGCAAGATACTTCCTGACTTTTTAGGAACAATGCATAGATGAAACCAATCCAAAAAAAGTGTTCTCATTGTCCAGACCTTCTTATTGTACAACCAAAAGACTAGCAACCAGTGTTTAGGAGCTCAGGCAGTCCTGAACACACACCTGACTGCATTTGCACAAAGCAGTAGTGTTGGCCTATCCCTTTCTGCCTTCAGTCTTGGTGCTTGCTTCTCTTTATTACTAATAAATGTTCTTCATGGAATATTTTCCCCCCAAGAACCAGGCACTTTCATCTACATTGAACACCTGTTCAGACAGATAACCTTTCTTCTCAGTGGTTTCCTTAATGGCACCTGGGAACTTGTCTGCCACCTCATGGCTGGCAGAAATGGCTTCTCTTGTTATCCTGACGTTTTTAAAGCCAAACCTCCTCCTAAAACTATCAAACCATCCTTTGCTGGCATTAAATTCTCCAACTTTCAATCCTTCATCTGCCTTTTGCTTCAAGTTGTGATAGAATGACTTCCCTTTTCTCAAATCATATTAGAGTCGATAGGTATAACTTTTTCATAGCAATCCTGCACCCACATAAACGCTGCATTTTCAATATGAGATAAAAAGGTATTTTGCAAAAAAAAAAAAGCAAGGTTTTTGTTCTTGCTGGCATAGCTGCAGCGACTGCTTCACAAATTTCCTTTCCTTTTTTTTTTTTTTTAACAATAGTACTTACAGTGGATTCATTTATCTTGAATTGGAGGGCAACCATAGCCGCAGACCTCAATCTATGGTACATATCAAGCAATTCAACTGGAACTGGGAGAATTTCCAGCACCACTAGTGGCATTTCATATGGGTCCCATGGTGACATTCAAAGTTTACGGTATTGCACTAAACACAAAAAATACACAAGAACCACGAGAGATCACTTTTTACTCCAATACCCAATTTGCTGGAAAGACCAACTGCTCACTCAGAGATGATGACCATCAATCACATGCTGCTTTTTCAAAACTGAAGCCTAGTTGATACACAGTGTTGCTTTCATTTCTGGTGTACAACAGAGAAATTCAACAACTCTATACTTACGCTGTAGTTACCCTCTTTCACCATACAATGCTATGACAGTACCATTGGCCATAGTCCCCATGCTGTACCTTTCATCCCTATGACTTATTCCTTCCATAACAGGAAGCCTGTATCTCCCACTCCCCTTCACCCATTTTCACTCATCCCCACATCTCTTTCTCCTCTGGCAACTACCATTCTCTGATCACACACTGTTTTAAGCAGATACTAGCAATGCTTGAGCTCACCACAATAGCAACAGGAGGTAGCTCCAAAATTATTGTGGTAGTACAGCATGCACTAAATTTTATGCAGTTATGATTTATACTGCACCTTTATCTTCGTCTGATTTCCCTGGTGTCACCTATGGTCTGTAAGTGTTTGTGTGAGTGAGTTTTGATCAGTTTTAATGTTTGTAATAGATGTGTGTATATCTTATGGTAGTAGATGATAAAATACACTAATATCTATGTATATTTTATGCATAGATGACACATCCAACTTTTCCTTAGTTTTCTGGAATGTCTGTGCTACACAGTTGTCTGTGAGTTTTTTTCAAATGGTCACAAGTCTCCGAAAAGTTTTCCAATGTACTTATTGGACAAAAAAAATCTATATAAGTGGACCGGCACAGTTCAAACCGTGTTGTTAAGGAGTCAACTGTACGTCCTCTATTGGTGTATGACACTATTTGAAAATTGTGTAAAAAATTATTTTTCAGGGCACCTGGTGGCTCAGTCAGTTAAGCGTCCAACTCTTGATCTCAGCTCAGGTCTTGATCTCAGGGTCGTGAGTTCAAGCCCTGCGTTGAGCTCCACACTGGGCATGAGCCTACTTAAAAAACAAAGTTTTTTTCTACCTTCCCAATAATCTCTCCATTGTTTTGTCTTTAAAATACCATTTATCCATTTCTCTCTTTTTGTGTGTCTGTGTCTGTCTTCATTTCTCTCCTTGGCTCCCTTCTTTCTCTTCTCTCCCAAATAGCACCTTCCTTAACTTATTCAAAACTCCTAGAAGAGGTCCTATGGTGATACAGGGTTAAAAGAAACAGCTGTAGGGGCACCTGGGTGGTTCAGTCGGTTAAGCATCCTACTTCGGCTCAGGTCATGATCTCACAGTTCGTGAGTTCAAGCCCCATATCCAGCTTGCTATTGTCAGTGCAGAGCCTGCTTCAGATCCTCTGTCCCCCTCTCTCTGCCCCTCCCCTGATCTCACTCTCTCTCTTTCAAAAATAAATAAATATTTAAAAAAAGACAGGAAGAGCTGCATCCTTTTACATAATGTGCTTTTGACTATAGACCATAGACAACTGTTCAAATGCAGTCTCTCACTCCTTACCCCCAAATATTTGTATCTATATCAATAAGGCCAGTAGGGGGAGGCTACATACTTCCACTGTGGCAAAAGTGGAAAACCAAAGAATGAGTTAGGATTTACACCCTCAGATGAAGACAGTTTTGGAGCCCTCTGAGAAGAGAAATGGAGCCTACATACATCACTCTATAATAGGACACTGGTCAGGGACAACATCCAGAATATTGCAACTTAAAGGAACATCAGAGCTCCACTAGTCCACCTGCCCATTATACAGATGAAGCAACTGAGGCCCAGTGAGGGAAAGACATTTGCCTGGGTCAATGAGGAAAACTGCAAATCTTAGACTAGAACCTAGGCATCCTGATTAAAAATTTCAAGCCTGTTGGGGTGAAGGACTCAGTTGGTTAAGCGTCTGACTTCGGGTCAGGTCATGATCTCACAGTTTGTGAGTTCGAGCTCCACGTTGGTCTCTGTGCTGACAGCTCAGAGCCTGGAGCCTGCTTCAGACTCTGTCTCCCTCTCTCTCTCTCTGTTCCTCCTCTCTCTCTCTCTCTCTCTCTCTCAAAATTAAATAAACATTACAAAGTTTTTTTAAAAATTTAAAGCCTCCTTATTCAGTCAAAGTTGGTTGGACAGACAGTATGTTACTTGCTGTACTAACAAATTAGCAGAAACTTGGCAGCTTAAAAGAATACACATAATAATATCTCACATATTCCATGGGTCAGTTCTGGGCGCAGCTTAGATGGGCCCTTTGCTCCGGGTCCCATAGCCTGTGATCAAGGTGCTGGCCAGCTGCATTCTCATCAACAACTCAACTAGGGAATAACTTGCTTCCAAGCTCATTCACATTGTTGACAGAATTAATTTCCTTGTGGTTGTAGTCCTTGTAGGACTGAGGAGGCTGGCTTTTTTCCTGGCTCTTGGCTGGAGGCTGCCCATAGTTCCTTGCCATATGAGCTTCCCAAAGTGGCTGCTCACTTCATCAAGCCAACAAGAATCTGTCCCTTCAAGGGTACCCAGTCCTTCTTTTAAGGATTTTTCATGATTAAGTCAGAATCATTTTGCTTTTAATCTACTCAGATTCAACTGATCTGGGACCTTAACTTCATCTACAGAATTTCTCACTTGTGCTACATTCTACTAGTTAGAAGCAAGTCACAGGTCCCACCCACACTCAAGGGGAGGGGGTTTTAGAAGGGCATGCACACGAGGGAACAGGAATCCTGGGGACCATGTGAGGGTCCATCTGCCACAGACAAAAATATTTAAATATACTCAAGTGAAGGAGAGAGTAGTTATCAGGTGGATGCACATATCTCCCAAGAATGAATCGGACAAGCTGGTGGCAAATGAAGCAGGTCTGAGAGCTGCCAGATACAGAGGCAGCTGATTTCTCCTAAAAAAAAAAAAAAAAAAAAAAAAAAAGTCTTTTCTTGCTCTCTTTTCCTCTTTCCTCCTGGGGTAAAATAATCTCTAGTTTATTTTATTTTATTTTTCATAGCATAGTGGCTGCACTTTCCTTTTTGTAGACAGACTGCTCACCTCAGCCTCCTCATGGCCTCTGCCCTTAAACTCTGGTCTCCCCAACACTCTGACTTGTCATGGTCCACATGGCCTGTCATGTCCACTCCGGCTTCTACTGTGTCCCTGAGTCTGCATGACCTTTCAGTTTACCTCCCGACAGCTAATTTTGGTTCATTCTTGGGGAGGAATCAAATTGTCTAGCTTGGATCATGTCTGCTTCTGGTCCAAACGCCATGGTCAGTGGAACAAAATGGCCACTTTAGCAGGTGTGTGTGTGTCAGGACTTTGAACTTGCTGTTCCCTCTGCCTGGAACTCTCTTCCTCCAAATGTCTGCATGGTTTCCTTTCTCTCCCTTCAGGTCACCCTTGCCAACCTTCAGGTCTTCCCTGACCAACCTACTAAAAATTACAGAACTTCTCCACCCTGGCATTCCTCCCCTAACCCTGGCTGGCTTTTCTCCACAGCACTTATCATCATCTGACCACTTTTATTCATTGATTGATAGACAACCTAATACGTGAACTGTGTGGAAGACAGTATTCGCAGAATTGCTGTAGTTGTGTTGAGAGTTTAGGAAAAACAACTAATGAAGATATCACAAACAAATCAAACAGGGAAAAGGGGAATGAGCTCCAGGAGAAATAAAAATTGTACAAGAAAGGAAGTATAATTACAGTTCACATTTGGCTCAATAGTGAAAAATATTCTAGGATGTAATGTATCTGCTAGTGATTTAACCTAAAATACAGCCACAGAAGAGGAAAGTTGGGAATGGGCTATATATCAGGATGTCTATCAATATCCATCGTTCCTGAACATACCTGTGCCGGGGTATCTTTCCACTCCTATTGGGCACACTGCTCTTTGGACTTGCCCAGGTCATCCTGGCGCTCCCCAGAGCTTTTCCTCTGTGTTAGATTTCCTTTTTACCAGATCCCAAGTTTCTCTTTACCTTTTTAAATTTAGCCCTTCATTATATCCTTTGGTGGCTTCCTGAGAAAGAGGACACAGGAGAAAAAAACCCTGAGACCTTGGGTACCTAAAAATGTCTTTCTTCTCTCTTCACACTTGTTAAACTGGTTATAGAATTCTAGGTTCAAAATTATTTTCCCTCAGAGTTTTGGAAGTAAGTCTCCCTGTGTTCTGGCGTCCAGTGTTACTTCCAGTGTTACTCTCATTCCACATCCTTGGCATGTAACATCTTTTTTTCTTCCCTAAAAACTTGTATTTTCTCTTTGTTTTCACTATCCCAAACTTTCATAATGATGAGTCCTTTGTGTATTTTCTTCCATTCAATGCTCACTTGGAGGACTATCACAAACCCTAAAGTCATGTTTTGTGAAATTTTCTTGTGTGAGTTCTTTTTTTTTTTAAATGTTTATTTATTTACTTGAGAGAGAGAGAGAGAGAGAGAGAGAGAGAGAGAGAGAATCCCAAGCAGGCTCCATGCTGTCAGCACAGAGCCTGACACCAGGCTCGATCTCACAGACCTGGAGATCATGACCTCAACCAAATTCAAGAATCAGGACACTTAACCCACTGAGCCACCCAGGCGCCCCAAGTAGGTTCTTTGATAATTTCTTCTTTCAGTGTTATCTATAATTTTTTGTGTGGAATTTGCAGTGGTGAGACATTGAACTCCAGGACCAATTCTCTAGTTTTCTCATGTTTCTTTCAAATTCCATCTTCAGAATTTGGGGGTATTTTTTCCCTACTTTCTGGGAGATTCTTTGGCTTGATCTTCCAAATTTTATATTAAAAATTTAAATTTCAGGGGCGCCTGGGCGGCTCAGTCGGTTGAGCACTGACTTCAGCTCAGGTAATGATCTTGTGTTCATGGGTTCAAGCCCTGCATCAGGCTCTGTGCTGACAGCTCAGAGCCTGGAGTCTGCTTTGGATTCCGTGTCTCCCTCTCTTCTCTGCTCCTTCCCTGCTTGTGATCTCTCAAAAAATAAAATGAAATGTTTAAAAGGTTTTTTAAATTTAAATTTCAGCTCTTTTTTTTTTTTAATTCAGAAAGGGGGGAGGGGAGCAGACGGAGGGAGAGAGAGAAGCTTAAGCAGGATCCATGTTCAGCTTGGTGCCCATCATGGAGCTTGATCCCATAACCGTGAGATTATGATCTGAGCTGAAATCAAGAGTCGGACACTCAACTGGCTGAGCCACCCATGTGTCCCTCAACTCTTGTTTTTTTAATTTCTAAGAGTTTTATCTTGCACTCTAATCAACACTTCCTCCCTTTTATATAGCATCCTGTTCTTGTTTCATGAATGCAAACTCTCTGGGGTATTGGATGACAACATTTGTTATGTTTGGCGAGCTGAATTATTTGTTTCCTCTAATCTAGTTGCTCTTGTTCTCTCACTCTTTCTTTCCTTCTGCTCCTTTTTCTTTCTTCTTTGTTTGCTTATTTTTATCTCTGCCTTTCACATAAGAGACTTTTACTAAATATCTGGGAATCATTGGCTGGTTATTCATGTGGAGAGTGAGGCGCACAAAACTGATTGAAAGATTTGAAAGATATGAAGCAAGAAGCAGATTTGCTAACTTATATATTTCACTCTGGGTTGATCAGACAGTGAGCTGGCTTTTCAGTAAGTATAAAATTTTTCTTAAGTGTCTTTCTTTTTCTCCAGAACACAGTCACTCATACTTGGTACAAAAGCTTGATAGAAAGCTTTTCAAGGGGCTGAACTTCTTACCACTTATTATGCATATTTTTACTATTCCCCTGGATTGCAACATGGCACCTCATCTCCACCTCTGCTGTTGCCTGGTACCCCCGAATCTGGAGGCTTTCTTGTTCTACCCTTCCACAGAGTAAACCTGCTATCTACTGCCATAGCAGAAATGGCTGTCTCTCAACAGTTCTGTGGGGGAAGAAAGGGAGAAGAGACTCTAGGTAGATATGGAAGACATTCTTGGCTGTTTTTTCTGAATGGCCTTGGCGAAGGATTGGCTTAGGCATGAGCATATGACACAATTCTAGCCAATGAGGAATGATGGAAAGTCAGCTGAGAGCTTCTGGAAGAATTTATCTCACTCTTTAAAAGGGTTATAAGAGAGCCATTTCCTCTCTTGCATCTGGACGTTGGCAAGTGGGAAAGTGATGCTTGAAATTGCTTCCATTCTTTTTCAACCATGAGGAGAGGGCCAAAGAAACCACAGACAAGATGATATGATGCCCAGGGCGCCTGGATGGCTCAGTTGGTTAAGCATCCGACTTCAGCTCGGGTCATGATCTCGCGGTTCGTGAGTCCGAGCCCCGCGTCAGGCTCTGTGCTAACATTTCGGAGCCTGGAGCCTGCTTTGGATTCTGTCTCCTCCCTCTCTTTCTCTCTCTGCCCCTGCCTCACTCATGCTCTGTCTCTTTCTGTCTCTCAAAAATGGATAAATGTTAAAAAAAAAAAAAAAGATGATATGATGCCTCCATGTCTTTGAAGCACTGGATTAACCATCTCTAAAACCAGCCTATCTAAATAAAGACTCCTCAAAACCTGGGATAATAATCTCACTATACTTTAAGTGCTAAAATGTGGTCTGAAATCACCAGATTCAGCACCACCTGAGATCTTACTAGAAACGCAGAACCTCAGGCCTCACTCCTATCCACTGAATCAGGATCTGCATTTTAACAAAATCCCCCAAAGTTAGATATGACGCTAAAGTTTGAGAACTTTAGTTAGCTATCCTCCTTCTTATTTACAAACACATTCTAACTGATAGAGTGGGTGTAGCAGACAACTTTGCCTTTTTTTTAAAAAGTCTACTTATTTATTTTGAGAGAGAGCACAAGAGGGGCAGAGAGAGAGGGAGAGAATCACAGGCTCTGTGCTGAGAGTGGGACTCCTTCCCACAACTCTGGAATCATCACCTGAGCCAAAATCAATGAAGCCACCCAGGCACCCCTAGCAGACAACTTTGAAGCCACACGTCACACCCCCTTGGCTCACTTTGATTCCAGCAACAGTTTCCGAGGGAAGAATTCTGAAGCTGTCCCTGCCCCTGAGTTTCTTGACCTTGGACTATTCCTTCAAATACTAATGCAGTTACTGCTGTGAAGGAACTTTGCAGCTGGGATTAAGGTTATTAATTAGTTGGCCTTAAAACAGGGAAATTATCCCCAACTGGGCCTAATGTATCACTTGAGCTCTTAAGAGTAGAAAAGAAGTCAGAGAGACTCAGTGTGTGAGGGCTGGGCCTCATGTTGCTGGCTTTGAAAACGGAGGAAGAAAGTCACAAACGAAGAAATGCAGGCAGCCTCTTGAAGGTGAGAAGGACCCCCACCTGACAGCCAGTGAGGAGGTGGGAACCTCGGTTCTACAATTACATAGAACTGAATTCTGTCAATGATCTGGGAGGTGGATCCATTCCTAAAGACTCCACAAAGGAACAGAGTCCTGCCAACACTTGATTTTGGTCTTGTGAGACAAGCAGAAAAACAGCTGAGCCCCATTGTGCCTGGACTTTTGAGTTACAGAAACTGCGAGATAATACTGTGAGATTATGCGCTTTCGCGCTGTTTTAAGCTGCTAAGTCTGTAGTAATTTTTTATGGACAGTACAGTTAGGGTGGACAGCTCTGGGTAAGCCTAGATTTACCTCTAACTGGCAGCGTCCCACTTCAAACATATGACGTGTCTCTCTGTCCTGCCTCAGGACCTTCTCCAATATCATGGGAGCCTACCTGGCACAAAGGAGGCCAGAAGGGTAAGGAAGTTAACAGCCCTAAGGAAAACACTCAACCAGGGGATGATGGGGGCCAGTAGATAATTGCTTTAGCTTTAACCTTTTAATTCTGGGAGGCATTTGTACATTTCTTAGAAGGCAGAATCAAAGCCCCATTATCAATGGCAGCAACCTCCATAATGTACCATTAGTCTGGCTTTTCTTTTTTGTCTCATTCTCCTTCCCCACTCTCACTTCCTAGGATTCCCTCCCCAATGCCCTCCTTGCTCCCGAGTCCCTTGGTCAATCTCTGCTTGAGATTGATAGGCAACCAATAAAGTGCTCCGTGAACTCATCATCTTGCTTAGAATTAAAAGGTAATTTATTAAAAGATTATTCCAGTGTTTCTCACTGAAACCAGGCCTCAAGGAAAACTGAAACTAGGGATTCAATACCACTAAGTTCCTCACTGTCCCTGTTCCTTCCCCAATGGTACTATATATATATATATATTTTTTTTTTTTTTTTTTGAGAGAGAGAGAGAGGATCCGAAGCAGACTCCATGCTGTCAGTGTAGGTCCTGATGCAGGCTCGCTCCCACAAATGTTTCCACCAACCACGAGATCATGACCTGAACCAAAGCCTCTTGCTCAACTGACTGAGCCACCCGGGCACCCCAATTAACGGTACTACTTTTAGAGAGAAAGATTGAATCTACCCTCAGTACCAGCGAGAAAAAAATCCCAGAGAAGGGTTATAATTGATGACCCTTGGGTGGGTGTCCATGATCAGTACAGTGGGGAATGGGCACTATCATTGGTTCCTTGTGGGTCAGGCTCCTAGCCCCAGATCAAACCATTATGGTTGGGTGGTAGTGTCTGGGATTCCAGACATGGCCAGTGGAGGCCACCATTACATTGCAGGGCATTTCTGGAAATAGTGGAGGGATGGAGAGCTGGGGAAAACACCTGCCAGTTTTCTAAAACCATCACCAGTCACTCCCACTTCTTGCTTCCTCTTTCATGAAGCTTTCCCGGCTTCCCATTCCTCCGCCCAACCCCAAAATGCTGGTGTTCCTGAAAGTTCCATCCTTATTCTTTTTCTCTTCCCATTCTTACTCATTTCCAGAACCATTTAATACCATGGTAGAGCAAGGTCTTCTCCCCAAGTTTCAATCCACTGCAAACATTCAATCTAATCTAGTCATGGTAATTCCATCCCCTTTGGCAACAATTTGTTTGGGATGAACGGGCAGGCCTATACCAGATTAAACTGATGAGCTTTAAGGAGAAGCTTGCTTAGCCCTTCTAGGAAAGAGAAATGGGTCTTACTGTTGCCTGTTGGTTGGGGAAAGGGAGCATGCTGCCTCAGCTGCCCCCAAGCAGTCATTTTGTGATACGAGGAGAGCCAGTTTGGGTAGGTTTTGGTATGAAGTCAATGGCGAGCACAGCAGAGCAGTGAGACGGAAATATTTCAGGTTCCTAATGATGTTGTTTGAACCAGGGAATCTACTCACTCTGCCCTACCATTGGATGTCCTGCATTATGAGATGATACATTTCCATATTGCATAAGCCAGTGTGAATCAGGTGTCTGCTGCTTGGAGCTGAAGGCATCCTACTTACTTCACACTTACTACTATGAATTCTCTCAAACTCGCTTTCCTGGGCTCCAGACCTACCCACATTCCCCAACTTTTCTCCTCCTCTTCCTGGGTTTCCTACAATTTTTTTTTTTTTACTTAAATAAGAATCAGGTGCCTGCTATTATGCCAAACCTTATTTCAGACACAGCAGCTAGAGCAAGGTTGCTGTCATCATGGACCAGTGAAGGAGGCAGACAATAAACAAAACTATTTTCTGAATAAGTAAACTCATGAATAATGCAGAGTAAGAACTCAGTGTTGAGTGAGGAAGGTGTCATTGCCTATAGAATATCACACCAGAGACTGGCTGGTATTCACTCAGCAAACAGCCCTGGGAACTGAGTGTCAGACCCTGTTCTTGCAGCCCCCCTTTGGAGTCTAGAAGGGTATTAAGACCCAGGGTCTGCCCTCTGGCGCCCAGAGTCCGGAAAGAATGGCCAACATGTACCGAGTGCTAATTTTGCCAGGCCCTGTTTAAAGTGCCTTTCGGTAACTATCTCATTTAGTTCTCACCGATCCTAGGAGTTTGTCCAAAGACAAACAGCCCTGTACAACAGGCCTGGCACCAGCAGTCTGGCCAGTGACAAGAGCCACTTGGGTTTAGGCCCGGTCCGTGTGACTTTGTGCAAGTCACGGTCTCCCTTGTCCTCCCACGCTCTAGCCAGTGCCTGTAGCATCTGACTCCTGGGGTTTTCCCTCCCCAAGTTTCGGAGGCTCCCCGGGGTGCAAAAGGGGGTCTGAGTGCAAAGAAGGGAGGTCACTGAGAACAGGAGGAAGAGGGTCGGTGAAGTCAGTAAAGAGGGACCAGTAGGGAAGGAGATCCACGGCAAGAGGGTCAGACTCCGACATTCGCATTCTTCCCTACCCTGCCCTCTGTTCCCACGCCCTCGGGCGCCGCCGCCCGGACCTTCTCCTGGGCTCCGGAAGGAGGGCATTCCCTTTCCTCCGCCAGGTGCCTCTACGCTGCTGGCCCGGGCCGAAGGGAGACGAGTGCTTCGTGAGCCACGCCACCCGATTAGGCCCCTGCTCCTTTGGCCCAGGGCACTCGCAGTTCTGCCACTCTTCGCGTCCAGTTCCCCCTCGACTCCTGACCACTTGGTCTGCGCCGCCTGCATTCTCAGTGTGCCGGGCCCGCCCGCACTGCGGGGGAGAGGCCGGGAGCCGCCCACGCCGCGCTCGGTGCTCGGCGTCGCCGTCTCCCTGGGACGCGCGCGGGCTGCACGACGCGCGGGAGCCGGGCGGGCAGCCATGGCGCGGCGCGCGGGGAGGTAGCCGGGCGGGCCACGGGGAGCGCAGGGGCCGCCATGGCCCGGCGGCGGCGCCGCGCCTGCATCGCGCTGTTCCTGGTGCTGCTTTTTGCCTTCGGCACGCTCATGGGTCTGCGCACGCTCAAGGCTCCGGACGGACTGCCGGCGCTGGGCCCGGGCCTGGAGCTGGCGCCCTTTGAGCGACGCCCGGAGGGAGTCCCCGCGCCCGCCGCCCGGGCCCCGGCCGCCCCCGCCGCGCCGCCGCCTCCGCCTCCACCGCCCCGCACTGCCGGCCCGGGCAGCCCCCCGGGCCCGGCCCCCGCGGAGGCCGAGCCCGCCCCCGGGCAGAGTCTGCGCGTCTACTCGGACCTGCACGCCTTCTACTACTCCTGGTACGGGAGTCCGCGGCGCGAAGGCCACTACATTCACTGGGACCACGTCATGGTGCCGCACTGGGACCCCAAGATCTCGGCCAGCTACCCCCGCGGCCGCCATAGTCCTCCCGACGACTTGGGCTCCAGTTTCTACCCGGAGCTGGGGCCCTACAGTTCTCGGGACCCCGACGTGCTGCGGGAGCACATGACCCAGCTTAAGGAAGCCGCTATCGGTGAGTTCCCCCCACCCCCGGGCGCCCTGTCCCCCAGCCTCGCCCTTCCTCGTTTCCACGCCACAACTCCCACTGGTCCTGTCACCGAGCCTCTGGTCCCACTCACCCTTCTGTCTGGCTTCTTACTCCCTCCCTTCTACTTTCATTCAGCGCTTACCACGCGGCGCCGCCCCCACCTTCTAGTATTAGGTCTCCCCCTACTCTGCCTTCTGACCCCTTACAACAGGGCCCTTTCGTAGGGCAGAGCTGCTGGGAGGGCCAGTGGAAGAAGGCATTTGCTCCGAGCTGTCCCAAGAAGGGACAGCAAAGAGAGGGAGCAAGAGTCTCCCTGTCTCTTGGGCTTCTAGTCTTGGGTAAGTGAGGCCTGGGTATCCTGGCCCTGCAGGAGTGAGGTTCAGCGGAGTCACGCCTGGGATGGCCTCAGCTTTCACACAAGATACAGGGGTAGGGCAGCAGCCCTTCCTGTTTTTGCTGGCTGCAGAAAGTTTGCCCATGTTGTATGATGGACCCTGCTCTGTTTGCAGTGGGGCGGGGGGGGGGGGGGGGGGGGGTCGGGCAGCAGCTTTTCATCAAGTACTCTGCTTGAAAAGAGGTTCCTGGGAGCCTCTTTTGTAGGCAGGTTCTAGTGGGGAGGCTCATTTCTTTCAGATTTTGTCACTGAATTCTGCTGGATTTTACAACACATTTCAATTTATCTAGAGATGGCTAATGAATGGGGAGAAATTGAATGCCAGAGACAATGATGGGAGGCATTCACAGATAAATAACACAGAGGCCATCCCTCAGGATCTTACAGTCTAGAGAGGCCGATGGTCGAGACAAACGTTATTTCCTGTGGGAAGGATAAGATGACCTCGGCTTGGGACTCTTCTCCCCGCGGGACCTTAGATGTGCCCCTTTCCTCAAGAGACAGGACTGTGGCTTCCAGATGGGTGTGGTGTTATGCACCCATTTCCCTTTGTTCTACTCCTTGGGAATGCAAGAGAAAGCCGAGTGCTACTCAGGCTTTTGTCAGGCTCCTTCTCGGCCTGGTGCGCAAAGGTTCCCGCTGCCGCCTCGCTTCAGCACCGCGGGCGTGGACAGCTCCAGGACGCTAGGCTCTGGGATCTGATCTGCAGGAAGTAAACCTGGCCTGCCAGAGCCCCGCTCAAGGTTTCAGGCAGAAACCATTTTGCAGTTGGAGATGGCTTGTGAGGAAACACATCTGCGTCGCATGGGTACTCTGTGTCTCTGAAGTAGCTTCTGTGTTGTGTCTCAGGCGTCCTGGTCCTGTCCTGGTACCCACCTGGCATGGCTGATGATAACGGGGAACCCTCAGATGACCTGGTGCCCGCCATTCTCGACACCGCCCATCAGCACAACATCCAGGTGAGTCTCCAAGAAGAGGTCAGGTGCTCTTTGGCCCATTCAGATTTCCCCCTCTCTGCCCGCAGGGTTAGTTCTTGGCATTAGCCTAAGTATGGCAAATACACAGCAAGTGTGGTGTTGGGGGTGGGGCTCTACGAAATAGCCCGTGTCACTCTTATTTTCTTGAATTATGGGGAAAAATGGGGAAAACTAAATATAGGAGAAATGGGGGACTCAATAAATATCAGATAGAAGTTAGGTTGGAGAGCCTGACTCTGGATAGAGGGCAGGCAAGGACCCAAATGCGCCCAGAAACTCAACTCCAGCCTCAGACCCCTAGTGGGAGGCAATGCTGGGCCTCAAGGCGTAGAGTACAACCCATGTTCTTGGCAGGCAGGCGCGCTTTCAAGAGGAATGAATGGGCTGAGTGAAGCATGTCCAGTTAATTTCTCCAAATGAACCAAATAAGTCATTCCCCTCTTCGGTGGCGAAGGAAGATAAACGGCAGAGAGGAGCCCCACTCCTGAGCCCATCACTGACATGTTTAACAGATCATAGCATCTCTGCAGCACCATCAATGCAGCTTCATTCAGCATCCTTCTTCCCAGGGTTTCAAGCAGCTAATGCCAATCACGTGGAACTGGCATGTGAGCTTTAAACCTATTAGCCATTCAGTCACAGCCCATCCAAATGGTTCCCAGATGTCCTGCTGTGGGAGGTGGGCAAGCTTCTTGCCCGTTTTCTTGGCCCTGAGGGCAGTGGCTGCTTTTATCTCTATTATGCCTACAGTTGTTGGGCCCTCTCCTCCAAGCCTTAGGGGAGCATGAGCCTTATAGATTATGGCCCCTGGGCAGATACTCACCTGACCGGTATCTCCTCTGTCTGTGGCAGGTGGCCTTCCACATCCAACCCTATAAGGGCCGGGATGACGTCACTCTGCACGACAACATCAAGTACATCATTGACACGTAAGGCTGCTATGGGGCCTGGATTCTGGTGGGGATCAAAACGGGGGTGGGACTGAAGGTTTAGAAAGGTAGGTCAAGGCACACAAGGGCAGAATGCTTGTGTCCTCAGCAGCTACTTCACAGTAGACAGTACCGGGCCTTGGAGTCAGCAACTTGGGTTTGAGTTTTGATGCAGCAGCCTCTAATCTGTGATCTGATGCAAGCCTCTGAACCTTTGAGTCTTGTGAGAGTTATATGAGTTAATATATGTGAAAGTAGCTTGTACAGCGTTTGCATGTATCATCCCCTTATTCAGAAAACAGTTGAGTGCCTTCAGGTGTCCAGGCACTGTCCTAAGCCCCGGTTGTATGGTAATGGGCAGGACTAGCAAAATTTACATTCCAGTGTGTTGAGGCAGTGAAGCGCATAGCGGTTACACATGAAAGATCAAATTGTGACCCATACTCTGAAAAAGCACTTAAGAAAGAATAAAGCAGCATATTGTGTTAGAGAGCATGCCTGAGGATGGGTGCTATACTTTAGAAAGAGTGGTCAAGGGAACCTCTCTGAGGAAATGACATGTGAGCTAACTAACACCTGAAGGAAGAGTCAGCTCTTCAGAGATCTGGAGCAGGCAGAAGATTCCAGGCAGAGGGCTCTCAGATCCAAAGGCCCATGATGGGACAAGCCTGATGGCAGAATAAAAGGCCAGTGTAGCTGGTGTGTAGAGATGGGGTTACAGCAGGGACGGAGGTGGGTAGGGCCAGATCAAGTAGGAGGGGGCCTTGCAGGTCTCAGTACTAAGAGCAATCAAATGTGATTAAAGAGAGTGGATTGTAGGGAGCCAGCAGTGGGAGCCTGGAGACCGGTTAGGGGGCTGTTGCTGCAGTATAGATGAAAGACGGGGGGTGGCATGGTGGAGGGCAAGGCAGTGAGGCTTGAATACAGGATCTCTGAGGCTGGGGACGGGTGGGGGGTGGAAGACTGGGTTCTTGCTTAGAGGCATGATGACGCCAACTGTGGGGCCTGGCTGGATCCAAAATTGCACTTGGGCATCAGGAAAGATCTAACCCATGGCTTGTCCTACAGCTGTACTAGCTGCCCCTTAGGCGGCCAAGTCAAGTTCTTCTCCCTCTTGCTCCTCAGGTATGGCTCCCATGGTGCATTTTACCGCTATAAGAACAGCATGGGCAAGAGCCTCCCACTCTTTTATATCTACGACTCATACCTGACATCCCCTGAGGCCTGGGCTCACCTCCTGACACCCAATGGGCCCCACTCCATCCGCAACACCCCCTATGATGGGGTCTTCATAGCCCTGCTGGTGGAGGAGGGCCACACCCACGACATCCTAGCTGCCGGATTTGATGGCATGTATACCTACTTTGCCTCCAATGGTTTCTCCTTCGGCTCCTCCCATCAGAACTGGAAAGCTGTGAAGAACTTTTGTGATGCCAACAACCTCATGTTCATCCCCAGCGTGGGGCCTGGCTACATTGACACCAGCATCCGGCCCTGGAATAACCACAATACTCGGAACAGGGTCAATGGCAAGTACTATGAGACAGCCCTGCAGGCAGCCCTGACGGTGAGGCCCGAGATTGTCTCCATCACCTCCTTCAATGAGTGGCATGAGGGCACCCAGATCGAGAAGGCCATTCCCAAGAAGACGCCAACACGTCTGTATTTGGACTACCTGCCTCACCAGCCCAACCTGTACCTGGAGCTGACTCGCCGCTGGGCAGAGCACTTCATCAAAGAGAAGGAGCAGTGGCTGATGTGAGGAGCCTGCTGACGGCCACGAGGTGCCAACGTCCTGGCCTCACCAGAAGGTGTCGCTGCGTGGGGCTCAGCTGAGGTCATGGGCACTCGCCGGTCTCCAAGTCAATGGTGGGCCGCCTCTGGGTGGGCCGTCAAGCCTGGGCCCACGTGGAACAGAGCTTGTTCCTTGGGCAGGTGGTGCCGGGGTGCTCTGCGGTGACAGGAAACAAGGCAGGGTTCCAGAGGGAACCACAGAGGCTGGCGGGTGACTGGATTTAGCCCAGGGCAGCTCCATATCCTGTCCCGACACTTTAAAATAGTCCCTCCTCGCTTGGAACTCAGCAGGTTGGTGTGCAGCGGAGCCACCAGGTGACTGCTCTTCGGAGGGGCCAGGGCTCGGGGCTAGCACATGCCCTGCTTCCTCTTCAGCCTTCCTCCCACAGCACCTGTCTTCTCTAAGTTAGGGAACCGGATTTGAAGCTTCCCAAAAGGGAAATTCTAGATTGACGACCTTCCCGGTAGACTCCTGAACCCAATGATCAGGAAATACCCCTAAGCATTCATTCAACACACACTACTTGAGCACCTTACTATGTGCTAGGCGCTAGGGAGGAACTTGACCTGGAAAGGTCCTTTTTCTTCCAGAAGCTTACAGGATCCAGCTTTCCTTCTTTGGTGTGGCCTTGTAGCTAGTGCCTGAGCACAGTTTCTTTCTGCAGTTTTACCCAGCGCTGGGAGTTGTTCTTTTTCCTCTAAGAAAATACCTCTGTGCTCCAGAGCCTCCATTTCCCCAGATGACCATTTAGCTCCAGGGAGAGGACTAGGACCCCCCACCCCCCGCCTCCCTTTAGCTGCCTAAACTGAATGAGGCCCACTCAGCCGAGCCATTTTCAGTGCTACTGTGATTTGTATCAATTAAATACGACGTGGTATTCTCAAGTAAGCATTCTTTTTGCTCTCTTCAAGACTTCCTGAATTCTGAGCCCGCCCTCAAATTCCGTGACAACCTGACATGTGGGGATCGGCTGGCCAGCATTGGCACAACGAAGAGTGAGTTTGCTTAAGAAATGAGAAGTTCAAACACGATTTTTAGAGGGGATATGTAACAAACTAGTGCTTATTTACAAATAAACTAATGTGCTATAATTGTAGGGGCCCTCAAAGTAGACCCCGGGACACCTCCTTGGCAAGACTTAGGAGCTACTTGGAAATATGTGCGTTACTTTATGGGCTCAAGACTGAATCCCAGTACTGGGAATGGGGTGCAAGGTGCAGGAGGGGAAGAAGCAGGCCTATGGATTACCACAGGACCCGCGGCTCCAGTTAGGTCATGGATACTGAAATGGCACCGATGGATGGAGCAGATCAGGACAGGTGAAAAGGGTTGGATGGTGACCTGTAGTAAGTTACAGAAGGGAGAAACTAGGAGGCTTCATTCCCACATACACAATTTGGAAAATTCTAAAAGTACAGCCAGGCCAGGGGCCTGAAGCAGCAAGTCTCATTCGTTGCTGATGGCAAGGCAGCTTGATCAGTTCTTTTGAAGGTGAATCTATATCAAGAACCAGAATAATGTTCATACGCTCTGACCCAGTAATCCTCCCCTATGGAAATAATTCAAAAGAAGAAAAATAAACTATTTACAAAACATTTTCTATTAATGAAAAACAAGGTTCAAATACCCAAGAATAACTGTTTAACACTTGGTATTCACATGAATAAAGATGCAGGCTGCTGAGTAGACACTGGATTCAAATAAAAGTGTTATAGGTATAATTCGTTATAATTTATTTTATGAATAAATAAGAAAAAAGCCACTGGCTGACAGAAATAGTAGAGATTTGCTTTCTAGTATTCTCTAATTTGGACCTCCCCGCCCCCACCCCTTGCCAACTGAGCTCACTTCCCACAACTTGCCCAAAATGATGACTCTTCCTGGCATCACAGCACACCATACACCGGCCTCACTGGTTCAGAGGAAACAGTGTGTGGCCCGTGGCTCAACAACCTTTATCCTAATCTGGTTCCAGCTTCAGGTGCAGAAACACATGCCTTTGGTCACTTGAGACGTTCCAACAGCACCAGCTGGTGCACTGGCTGATCTGGACCTTAAAAGCCACCACCCACCAGAGGGGAGGCTCTGACTAGATTCCAAGTCTGTTCTTTCAATGTTTCAAACTTATCTTTTAAGAAGAAACTTATTGGGACAAGGCCATCCTAGGAATGTGCTCAAATAAAGTGTCTAGTCAGCTTTTGGCTGATATGAAAGTACAGTCCATAAATATGACCTCCCCCACCAGTGTGAGACAAAATCAGCAGCTTCTGGGGCCTGGTCTACAGGGTTCAGAGGGACACACTGCCTGAAAGCATCAGACTAGTGATGCTGTGGCCCCCGTGGCCTCTGTGAATGAGGCCTTGCTAGTCACCAGCGAACAGACACACAGTGTCCAGCACGAGTCCTCGGGCCCTCCCTCTTCCCGAGATTCACGAGCAGGATCCGTGTGAGGGGAGCAGCCCGTACTTCTGCTGGAGGATGGCTGTAGTTCTCTCCAGGGCACTGAGGAGGAAATGGAGGGCAGTTAAAGTCTGACTCCTCAAAACCCTGAGCCCACCAGAGCATGGTGATCAGCTCTTCAATAGATCATTGATGAATCCTTTGAAATCTGAAAAAGCCAGCAAACACTGGCAAACTTAGTCTTCACCTCCATCCGCCAGTTCTTCAAACCTGCTCATTCCCCTCGGGACAAGATAGGAGTGACAACCTTTATTCTGCTGAGGACTTTTTTTTTTTTTTTGCACCTTACAACCCCCCTCCAATTCTATCCCCATGCCACAGCAAAGACTCACCAGCCTGGGCGGATGATGCCAAACTTTCCAGGTACAGATAAGTCAACCACAGTTGAGCCCAGGCGATACTCAGAGCTCTGGCCATCCCCAATTGGTCCCCCATCAATGATCAGAGACAGCTGAGGCCAGAGGTCCTGGAACTCCTGAGAAGAAGGAGAGGAAGACCACGGACGCTACCTCTGGCATCTGCCATGACGTCACACTGCACCCAGCGTTCATAAGAAAGCAAAGACCGCACACTTCTAAAACAGGAGGCATCCTCCTCTAAGCAGGGAAAGGAACCTCACGCAGTGAAGGTCACCTGTGCCAAGGACACTGCCTTAGCGCCTGGGATACGGCATCCTGTGAGGTGTGAAGCCCTCCTAGGTCGGTGCCTCAAGTAACACCTAAAACTCAGAGAAACTCTTTCTGTGCCAAGAGGAGATGCCACACAGAGCTTCTGTTGGGGATGTATAAATACAATGACTGGAGTCCTACCTAGGTGGGTGTCCAAAGACGTGGGGGTCTACCCTGAGCTTCCGCCCAAATTTCTATGTCACCACATTCAAGTGACTTTATCCAGGACACTCTGATTCTGGATCTCAGGATCAGCAGGGTAAGGGTACGGAGAGGAAGACAGGTGGATTCTCACGTGCATGCCACCAGCACTCAATCCTTAAGGGGCCACGGGAAGGATGCCCCTCCAAAATCTGTGGATTGAACTGTTAACTGGGTTAGAGCATCACCCATTCTCCCCAGCACTACCACTCACGAAAATGCTGCAGTGGTGGCTAGGCCTGGGCATTTGGGACGGAGGGTCTTAACTACCAGCTACTGTGTTGGTTGGGTCAAATGTTTGTGGACAAGCCAAGAATACCCCCACCCCCACTGCCTCGGGCACAGCCACGGGGACCAGGTAAAGCCTGCAGTCCCAGAATAAGAAAGGATGCTGACCTCTCACCCTCACTCTCTAAGGCCCCTGACCGCACTCTCTTTAGGTCTGGGCTTGGGAAACCCCAGTACTTTGCTATGTTTTATATTTAAGTTCTGTAGGAAAAAAAACGTGTGGTGGCATTTCTGTGTGTTCTCATTTGTTCTAAAGCCATGCAGTCAAGGCAGGATTAGGATAATCCTTTCTTTGACATGGCTATCAGCCCAGGTAAAAGAACAGGGTCAGGAGTCCCCGGGACAAGTGACACAACCTTTCAGAGCCTTAACTTTCTTTACAGCACTAATGTAAAGGCTTATTGCCTAACGACATTTTCAAACTGCTACCATCAAAAAAATGGGGGAGGAAAAAAAAAAAATCACACTTACCGTAATATTTCTGATCACTAAAAACACAATAGGAAGAAAAGAGCAATTCTCCCCCTCACCTCTCAGACTTTTTAATGAAACCTTTTTCAGGATCCTTTAATTTGATCCCCTCACCCCCACCCCACCCCTGCCAACCAGGCCGACTTCCCACCATTAGAACAAATGGGTGTCTCTTGCAGGTCATTCCACTGAACCATCAACCCCACGGATTCAGAGGAATCTGTGTTTGGGCTGGTGATGTTTCTGCGGGGAGGACTGGGTAGCTCTTACCTCCACGTTCAGAGAACTGGCCTGGGAGCTGAGGTTGGCACTGGTGAGAGCAAGTGGACCCCCAAACACCTGAGCCAAATCCTGTATGAAGGCATGGTCAGGAATCCGGATGCCTACGAGCTATAAAGCAAGGGGAGAGGATCATCAAAAAGGGTGAGATGGGTGGGGAGTGGGTCTGGCCTGGATCCTAGTGAAAGCCAGATGGCAGGAGTCTGGGGACACAAGAAAAGCAAATCTGACTCACAGGAGTAAAGGGGTTCAGATCCTTATTAAGCTCCTCAGAGCGTTCCAACACCAGGGTCACTGGTCCTGGTAATAAGTCTTTCAGGAGCCCCTCGGGTACTCTCACATGGCAATACCTGGAAAACAGAGGGGACACAGATCCATCCAAGAATGAAGGGTCGCTGCTGGTCCTATTCCAGACTATGGACAGATCTAGAAAAGGGGACCCTTGGGACTACGATGAGATCCGTCTGTATTCCCTCTTCACCTCCCTGAGAGTTTGAGACGCTGGGCTCCAGAGGAGCACTCCCGGTTTGGGGCCCACATGCCTCTGGTCTCTGAGGCTACAACAGCTGCACCGTTATCACGCTCCATGTTTCATTTTCTTCAAGGCATCCCCCGCCCCTACTAAATTAAGCTGTGGTGTTTGTTTCCTTTCTTTTTTTTTTTTTTTAAACCATGGGCGTCCCTCCCCTCCCTCCCCCCACCCGCCCCCCGCCATTATCACAAAAGCGCCAGGAGAATAAGGACCCTGACTGCCTCGTTCATCGCGGCGCCCCAGCATCTCGTTCAGACACTGGAAGACGTTAAGTGCTTGATACACATTTCCAGTTCCGGATTCCTGGGTGAGCCTGGACAAGCCCCTCCCGCTCTCTGCGCCTCAGTCTCCCAAGCCTGTCACCGGAAGCCCCTCCCGCGGTGCCGCCCTCAGCGGGGCCGGGTCGGGGCGGCCTCACCTGTAGACGTCGGCCACGCGGCCCAGGCAGACGGCCAGCGGCTTGGCCTCACTGCGGCCCTTGAGGCGATACACAGCTCCCAGTGCCGCCGAGCAGCTCGCCGAGCAGGCCAGGCCGTACAGCGTGTCGGTGGGGACGGCCACCACGGCGCCGGCGCGCAGCTCGGCCACGGCGGCCCGCAGCGCCTCGGTCCAGCCGGCGCGCTCCGGGCTTGCGGCCCGCACGGCCCCGCTCCCCGGGAGCCGCAACAGCCGGGCCCCCGGCGCCGCCGGAGCGGGGCTCGGTGGGCGCAGGAGGCGGCCCCTCCGGGCGGAGCCCCCCGGCCCCTCGCTCAACCCCACGCTGGCAGCCACCGCGGCCCTCAGCCCCCTGCACGGACGCGCCGGAGACATCCGCCCGGGCCCACTTCCGGGAGGAAGTGACGCGCCCAGTCAGCTTCCGGACGGGGAAGCTCGGCCCCACCTCCACGCCGGGCACCTTAAAGGGACCGCGACCCCCAGGAGGCTTGAAGGAGACCGGTGGGGACGGGGCGGGGCGCAGCCTTGCGGAGCCCTAGCGCAGCGCTGGGGAGGGGGGCGGCCGAAAGGGGGGCGGTGGTCGGGCCGCGCAGGCGGAGATGGAATGGGGCCCGGGCTCAGACTGGTCACGGGGGTGAGAGGGGGCCCGTCGGGGAGGGGGGAAGGGGCTCGGACCCCGCGCGAGCGCCGGCCCTGACCGTGTGTCTGTCGCTCTCTCCCGGGCAGGGAGGCTGCCGGCGTGGACCGTGGGAAGGCGGGGCTGGGGCTCGGCGGGAGGCCACCCCCGCAGCCGCCCCGGGATGAGCGCGCCCAGCAGCTGCTGGACGCGGTGGAGCAGCGGCAGCGGCAGCTCCTGGACACCATCGCCGCCTGCGAGGAGATGCTGCGGCAGCTGGGCCGCCGGCGCCCGGAGCCGGCTGGTGGCGGGGTCAGTGCCCACCCCGGGCTGGGCCTGGGAGGTGGGGACTGCCCCGTGGCTGGACTTGCTAAGCCCTAGCTTCCCCTGGAGGGTGGAAGAGTGTCCCCACCGCCTTACCCCCAGCCTCCTTTCATCTGGGCGAGAGGCTTTGAAAAAGTTAAGTGCTAGCCGAATGCCAAGTGGCCATATCCTTGCGGGGCCTAATCCAAGGCCTTTCCTCCCAGCCTCACTTTTCCTTTCTGTTCCAACCAGAACGTCTCAGCCAAAGCCGGAGCGCCTCCCCAGCCAGCTGTCTCCGCCCGAGGTGGCTTTCCAAAGGATGCTGGCGATGGAGCTGCGGAGCCCTGACCATCCCTGATGGGCGCCCTGACTTCTCTCCCTCCCGGGGCTGGTGGCTGGACTCTGAACAACCCCCTTCAATAAAGGGGCCAGTCTTCACCAGCAGTGGCTGGTACTTGGCTCTCGGCCTGGGGTGGCCGCTCTGCTAGCAGCTGGGTTTCACTCCCACTTCATCCTGGCTGAAGGCAGTGCTGAGCTTTGAAATGTAGCCAAGGAATACCCAGTCTGATGACCCGGATTTGGGCAGACCAGCAGTGCTCTCCAGAGTGGTCTGACCTGCTTTGGGGGATCCAGGTGGTGTTACATGTCCATTTCATGCTTTGGGGGCTCCTAGCCCCACCAAACACTTTTAGCAGAGCCTTGATTAAAAGGAAACCTGCAGACTCTCCTGGTGACCGACCTTTCCTTTCTGTCCCCTGAGACTCAGCTGGGGAGGGGGGAAGTGGTTGAAAATTGTCAACCATGGGTAATGTTGGGAAGAAAGGCCACAGATACTACCAGATTTAAATAAGCATTTAATTAGGATTTCATTAGTATTTAATATTGCTTTCTCAATTCCAAAAAGTTAAATTTTCACTTCTTAGCAGATATCTTAAAGTACAATATTAAGTTTATACAAAATGAGCAATTAAGCAAACACCATTATTTCACATTCTTCAAAAATACAAATTCATATTTACTCTTTTTTGGGTTTGGAGGTTTCTTCCTTTGGAAGTACTGAACCTGTAACGTTTTCATATCGCTCAGTGGAAGTCCGTTGTTCCCATGTTTCACCCTTAAATAAATTTGATAGGCTTTTACACAATCCAAATAAAACCATTTGAGATTTTAAAAACTGTCACCAAGACCTCCGGCCAATGACTGGTGTGTGTCAAAAAAGAAGGCTCTCTGTGGGTCTTGCCTTTCCTGGCCAGGAGATGGGAGCCGGAGATTCAGCAAAAACCTATTTCCAGCCACCTTCCCCAAAAGGGACTAGGAGGAGTTCACAGGGAAAGGGAACAGCCACCTTGAACTCCGACCCCCCACCCCCACATTCTCCAAAACACAGCAAAGGATGTAGACTGTTGAATCAAACAGCGCCCTGGGGAGGCATAAGGACATGGGAGAAGGGCAAGAGAGGCCTCTGACTTGGCACCACTATGAGGATAACGAGGATATTGCAAAAAACACCCCTGGGTTTTGGTGAAAAAAGGTTTTATGAAAAATTTTCCCATAAGAAAAAGAGTAGAAACTGCATTGAGCTGAGAAAGTGACACTACATTATCACCCAATTTTTGGCCCAGCAGGCACACCACCAAAAGGGCAGTGTGTGGTTTTAAACTTTGCTTCCAGTAAAAAAGCTTGTACTATGTACACACTGACATAAGATCCAGTTTAATTTGCATTTTTCAGTGCAGACTGAGGAGAACCTCTGGAACAGGAGTAACAGTGAGAAATGCCCAGTGATCATCAGCTTCCCCAAAAGGCATGAGAGGAAACATGGGACCCTCTCCCTGTCCCCCCCCAAAATATGCAAGAGGAAACAGGCTAAACTGACTACCAACCAGAAATATGCAAGATTCAGCTTTGTCGTCTCCCGCCCCGCCACCCGGTATTAGGGAATGGACAATTTCCCATCTGTGTCACAGAACCATTTGCATACTGATCTGTGGAAATCCTTCTGCTTTGGCTGAAGTGTATTTCAAAACTTCTCTATTCTACAGTAGCCTGAGAATTGAAGATAAAATGGGGGCTCGGGGGAACAGGAGGGGAATGTGGGGAAAGGAAGAGAAGTCGATAAAGCAGATCAGTAACAGCTTTGTTTACTGGATTTAATGAAGGCTGGAGACCTTTTTTCTTAGAGAGCCAACATGGGCGGGCGGTGAGGGGAGCAGTAGGGAAATGGCTCGTGTTGCCCGCTCCCCCACTACCACCACCACCTCCCCAACATAGTTCTGATTGGAAAATGTAAACGCTAGCAATACTGTTGCAGTTCCACAAACCAATGGTTTCAGTGACTCCGGAGAAGTCTCTAAGATTGAAGACAATGAAACATGATTACAGATATAAAAGTCTAGAAGGTGCCAGGTTCTACCTAGGAACAACCTGTTCCTTCCTTTCAGGCATCACTTTGTAATGGTGAAGGCTGGGCAAGATGGCAAGGGACCGAGAAGTGATGAAAACGGGGCCTCAAGTCAGCAAAGGAAAACAGGACCCGCAGTTCTTCAGAGAGCCTGAGGGGGCGCCCTCGGGCACACAGGGAAGGCTTGCATAGATAGAGCAGTTGCTGAGAGTGCATAATAGTGTTTCCCTATAGACAGCCTCACAGTACAGGGCTGATCGAGCGGAAAAACGCGGCCAGGCCAGGGCCACATGGGACAACGACCGTCAAGCTACACATATTGCACCAAGGTAAGTGCTTTTCTTTTCACACCTCAATTTAACTTTTTATTCTGAGCAAAAAATAAAACTTTGTGGAAAGTATATATATGTATATATATATATACACAAAAGAAATTGCAGCAATTGGGTTAAAGATAAAATAACCTAAAGTGCTTTTTTATTTTATTATTTCTTTAATATACCAATATGAGGTTCTGCAAACTCATCCCTCTGGACACATTCAGCATTATACAAAGTCTCTCAGGAAAACCCACCCACCCTCCTTTATCCCCATCAATCCACTGCCTTGACCCTGAAGGTAGAACTCCAATCTATTGACTTTCCCAGAGGTGGGGGAGACAAGTCCCTGGCTTCTACCCAGAGACGTCTTCACACCTTAAGGCCCCTCCTGGGCTTTGTACCATGATCTCCTTCTAAGGGGGAAGGGGTGGAATTGAATAAATGACACCAACTCGTGTCACCAAACTGGTGATGCCCCACAAGGCTGCCAGACCCTGCCAGGAGAGGCAGGGCCATCCTCCCTCAATGTCCCACCCCCCTGCTAAGGCAGTTTGGGGGAGCCAGCCGGTTCCCCACCCCCTCCTAGGTCCATGAACTCCAGTCCTTGGTGCTGACCACACCCTGCAAAGGGCAGTGGAACTGGAGATGTGCTAGTGGGAGCTGGAAGAATCCATCTACACGGTGGCAATGGCCAAGCTTTACCAGGGGAAGAAAGAAAGCTTGGTTTCACCTGCCCGAAGTCTGTAGCCCTTCCCTAACCTCGCCACAGGTTCGTGCCTGGGTTTGGAAAACGCACTCTTCGTGAAGGCCCGTTCTAGCTCCACTTTTGCCGGCGGCCCGCTCTCCTCCCAGATCCCTGGCACAAGAGGCCAGGCTTGCGGGAGGGGATGGGGTGGGGGGAAGAGCGCTGGAAGAGGAAGGGAAGACGACGGCCTGGCCTGTGGGCGAACCTGCTCTTCACAACCACTCACTGGCATTTTAAGCACATTCCTGATTTTTCAAAAGCTACTTGGCTCGGACAGTCCCGCTTGTCATTTTGAGTCACCCTCAAAAGGCAGATACTTCAACTAGAAAAATCTGTCAGCCTAAATACTGTTGTTAAGATGCTGCTTCATCACCCCCCAATCTTTGGAGAGCAGAAAAGCCAGTGACCTAGGTATGCCCAACAGGAGTACAGCCCTGATTAACTCGAGAGAAGCAGTAAGGAAACCACGGACACTTCCAATGGCTTTCTCTGGGTTCCTGTTTCCCACTTCAGCTCCCAGGGAACCGAATCTCGGGTGCCCCTCGGATGGATATGTTGGGGAGGTCATTCGTGCCCTCCGATGTGAGCTACCTTTGGGACCCCATCATGTCATTCTGTCAGAAGCTGTAGAGAAAACAGCGCCGCTCCTGCCTCAGAGCTTCCTCTGGGTGTGAGATCCAGAGATGGCCAAGGACAAACCGTGCTCAGCAACTGGTTTCCCAGGAAGATTAACCCACTGCGGTAAACAGAAGATGCCTCCTGCCTTATCAACTTCGGCTGAGAACCCATCAGCTTTTTGGGGAGGGGAGTGCAGAAGGTCAAAAAGAAATTGATTCTCCTGCCTAGACTCCTAGAATGAGAAGCCACCAGCTGCCTGCAGGTAAAGCCCTTTTCTCCTCGTGGCAGTAACAACACTGACTACCTCTGCCCTCTTGTCCAATTGTGTCCCTGAAATTCTGTCAAAGGCAGGGCCTCTGGCTCCCAGATAAATGATCAGCTCCGGATACTGTCTTGGCTGGCCCTGAGTAATAAACAGCTCAGAGAACAGAAGAGTGACACATGCAGATCTCTTTACATTAGGTAATGGTAAAGGAAGGCAAAATTATGGCTGCTTTCTGCCTGACATTGTCGACTCAGAAGAGCAGTCCTGTTTGTGGACCCTGTTCCCCGCTCAAGCAGGGAAGGGGCTCTTGGAGGCTGAGGCCTAGTCCAGACAGTGGGCCAGGCCTCATTTCTGAGCTCAGTGAGGCTCGGTGAGCACTCATGACTACATTAATATAGCCAGTTGAGAGAAACTTTCCATTTTAGTGTGAATTGTATTTTAGGTTTTATTTTAAGAGGCAATGACTTGGAGCCAAAGGCAGACAGATGGATATAATTCTATACACAAATCAAAAAAAATTTTTTTCCCCATAACACAACTTAATGAAACATTCCAAATGAGAGAACTTATTGCAACATTTCAGGCTTTTTGGTGGAAGGGGGATTTTTTTTTTGTTTTGTTTTGTTTTGTTTTGTTTTACCCTGAGTAGAAGATCATCGTTTTGTGGTTTTTGTTTGCTTTTGTGTATTTGTTTAGAAATCACGTGACTAAGCTGAGCAAGTCACATCCTTCTTTGCACTGTACTAGACTGTATGCAAAATCCAGAGGGTGAGAGGCGGAGATGGGAGGGGCAACCAAAAGCCTGGCTAGAACCTGGAACCAGGACACCTGGCCTGCCAATTACATGCCGCCTCAAAAAACACCAACAATGACTTCCTTCTGATAAGCAAAATGCAGCTCTTCTGCTCTGAGGAAGAGAATACCATTAAAGGAAGGCAGACCACCAGCCGGCAACTGGCCACAAGCCACACATCCACTCGAGGACAAAACAGGGATGTTCCCCAAGGAAAGTCCGCTGCGATCTGCAGGGCCTGGCAACCAACCAAGAGATAGAAAGAACAGGGAAGGCAAACGCCGTGACACTGTTGCCGGAGCCAGCTCCGCAAACGGCGGGGACAGACAGCGGTCACCAGCTCACCTGGGGCCGCGGCAGACGGGACATCACTGACACAGCCTCAGGCCAGGCTTTTACTACCCATTGTGCTGTAGCTGTCTGCAGGACGCCACCTGCCATCACCCTGAGCTCCGTGGACACCAAGATCAAACAACAGGACCACCTGGCCCGACCCCTGTCCAGCTCGCAGCTGTCTGCTCTGCCTTTGCCACTCCCCACTCTGACGGAGCGAGGGTCTCGCCTTCCTCGCAAGCTTCAGCCTCAGACTCAAAAGACGCACGGGGAGAAGCAACGCCCGCCACGCTGAACACTACTGCCCAGACCACAAAGTCCCCAGTGCCAGTGATGGGCAGCCTCACACAGATGGAAGCCACACCCTTTCATTTTGAATGTTTATGCATACGAGTAACCTTAATTTCCAAGTTCACATGACAATAAGCAAAAGTGACATACAGTGCAGCCAAACAGTTCATTTATAACTTAGCTTTTTTTGTTTTGTTTTTTTTTGTTTTTGTTTTTGTTTTTTTCCAAAGATCAGTTCCTTAAAATGGATGCTCCTGGGATATGACTAAAGAAAATACGTCTGAAAGGTGAGGATTTCAAACAGTAGATTTCTTCATCCTTCGAACTGCTGACCCCCCATGATGGCAGGCACCGCACCTTACGCTTCCGCTCCCCCTCTTTTCCTAGAGGTGAGTGCACGCGGCCCTTTCACTTGGAGAAGCTGGTCAGCCCCATCTCCTCCTCCCCCTGCAGTAGTGCTTCGATGGGAATCAGATTGGACGGGGTGTCCAGGCTCTGGAGGGACAAAAACTCTGACATATCCATGGCACTTAACGTTTCTGTCTGAGGGTCTGAAGGAGTCTCTGCTTGTCTGCCTTGCTCACAGGAAGAGGGTACAGCGGAGGAGGACGACAAGGGACCGGGACGTGAGGGAAAAGTCTGCGACGGTAGCTTCAGGCTGGGCCCGTCAGGAGGCTGGGGACTCGGCTCTGCCGGGGATGGGGAAAAACAGCCCTTCCTCCTGCCCGCCGCCCGCTCCTTGGCAGAGTCCCGGCACGCGCACTGACACTGACACGCCTCCTCTTGCTTGATGATGATCACGGGAACACTGAGGCCGATCTGCTGTACAGAGCTCCCTGCGAGAGAGGCAAGAGAGACTGCTCCTCCAGTAGCCGCAGGGCAGGGGCAATGACGGATGGGGATATGGAGTGGGTGAGCCCTGAGTGCCACGGAAGCAGGAGTGGCGGCAAGGGAGGATGCCATGCTCCAGACTTTGTTCTGCCTGACACTCCCCATCCCCTGCAAGGCAAAGTCCCTTTTCCTTGGCCACACACACCATCTAGATGACCCTGTCTTTCCAGCCTCATTTCTGGCTGTTCGAACCCCCCTATACCCTCCACGCCAGCTACAGCAGATGCCTCCCTTTTTCTGACATGTTCTTCAAACCTCCGGGTCTTTGCACTCTTCCTTCTGCCTGAACTCCCCAGACCGCGCTGTTTTTCCAGAGAACTTACTCTTATTTCTGAAGACCCAGCGCACAGCCAGGCTGCCAGGCTGTGATTCCAGCAGGCTTCCGCTCGAGGCTGGCCCGAGGCCGGCTGGCACACGAGCTTCCTATCTACGTGCACAGAGCTGCTGCCTCCCTACACACTGCTCTCCACACTGTGCGGGACTTGGGGCTTGAGTCCTGCCTGCCCGAGACCAAGCTCCACCGGGGCCTCCTGCTCGTGCTTGCACCCCCAGTCTCAGACACACAGTAGGTGGGGGGAGCACCCCTGTACACCGTCGGCCTTGCGTGCGCGCCCATGCTCCCGCTCTTTGGTGCAGGTATGTGTGCTGTGCACATGCACACTGAGATGAGACAGGCTCTGTGTGTCTCAAAAAAGCTAGAGACCAGGGGGCAGGAGAACAGAGTGTGAGTCAGGAGGCCTGAGAACTAGAGTTTGGCTCTGCCACAAACTCACTTATGACTTTGGAGGGGTCATTTAGTCGTTTGGGGCCCCCGTTTCTTAATCTATAAAATAGCTTGAGAAAAAGGAACTTCTCGCTCTGTATGAGTCTCTGACCCAGAAGCTACTTCTTCGTTACTGTAACTAGAAAAGAGTCCAGTGAATTAACAGCTGCCCTCTTTGGCATTCACTGTGAGTCAGACTTTCTTCTGGTTACATTTAAAAGCTGTATCTGAAAGGAAGAACGGTGACCCCTTAAGGAATGTTAACTGTGGTATTTATGCCATAAACCCGCTAACTTCCAATAGCTGTGAGAAGGTGAAATACTCTAATAAACAAACAATACAATCTGACAAATTTGAGGTTTTCAAAACTGGGGCAAAGCAACAATGAGCTGTGCCTCAAGGGGCCCAGAGAGTTGACTTTCTTTTAAAGTTAACACACACAATTACATACCTGTGCTACTGGCTACTGGTACTGCAGTGGTAAAAAACACCTTCTCAACTTTAGATGCTTGCTGCTGGAAAAAAAAAAAAAAAAAAAAAATCACATTTACGGCCACTCAAGTATGGCAGATCTCCAAGGACCTGAAGCCTGCCCGATTATACTGGTCATCCAAGAGGACAGAAAACCCTCAGTGTTCAAGGATTTTTGCACTGAGTGTTTTGTTTGCGCTCTGACATGAGGTCAGTGTACTGTTTGACATTCAGTGCTGACAACGCAGCCAGCTTTGTCCCCTACTATTTGGCTGTCTCCCAGCTGCCCAATCCAGTAGGTTCCGTCTGCTCAAAGGGACCGAGGTTGCTTTGCTCAAGCTGTGGTCTTCTCAAAGGGATCCCCAGGGCTAGCTTCCCTACAAGCCCTCTGGTCCCACCACACCCCAGTACTTCTGTGAGTCTGGGAAGTTCTTTGGTCTCCTCAAGGGTCAAGCTGCATGCTAAGGACTGGCTAAGACTTCCTCTCACAGGCAGAACAGCCCCTGTGAAGGCCCCCTGCAGCATGCCATATGCCCTGGACACAAGTCCAAGCCCCGTCCCTTCTCAGTTGTTAAGGTCAGAAAAGTGGCTTCACGTCTGAGTCTCAGTTTCCTCATCTGTAAAAACAGGGATGATAACCAAAGGACCCCTGCAAGGGTGAAAGGAGATGATGTACGCAGAGCCTGCGGCATGCGGTGAGCCTTCAGCAAACATTGGTTATTTACATTATTACGAGGACGACTATAAAGTCATGCCCACAATTCACCCTTCCACCTTAGTTACACTTCCTGTTACATTGGCTACAGGATTTCTGCTTTCTTCAAGTCTTATCATAAAAAGGCTTTCTCTTTTATCCCTTTAAAGGCAAAAAAAGGTGGGGGGTGCCTCTAGGATGAGTCTAGGAGGAATGTGAATGCTTCTGGCTGAGCTACGGGAGCTGACACTATAAAACAGCAATGGAGGGGCGCCTGGGTGGCTCATTTGGTTGAGCGTCTGACTTCGGCTCAGGTCATGATCTTGCGGTCTATGAGTTCGAGCCCCGCCTCAGGCTCTGTGCTGACAGCTCAGCCTGTTTTTGGATTGGGATGACAGCCTGATTTGGATTCTGTGTCTCCCTCTCTCTCTGCTCCTCCACTGCCTGTGCTGTCTCTTAAAAAATGAATAAACGTTATAAAAATTTAAAAAAATCAATGGTTGCTAGGGGAAAGGGGGAGAGGGAGAAGGGATGAATTAGTAAAGCATAGGGATTTTTAGGTGCTGAATCTTCTCTGAATATTATGATGGGAGACACATGACATCATGCCTTTGTCAAAACCCACAGAATGGTGCACACAAACTGTGAGCCCTGATGTGAACTATGGACTTTAACTAGTAATAATATATCAATACTGATTCATCAGTTATAACAAATGTACCAGACTAATGCAAGATGTTACTATTAGGGCAAACTGGCAGGGAGGGACGGGTAGCCAGGAATGGATGGAAATTCTCTGCCCCACCTGTTCAGTAAAATCTTAAAAAAAAAAAAAAAAAAAGTAATCTAAAAATAATGTACAGACGGTAATGACTGGCACATGTTAGATCCTTAATTTCAAAAAGTGCTTACTTAGCACAGTAAGCCGTTACACGTAGTAAGGGTTCCATATATCACAGCTGTCACTACCATTTTCATTGCGATTCGGCACTTTACCTACCGGTAATGTTACCCTTCTTTGGGGCATTTTAGCATCTTTACGCAGAATATAAGTTTTTATGAAAAAGAGATCATGGTTTCCACTTTTCTGTACCCCCAAGAATATCATGCATGGTATCTGGTAAATACTGGGCCCTTGAAATGTATTTAAGTGAATGACCAAGTCATTTCCTTCATCATCGAGACCAAACACTTTTGCAGAAACTGGCTCTAGAGCAGGTCCTGGGTGCACAGACTCTCTCGCTGACTTGGCCACTGCTGTGTTTTCTACCAGACGGCGTCCCACCATTCCCTCACATCAGTCTGACTCTGCCTTGGAGAAGAACCGCTTTCCTACAATCGTTCTCGGGCCTCTGCAGTCTGTTGACTGCTGTCCTGTCCTAGAGGGTGGCATTACACTGCAGATGGAACATTTGTTCACGTGCCTGCGGCCATCCACCCAGCAGTACACGAAGGCTGTTTCTCTGCTTCCCTCCTGCAGGTATCCATCACAGCACTCCCTGGATTTATACCCCTCGATCATGGGGAAGTGACAAGAGGCCAAATTACATGTTTCAGGGCAGATACGATAACCATCTTCCTTTTGAAGTAAAAGCCTCTGAACACGTCACCCGTGTAAATACACTTCACCCCCGGGGGTCCTTTCAGTCAGAATACTTACAATTTGTTCTTGGTTTTGCGGGGAACTGGTGGCACCATTTAATATCCATTGTAAGTTCTGTTCTCCCATGACTAGGCTGGACTGCAGGATGGCCGTGCTGGGAGTCGGGGTGATGGTTATAGTGGGATTATTAGTCAGGACAGAGTTGGCGCCCAGGGGCAGAGTCTGGACCACGGCTGGCAGGGGCTCAGTAGTACTTTGCGCTTGGGGCGGTGCTGCCACGGCTGATGCCGCCGCCGAAGCCCCAGCAACAACAGAAAGTCCTGGGACGATGGGCTGTGGGGCCTGGGGGTGCGGAAGAAACTCTTGATGATTAGCAGCAAACTGTGTGCTGTGGGGAACAGGCACTTCTGGAGGTTGTAAGAGAGCAGAGGGGTTGCCAAATGCAGCTTGCTGGGAACCAGTTCCTAGGGAGGGAGCAGGCGGAGGAGCAGACGGTGCTGAGGCTGGTAGTAGAGGCTGGGGTGGCTCGGAGATGCCGGGCTGCAGTACAAGCGGAAGAGATAAAGATGCTGAATTTCCTGTGGGTGGCGGAACATCACTGACTGACTCTGCATCACCATTAAAACTTTCAATCAAGGCAGCTGGCAAGAAAAAGAAATAGAAAGATATATACATATCCCAAGCCTTACATGAGCCACAAAAACACAGTCACTATGGCGACACCAAAGGCAGCTGAAGTCCGTCAGAGCCAGTACCTTCATTGCTAGAAGGCTGGCTTTCTGTTTTCATTTAGTGACCACTCTGCTCAAAGCACTGGGCTTCGTGATCAGTCTCACTTTCTAAATGTGAAGAGCTAGTATAGGTTTTATCATTTAAAAAAAAAAAAAAAAAAGTATCCTAAGGCTTTTCTGGAAGAGACTGGACATCCTTTTTGGCAAAACCAGTGAACACATTTTCTGACTACCGTGAAAGCTTCAGGGACAGATTTTCATTCAAACACAGAATGATCTATGCATCTGATGCTGTTTGTGGATCCTGCCCACTCACGAGCACAGTATCGCATCAGAAAAAGAAAGAGCTCTGAGCTCTCCTCGGTTTTGAAAGCCAACAAGAGCTTTTAGAGAAGGAGACCCCTTCTTCTGAAGGTCTAGGGACAGTAGGCCCTCAAGTGGACTCTTGCTGAGGGAAGAAGAGGAAAAGATGGATTGAACAAAAGGCCCACGCTTCCCTGACCCCTCGCCAAATGCACACTTTGTTCAAAGGAACTGAACTACAACTTCCCCGTGCCTGCATGGGTGTGTCAACGAGTGGGGACTCCCTTGCCCCGTGCTGAGAGCTACTCAGGAAGAGAGTCTATGAAACAAACCTGTCTGCTGAGGATCTTCCTGAATTGCCGGATCATCTGAATTCTGGAACATTGATTCAAAGATGACTGCTGGTGAAATTGTGCTGAGGTCCTGGCCCTGTGATTGATGGACAGAGACAAAGATGGGAGACTTGTCACCCTGAGGCAACTCTTCACCGTGAGAACATAAAGCAACAGAACTAGAATGATCTTTTTTGATACGTTTCTTGTTTCTAACTTCTCCTTTCCAAGGTGACAAAGATTTCCCTAAACCTCAGGCACTAAAGATTTGTGTCCTCAAATACCCAAAAACAGAAGCCAGTGGGGCGCCTGGGTAGCTCAGTTGGTTGAACATCTGACTGTTGATATAGGCTCAGGTCATGATCCCTGGGTCATAGGATCGAGCCCTGCATTGGGCTCCACACTGAACATGAAGCCTTGCTTAGGATTCTCTCTCTCTCTCTCCCTCTCACACCCCCACTCCCTACCCCTCTCCCCAGCTCATGCTCCCTCTCTAATTTAAAAAGAAAAACAGGGTCGCCTGGGTGGCTCAGTTGGTTAAGTGTCTGACTTTGGCTCACATCATGATGCGGTTTGTGAGTTTGGGTCCCATGCTGGGCTCTGTGCTGACAGCTTAGAGCCTGGAGCCTGCTTTGGATTCTGTGTCTCCCTCTCTCTCTGCCCCTCCCCTGCTCACATGCTGTCTCTCTCTCTCTCTCTCTGAAAAGTAAATAAACATTAATAAAAATTTTTTAAATTAAATTAAAAAAAAAAAACAGGAGTCAGAAAACTATGACTTGTAGGCTGAATGCCTGTTTTTGTAAATAAAGTTTTACAGATGCATGCTTGTTCATTTATTGTCTATGCTGCTTTCATGGTCTGACGGCAGAGTTGAGCTATGTCAGAGACTCTATGGTCTGCAAAGCCAAAAATATTTACTATCTGGCTCCCCCCCCCCCCAAAAAAAAAGGGTTCTGGCCCCCTGCTCTAAAAGAAGACCAAATCTTTCCTTAAAATGGGATTGTATTCTATCCATTACCTGCAACCTACTTTTCTCATGTAATAATAATATATTGTGAATATCCTTCAAGGTCATTACATAACATCTATGATATTCTAGTATGTACACATGGTAATAAATCAAACAGTATAAAGAAACTTTTCATGAGAGGCAACAGTGATCGCCTTATATTCACTACTGTTTGTCACTGCAAGTTTCTTTGTAATTAAGAATTAAGAAAATGTCAGGCATTTTAGGAAAGATAAAATGGGGGGGGGCATATAATGCCCTGAGGGTCTGACTCCTGATAGGCACCAAATAAAAATGGCCACCCTCAGGCTTCTCTTTGGTTAAGGAGGGTAGAGGGGCAGCAATTCTTTTGTCTCGAGTCTACCTCCACCCCACATTTTGTAGGGCAGAAGTGACAGAGGCAACCGCCTCCAGGAGTGTGGGCAGGTGACAGAAGTGAACCAAGGGTGGCAGGGACTTTGGCGAACTGGAGAGTATGCACGCCAGTCACCTGAAGGGCTTCAGAGAAATGCTGCCCTGTGATACTTAGACTGGGGATTTCCAGGGCTCAAAAATGGTCTGAAATGTGGATTTTTATGTGAAATCCACCAATTTGTAGCTAAAAGCAAGTAACTGAAAACAAAACACCGTATAGACCAAACAAAACCCATCTTTGGGCCATATTTTGTGTCAGTGCCAACTTGTGTTTAAAGGTTATTTGGCAACAACTCTGCTTCTGGGGGGGGGGGGGGGGAGGATCACTCTGGGTCCCGGCACGTGTCGTGAGTGGAACTGTCCAGCAGTCTAGAGGTCCTCAGAAATGAAACTGCCCATTTGATTCAGAGGGGCCAATTATTCTAGCATGATTCCATCAGCTGGAAGAGGAGTAATTTCGAATGCCTGCATGACAGACGCTGAAGGCAAAAACCCACACAAAGCCTCCTGCTTCCAGTCCAGAGAGAGTTAAGAATCATGGGCCAGTTGGAAAATAGCACGGAGGTTCCTCAAAAAGTTAAAAATAGAACTACTCTATGACCCAGCAATTGCACTACTAGGTGTTTACCCAAAGGATACAAAAATACAGATTTGAAGGGGTATATGCACCCTGATATATATTTATAGCAGCACTATCAACAACAGCCAAACTGAAAAGAGCCCAAAGGTCCATCAACTGATGAATGGATAAAGAAGATGTGGTATAGGGGCGCCTGGATGGCTCCATCAGTTGAGCACCCGACTCTTTTTTTTTTTTTTTTTAATTTTTTTTTTAACGTTTATTATTTTTGAGACAGAGAGAGACAGAGCATGAACAGGGGAGGGTCACAGAGAGGGAGACACAGAATCTGAAACAGGCTCCAGGCTCTGAGCTGTCAGCACAGAGCCCGACGCGGGGCTCGAACTCACAGACCGCGAAATCATGACCTGAGCCGAAGTCGGCCACTTAACCGACTGAGCCACCCAGGCGCCCCGAGCACCCGACTCTTGATTCTGGCTTAATTAAGGTCATGATCCCAGGGTTGTGGGATCAAGCCCCATGTCAGGCTCCATGCTGAGCATGGGGTCTGCTTGGGATTTTCTCTTTCTCACTCTCTTAAAAAAAAAAAAAAAAAAAAAAGATGTAGTATGTATATATGTATATCTACAATGGAATATTACTCAGCCATCAAAAAGAACGAAATTTTGCCATTTGCAACACCGTGGATGGAGCCAGAATGTATTATGCTAAGCGAAATTAGTCAGAGAAAGACAAATACAAATCCCATATGATTTCACTCATGTGTAGAATTTAAGAAAAAAAACAAAAAAAACAAAAAACAGATGAACAAATGGGAAGGCGAAAAAAAGACAGCCAGGGAAGCAAACCATAAGACACTCTTAAAGACAGAGAACTGAGGGCTGATGGAAGAAGGTAGGCAGGGGAGGGGCTGAATGGATGACGAACATTAAGGAGGGCATTTGTTGGGATGAGCACCGGGTGTTACATGGAAGTGACAAATCATTAAATTCTACTCCTGAAACCAATTATTACACTATACATGTTAACTGGAATTTATTTATTTGTTAAATAAAAATAAAAATTCGGAAACAACAACAACCAAAAGCATCACAGGCCAAGACAGCGGCCTTCAAACTCTTTATCATGATGCCATGAGGCAAAGTAAGAAATACATCTTATACATACGCAAGTACATCCTTCACGTTCCATACTTATCCATATGTATAACTGAAACAAAAGCCTACGAAACGAGGCTTATCCTTACCACGTGCAATGTCTTCTGATACTGTCTATTGTGTTGATGCCCTTAAAATGCTGATCCTAAACCCCTATTTTATAACCCAATAAAGAGGCGCAACCCAGTTTGAAAAGTAGTGGGCTGACAACTCCTATAAGCTCTGCAACTTCCTCATGCTGGTTGTTTGGTTTTACCTGTTTTCAAATTATCAGCAATAACACTGTTAGAAAGGAATAAGCCCGTATGGCTCCAAAAGATGAGGCACAAGAATGTTCACAGCAGCAGTATTATGATGGCTCCAAACTAGAAACTATCCAAATACCCAAGGGAAGTAGAAAAAAACAATTGTGGTGCATTCACTTAGTGCAATACTGTTCACCAGTGAGAACAAGTGATCTGCAACAAATGCAGACTCGCTTCTTCAACATAATGTTGCAAGAAGGAAGCCAGCACAAACCAGTATGACTGGCATGATTCCAAGTATACACAGCACAACAACAGGTAAAAATCCATCTCAGGTTATTAGTTGGGACAGTGGTTATCTTTTTTTTTTTTTAAAGCTTTTAAATTTTTTTAATGTTTTTATTTATTTTTGAGACAGAGAGAAACAGCATGAGCAGTGGAGGGGCAGACACAGAATCTGAAGCAGGCTCCAGGCTCTGAGCTGTCAGCACAGAATCGAACTCACGGACTGTGAGATCACGACCTGAGCTGAAGTCGGACGCTTAACCGACTGAGCCACCCAGGCGCCCTGGGACAGTGGTTATCTTTAGGGAGAGGTCATAGTTGTTAGTGGCACGGAGGCTGGGGAGCTTCTGGGAGAACTGGGAATGTTCTGTTTCTTGATTTGCATGCTGGTTACGTGGATGGGATAAATTGTGATCATTCATTAAGCTAATCATTTGTGATTAGATGCACTTTTCTGTATGCACATTATACTTCAAAAACAAGTCTTTTAAATTAAAACAAAACAAAACCAACAAAAACAAAACAAAAGGAAAAAAAAAAAACAAGGTTAAAAGCAAAGTGCTGAAAGGACCTGTGACTGAGCCACTGCCAGTCTTCAGGGCACAAACCCTGGGGGCAGAGTAAGTTCGAGCAGCTCCCCAAAGTTGAGGAGACCAGAACAGGCTAAGCCTCTGGGGCCTGGCACAGAGAGACAAAGGACACTGGGAGCTGTATGGGATCAGGATGGATCCTGAAGCTCAGGTGCCAGGAGGCCCTGAGGGCCACTGCCTAGCGGCTTCACCCCTCCTGTACCAAAAGATCTGAGCAAAGCACAGCTCACGTCCAGGATGCACATATGCATGTGGCTGCCCAGAAACCCATAAAAGGATGATTTCGTCAAAATGTATATTTGATATTAACAGTGCATAATTTTTTTAAAGCAAAATCAATTCTATTACTTCAAGGAATTGTGGCCTTAGAATGAAAGACTAAACACGAGAATACTTCTAATTCTGGATAAATGGTGGGTGGTGAGGGCACCATATATAACTTGACCCCCCAAGGACAGTCTCTCTCTTGCTGATGTAAACTGTGGTAGAAAAGGCTGCCCCCCCCCCCCCCCCCCTTTTTAGTTTTTTTTTTTTTTTACAAGTACTTATGTTCCCTCACACCAGAATACCTCACCTAATGACCCCAGGGTTCCAGAAAGCTCTTTAGTCATTTGTCATGGCCCTGGCCAGGGAGTGGACTCCCAAACCATTTAATACAATCTGAGATTAAAGAGAGATTATACCCAGAAATCGTAGGTTCCATAACTCAGAGGGCATCGAGGCCATCCAGTATAGAAATTGCATTTAGAGTATCAGCCCTGAAATGTGAATATGCATAAAAATCATATGAAGTACTTATTTAATGCTTTTCTTTGTTCTTCAGATTGGTTAATTTCTATTGATCCATCTCCAATTTAACTGAGTCTTTCTTCTGTCATTTCCAATTTGCTATTAAGCCCAACCAGTAAATTTTTTATTCCAGATACATTTTCAGTTCCAGAATTTCCACTTGGTACATTCTGTAAGTTTCTATTTCTCTGCTGAGATTTCCTCTTTATTCAATTATTACAAGCATAATCCTTTACGTCCTTCACCATATTTGAGCTATTTAAAAATTCTTGTATACTGGGGCACTTGGCTGGCTCAGTTGGTAGACTATGAGGCTCCTGATCTTGGGGTCGTGAGCGTAAGCCCCACTTGGGTGTAGAGATCACTTAAATAAATAAAAAAAAAATCTTTATCTACTAATTCTAACATCTGACTCATTTTGGCATTGGTCTCCACAGAGTACCTTCCTCCCTTAAGTAGGGGTAATGTTTTCCTTTTTCTTCTTATGTTCACCCATTTTGGATTACCCTGGACAATCCAAATGATATGTTATAGAGACTCTGGATTCTGTTCCACTTCCTGGAAGAGTGTGTTTGTTTTCTTGAATATTCTGTTGATTTGGCTGTGCTCTAACTGCAAACTGCTGTCTTCCTTGCAGGCGACAGCAGCTGCAATCTATGCCCAGCCTTCGTTGGGCTGCTTAGGGTCTGTCTCACGCATGTACAGTTCAGGGGTCAACTAGAGATGCGAGCAGAGTTTATACACGGCGCGTGGGGCTCCCACTTTCTGACTCTTTCCTTTCTAGGTCGTCCCCAGTCACTTTCCAGGTGCTGCTGTGAGAGCTGTGAACTCTGTCCTCTGCTTATTCAAGACAGTGAGACTGAATGTTTACTGAGTTTTAGCCCTCTTGTTTGGTGTCAACTGGGTCTTGCCCCAAGGCTGATAAGCTGTAAAACTTGAAAACCTACTCAGTGCCTTTGCTGCTGTCCAAGTGGCTCCTTCTTCCAAGCGTTACCTCTGCCTGTTTGGAATGCTCTTTGGTGCCTTCAAATAGTTGTTTTTGATAATTTGCCCAGCATATATATATATATTTGTTTTCTACGGGAGGCTTAGTCTGTTAAGAGCAGCTCTACCATTACCAGGAGAACCCAAGCCTTGGGGTGTTTATATAAAAATGCAGAGTCAGATACCATTCCCAGAGGAACTGATGAAGTAGGCCTGGGGTGAGGCCCAAGAAACTACATTGTCACAAGCACTGCAAATGACTCCACTGACCATACTGTGAGAAACAGCACACATTTCATGGCATTTCTGAGCCTTCCAGTCTCTGTTCAGATACTTCCTATCACATTGATTCCTTCTTATTATGCATATACTCCTAGAAAATCTAATGTGAGCAATGTTTATTTACCACAGGAAAACAACAAACAATGCACACGTAACAACCAGTGTTGGTGACACAGTAAAGCACAGACCCTCCCAAAGGAGCATCAGCTCAGGCTTAATGCAGTGGCCTGCAAGGGACATCACGGAGCCATGGGAATGGCAGGGGAATGCCGAACAGAGGGAACTGGAGCAATCAGATCAAGAGACGGCAGGGTTGTCTTTCAGAGAAGGGCTTCTAGACAGAGTCCCCTGCAGGAACCCAATGCGGTGAGCTCCAGGTGAGAAAAAGACGGACTCAGGTCAGACCGGCAGGGCTTGAGAAAGTCTAGATACTGGAATTCCGGCTCCCCCTTCCAGTAGACTAATTTTAAGCTCCGTAAGGACAGACCACACCTACTCTCTTACCACTACAAGCTCAGCACCAGCACACTGCCTGATGGAATAGGCACTCAATAAATTATTTGCCAGATGAATAAAAGAAATAAATTTTCTGGGGCCAGAGGTTATCAATGGAGTGATGTGGGTCAAAAGGCATTAGGCATCAGAGACAGCAAACCCCTCCCATGGGGGCTCTATCAGGAAATAAAACCCCAAACAAAGGAGCCCGAAGTGGTCAGTAATTGAACACAACTACATCTGAAGACTTCAAAGACTGGCCTCCTTCGATGTTCCCACCAAAGGGAGTGCTCAATTCTTGAACTTATTTGTCTCACATCCATATCACAGGTACACTTACTGTAGTAGAATTTTCTCGAAGTTCAGAATCTGTGGACAGAAGGCTCAAGTCACTCAGACAAAGCGACTGATTTGTATCCTGTGAAAGAGAAAACATTCTAATTGAGTAAAAAGCCAAAAAAATCAGGATTTGTAGTAGCATAGCATGGAATACAACACTTGACTCTAATGTCCCTACGGTCCCAAATGTCTAGATTTGTTACCTGGAGAGGCATAAACCATCCAAAGCAAGAGCTATGTGAATTATTTCAGTTTTTTAAATCCTGATATTCTTAGAAGAACCTATTATATTTCTTAAAGATGGCTAATAAAGAGCTTAAGAATTATCTCATGACTCAAGCTCCAGAGTTAACAAAAGCTGTGATAATACAAAATCAGTTATTTGTAGAACTGATCTTATCATTTACAAAGCAATTTCACATGACCTCATCTGCTATTCATATACACTCGTGAAGTTTTATTTTATATTCCCGTTTTAAATGTGAGAAAATTAATGCTAAGTCTGGCAGTGAACAGTCCAAAGTCACACAGCTAATTAGAAGAACACAAACCCAGTTCTTCTGATGGGAAGTCCAGCTTCCACTGTACCACTGCATCCCCAGTATCTCAGGGATCCTTACTCAGAGCAGTACGTACTGAGGATTTACTTTTCAAATACGACAGCCTAGGCTAACTCTCAACTCTGGATTCCTAGAACACCAGCTGCAACTCACACACCTTAAGCAGTAACCCTGCTTACCTCATGGATCAGATGTTCCCATTCATGCAAGCATTTGACAAATATTCACTGAGCACCTATTATGCATTAGGCACTGTCCCAGGCCCAGGGATACAATAATGAACAAAACAAGATACCTGTCACCATACAGCTTATAGTCTAGTTGGGGCAGGGGGGTGGAGAGTGACAAAAAATGCAAAGAAATGTACAGAATAGAAGATGCTGCTGAGTGCTGTGGAGGGTAAAGGGAATAGAGAATGCTGGGGTAGGAGTTGCTGTTTTATTAGATCAGGGGAGGCCTCTCAGATAAACTGGCATGAGGAGATCCTGGCATTTGAGAAGGAAAGAGCGTGTGGGCCATGCACATATCCGTGGAGTTCCAAGCAGAGCATATAGCAAGTACAAAGACCCAGAGGCAGGAATGGGCTTCCCTTGTTCAAGGCACCATGAGGAGGACAGTACGGCTACAGTGAGAGGAAGAGAAGTACATCAGGCCAGAGAAGGGACCAGACTGGAGTGTACAAGGCCCTGCGGGCCACTGTAAAGATTTTGACTTTTGCTGTAAGTGATACAAGAAGCTACTGGAGGCTCAAGAGCAGAGGACAGACATTATTTGCCTTATGGTTTAGAAAGATTGCTCTGGGTGAAATATGTAGACGAGTCTGTGGCAGGGCAGAGTGGGAGTTGGGAGAGGAGGAAAGGTGTGAGGAAGTCCGCTTAGCGGTTACTGCAGTGATCCAGACAAAAGATGACAGTGGCCTGAATGCAGTCATCAGAAGTGATCAGATTCTGCATATATTCTCATGGCAGACTTGACAGACTCTGCTGATAGAGGTGGGGTATGGGGGGGAGGGGGGGGGGGAGAGGTATCAAGAACGACTCCAAGATTTTTGTCCTTGCCACTAAAAAAATCAGAGGTGCCATTTACCAAGGTGGGGAAAACTGCAGGAGGAGCAGGTTTGGACATACCAGATTTGAGAAGACAGAGGAGATCTGGGTTGAAGAGGGAGGCTGAATAGATAGATCTCCCTCAACTAACGGTGCAGCTATGTCCTGATAGTCGAAAATGCATTGAACACCTAAACTTCCAAACATCACAGCTTAGCTGAGCCTACCTGAAGTGCACTCAGAACGCTTACATTAGCCTACAGTGGGCAAAATGATCTACCACAAAGCTGATTTCTTAATAAAGTGCTGAGTAGCTCATGTAATTGATTGAATACTGTAGTGACAGGGAAAAACACAGACCGGTTGTATGGGTCTGGAATAGCTGTAAGTGTTATCAGTTATTTACCTTTGTGATCACGGGGCTGATGGGGGTGTGGGGGGTGTGGCTTGGTTCCACTGCCCAGCATGACAAGAGAGGATGATATGGCCCACAATAAGACCAGGAAAAGATCCAAATCAAAATTCAAAGTATGGTTTCTACTGAATGCATATTGCTTTTTGTACATGTAAAGTCAAACCATCCTAAGTGAGAATTGTCTGTACAAGTCTAGAGTTGAGAAAGAGATCCAGGCTGGAGATCTATATTTAGGACTCAAAGGCAATCTAGATGGCATTGAGAGCCTGAGACGAGAGGAGTTTCCCTCCACTGGGGAGTGAGCTGTGATCCAGAGAACACAAGACCTGAGCACCGTCCACTGGGATGCCTCAGTGCTTAGGGGCTGTCACCAATTAAGGCGTCCCTGGATTATCACACAAATGCTGATCGCAACTTAATGCATGCAGCTTAGTAGACAGAGACTCTCAGATCTCAATATTTTTATCTGGTTTCACAGATGAAGAAACTGAGGCACAAAGATGCCATTTGCCTAATGGATCAGCAGTGGAGCTTGGATCTGAATTCAGGCAGCTGAGCTCCAGAGGCTGCAGCCCTCACAATAAAGTTATTTTGCCTCTTACAAGAGAGGGGTCAAGAACCAGGCTCTGGAATCAGACTATAATTATAAACCTATAATTACCATTTCATTATTTCATTTCTCCTTGCCTCAAGTTTCTTTATCAGTAATGTAGGGATAGTAACAGTACTGACCTCACAGAGCTCTTGTGAGATAATATAAAAACATATAAAAACACTTGGCACAGTATTTGGCACATGGTAAACACTCAATAAATGTTAGTTACTATTACTAATAAAATAAAGGAGCAGAGTCCATGTGAAGGGATCCTTTGCTGTTTAAAAATTGAAAACCACAGAATTAAAGTATGCTGTCTCTCTCCCCCAAATCAAAATTGTATTACCTACTTTAAGTAAAAAAATCAAAATCTCATTATTCAAAAGGGGGTCAGTGTGCTTCAGTTTCTTTATCTATGAAATAGTAAGATAATAATAACGCTCACTTCCTAGGTTTAAAAGACATCGTAAGTGCCCAATAGCACATTAGAAGTAAAAACGATAAATTTCTCCCGGCACCTCTCTGCAATGGAGCTACAGAGGAGAGGGAAATATGGTGGAGGCCTGGCAAAGAATGGACAGACTGTCTAAAACTCTGCAGAGGCATGTTCTGTGGCTCAGCACCCACCGTCAGTGGCTTTCAAACCTTCTGGCCTATGGACGATTCAAAGGGGCCAAAAATCATCCAGACTCTGCCTGGTTCTCCAATGACAGATTAAATAGGTGTGTGAAGCAAAAGCGTTTAACTTGCGTCTCCAACTTAAGTAGAGACGTGCCATTTCACAGACATGAATGAGAAAATAACACCCTTTTAGAGCATCCGGCTGACCCTCTGGAAGCCATTCTGAGACCTCTGGTTTTAAGACACCTCTTGGACCAAACCTGATGGGAAGGAGGCAGAGCTGAATCAAAAGCTGAGGCACAGGGCACCCTGGGGAAATCTCTGGCTGACACCATCCCAACACAAGACACAGATCTTGACCCTGATTTCTTCCCTCTCACTGACAGATACATAAGAAGACATTTTGACCTTTTATTTTGATACACAAACAATCACTGCTCTTCCGTGTTGCCTAGATGGAAACAAGAGACAAAACACTGCGCACCTCTGATCCATTGTGATTTGGAAGTGCATTGTATGAGTGTCCTTTGTTATCGTGACCTTTCATGTGACTTTTGAGACTGTATTGAGTGCTGAATGTTTTCTCACAGCCATTACTGGGGCAGAAAAAGGGTCTTTCACCTGCAAGAATGACAAGTAGTGTTAATATTACCATAAAGTCATTGCACTGGTTTGAGACATCTACTTTTCCCTAATAGAGGGAAGTAAATATTCTCATGAGGGTTCAGGTCATAGTCGTCACGAGCTGGACAGAATACATGTTGACCATCTCAGCCCTAAAACTTAATGTACAGCAAAAATGGCCTTCTCCTGGCAACCTTAAAGAGAAGATTAGTACCTGCCCCGCCGCCCCCCCCCCCCCCCCCCAGTTCTTTTTTTGAGAATCTCTGTACTGGTTTCATTTCTTAAGGCTGGATTTCGGAGTCCAATCTTAGGTCCTTTTACCTCTGAAAGAAACTCAAACATTATAGGCAAAGGCTACGCTGATTAGGCTTGCTTCTTCTACAAAGCTCTACAGGTCTCAACAGAAACGCAGATATTTACTGGTCTGATGAAGATTCAAATAAAAAGTAAAAATTAGTCTACACTCACCAGTATGTGTGCGGACGTGGGTTTTAAGGTGGTGGCTTGCTGCAAATGCTTTCCCACAGCCATCATGATCACACCTAAGTACGTTGTTTAAGCAAAGAGAAACAGCAGTCATTGGGTAAACAGATCTCTATCTTCAACATCTCTTATAAATACAAGCTCAACCTAAAACAAACGTTCAGAACACTGAGATCCGATACAGGAAATTGGTTTTTGAGATGGGAATGAAGACAAATCACAAGGAAAAGGTGACAAATCTGGGAACAGAGGGGACTGACGGCCCAGGATAAACATTTCCTGTCCTACAAGTCACATGTTGAGAGCTCTGAAACTAAAAGCCTTTTGATGACTTACTGAACAGAATTCTACTGACGATCAGAGCTGATATGAAAAATCTATTGCCAGTGGAATACCAGGAATATCGATAGCCCGTACAGAGGCTCTCATACAGGCATGAAGCCTACAATATAGCACTAAGACAAGATCAGTCCCGACTACATTGACTGTATAATATAAGGTGTAGTGGCTGTAATGACTGATTTATAATCTTCAGTGTCAAGATCCATTTCTTTCTCTTCTACTTTCTTGATAACCAAAGCTAGAAGTAATCATCCCCTCCTGAGAACTTCTGAGGCATTTATCTATGTGCTTCTTTTATGGCATCTGTTGTTTCCATTCTTATTTTATCTCTATGTGTACCCATTTGTTATCGGTTCTCTTAGATTATACACTCTTTGAGGGTGGGGTCTACGTAGTTCTTTACATCTGCCATAGTTCTTGCACACAGCAGGCATTCAATAATAACTTTTTAAAAAAATTTTTAAAAATCCTGGGGCGCCTGGGTGGCTCAGTCGGTTAAGCGTCCAACTTCGGCTCAGGTCACGATCTCGCGGTATGTGAGTTTGAGCCCCGCGTCGGGCTCTGTGCTGACTGCTCAGAGCCTGGAGCCTGTTTCAGATTCTGTGTCTCCCTCTCTCTCTGACCCTCCCCTGTTCATGCTCTGTCTCTCTCTGTCTCAAAAATAAATAAACGTTAAAAAGAAATTAAAAAAAAAAATCTTTATTTATTTTTGAAGGAGAGAGAGACAGAGAGTGAGCGGGGAGGAGCAGAGAGAGAGGGAGACACAGAATCCGAAGCAGGCTCCAGGCTTGGAACTGTCAGCACAGAGCCTGAAGCAGGACTTGAACTCACCGACCGCGAGATCGTGACCTGAGCTGAAGTCAGACACTCAACCGACTGAGCCACCCAGGTGCTTCAACAACTTTTTTTTTTTTTTTTAAGTTTATTTATTTTGAGAGAGCGTGCACAAGCAGGGAAGAGCAGAGAGAGAGAGAGGGACAGAGAGAGAATCCCAAGCAGGCTCCGCGCCATCAGAGTGGAATCCCATGCAGGGCTCTATCTCACAAACTGTGAGACCATGACCTGAGCCGAAACTTAAGAGTCAAATGCTTAACCAACTGAGCCACCCAGGCACCCCAATAACTATTTATATGAATAAATAAATGCATTTTCTTGTAAGCCCAAGTATTCAATTTCCTTAAAAAGAAAGTTTCTCTGGAGCATTTTACTTTTTAATTATACATAATCATTGTGCCTAAAGTCCCATCTAATATTCAAGAAAAATTAGCAGTTTTAATCATCACAAAAATACGTGTGATTGAATAGAAATCAGAGTCCCCACTATGGGGGAAAGAAGTAACCCAAGCTTCACAGAACCTGGTGAGTAACCAACTAGAATCTAAATACATCTGCTTTTACAGGCGCCTAGTAGGTAGAGCATGCAACTCTTGACCTCGGAGTTATGAGCTCAAGCTCCACATTGGGTATAGAGCTTACTTACCACCTAAATAAAAAATTCTCTTACTTTGGGGCACCTGGGTGGCTCAGTCGATTAAGCATCCGACTCTTGACATCCACTCAGGTGGTGATCTCTCAGTCATGAGATCAAGCCCCGCATCAGGCTCTGCTCTGAACACAGAGCCTGTCTGGGATTCTCTCTCTCTCTACCCCTTCCCTGTTTACACGCATGCTCTCTCTCAAAATAAATAAATGATCTTTAAAAGAAATACTCTAGCTTTTTATTTATTTGTAGAACCATGCTATGTGCTATGAGCAGAGAAGAAAGTAGATGATACAAGTCTTTCCTGAAAGCTTATATATTTACACGTGGATGTATTAAATACACATATGTGCACAAATATACAGAGATAGAAATATACAGACAAAAACGGATGCTCCTATATGTTTGTGTATACACACACATATTACAAAACAACTAAGGTAACAGAATAAAATACTTGCACCGCTAGCCTAAACACTCTTACCCCTCATCTCCTCCTCCTCTCCCCACCTCGATTTTTAGGTAGCTATCCCTTCCCCTGTGCTCAAAGTCCCTCTGAGCACCTCAGTCTTGTAAGCTTTCCAGTTACCTGTGGTTCTTTCCCACCAGACTAAGTTCTCAAGAGAAGAGAGTGGATCTCAGTATTTCCTCTAGCACTGATAAAAGTGCCTCCCATGTAAGCGAGTTTCAACAAATGCTTCTTGAAAACAAAGGAAAAGCAGGAGGCAGAAAGGCCATTGTCCGAGTCTGGAGTAAGGATGCTCTTAGAAGCCACTGCTCCCCCTCCGGCATGCAGCTGGTCGTAGCCATGCCGGGGAGAGCCAACACCCCCAAAGAACTATTGTGGGGAGTTTTCCTTCTGCTTTGAAAAACGTGAGGGGACATTGAGACACCCAGCTGAAACACGGTCAGTGACAAACAGAAAACAGTAAGACTTACCGAAATGGCTTTTCTCCTGTATGGGTTCGAATGTGCTTCCTCAGATCGCTGAGTGTGGTGAAGTACTTGCTGCAGCCTTCAGATTCACAGTTAAACGTTTTCCCTGTGTGAAGCCGCTGGTGTGCTTTCAGCCTGCAAGATATGCCGGAGAACACTTCCCATTGTCATTGGCATCATATGCTACAGAGCCTCTGACCCATGTCAGCTCAATGTGTTTCTGGATCCAGTGCAGAAGAATTCGGGATCCAAAATTTTTTGCTCGGAGAGAAATTCAGAAGTCCACAGCAGAGTAGTAGGAGTGTGCCTCTGCCACCAGACTGCCTGGGACTCAAATCCTGGTCCTACTTCCTACTAGATGGGGTGCCTTGAACCAGTTCTAAAACCTCTCTGTGCTTCCACTTACTTATAACTGCTGTGAGGATTAGCACACAGAACAGTGCTGAGCACAACGAATGCTTCACAAGTGTTAGCTATTGCTACATCTGTTATTTTAGACCCAAAGTTGAGACTAATACAAGTCTCCCGACACAAACAGTGTGAAAGAGAACTGGCCAATGAGTGGTAGAAAAAAGTTAGCTTCAAGGTGAGGAAGGAAAGAAGGTGACAGAAGCCTTAGTACCAAGATCCTGAGCCAAGGGGACATATTAGGCCAAGTATTAAAATCCCCATGCCAGTATGCCACTCCAGGAAATACAAATCTAAACACAAATGTACTATCCTGTTTCACCAACCCAATATATGCCGATCTTTAAGTAATAAGATCCCCCAGCGAATTTTAGACAGGTGAGCCCAGCCATGCTCTTTCAAGCCCTGGAAGTGCATATCTGTGCAGGACAAGGAGAGGGCTCTGCCATCACAAAGTCAGGGTCAAAGGGTGGAGAGGAGGCTGACCTGTACAGAGTGTTGAACGCCTTCTCACAGCCCTGTACGTCGCACTCAAATGGCTTCTCCTTCGTGTGCACTCGCACGTGGATCCTGAGGCTGTAGGAGGTGAGGAAGGCCTTGCCGCAGCCCTCCTGATTACAGACAAAGGTGTACTCTCCCCGGTGAGTCTTCTGGTGGGTGCGCAGGTTGCCCGCTGTGCTGTAGGTGCGGGGACAGCCCTCGAATGTGCACTGGTACCGCTTTACCTGGCGCACAAAGGACACCTCATCAACAGGACGAAAGAGCTGCCCAGGGCCCTGCTCTCCCCCAGAGTCTGCCTCCCCAGGAGATGTGGACGACACACAGAGGTTTGTACCGTCAACACAGAAAACGGCCTCTAACAACAAAGCGGGGAAATCTTCCCGTTGATCAGATCACTTCTGAACAACAAACAACAAGTCACGGGCACGAGATGAACTTGTAGGTACATGAATACTTTCAATGAATAGAAGGAGGGGGTTTCCACACTCTAGTACACATCTGGCCTCTAAAGGTGGGCCTCTACTGTTACAGTTACCTATACTGAAACACCACTTTGGCTCTGTCTTAAGGCTTGATTAAACACCCTGCCCTATGGCACCCCACCCTGACTGGAATCGGCCAACGTTAAAGTGAGTCTGAAATATCCTAATATTGATATACTCAGTCATCCAGCATTATTTCCCCAGCGTGATTTCCAGTCTATGAAATGAAAATACTGTACCATGGAGTTCTTGGAGTATTTGCTGGTATGACATTTCTCAAAATGCCAGCCTCTCGGTTTCACTTTCACCACCAAGCTTCTAGAAAGGGTGGCACACATGTGAGCCTCCCTTTCCTTCGGTGCCCACATGTTCCTTTTAAGAACTTGGCAACTCAGCAAGCTGGTTTCACTGCAGGACATTCTCTTGCACTTCCTGGTGGTCAAACCCTTCCATCCTTTTCCATTTTCCTTCATTTACTTGCAAAACTATCTCATCAGTGATGCCCTCCCCTCCTAAAAACTTATCCTCCACAACACAGCAATTCCTTGGGGCTCTCTTTATCTTCTTCTCCGGGGCACTCCTTTGATAAATAGGTTTATTCTGGCACTTATCTCCCATCTCCCAGACCCTCCCATACCTGCCCCAGTTCAGGGGAAGCAGCATGAGACGTGGCCGGGGGAGGAGTAATTTCTGGCACTTATGTTCGGGACCTTTGGCAAGTCATTTCGTTACTCTGAGCCTCAGTTTTTCATTCCTCAAATGCGAGTATTAATGCCTGCCTTGCCTGTCTCACAGTGCTTTGGCGAGGAGTGAAATGAGATCGAACGTTTGTGAAAATACGTTGTAAATGATCTGATGCCACACACACCAAGGTGCTAGCACTGTCTGCTCTTCAGCTTTCATGAACGTCTTCATCCGTTGACTCCGATCCTTCTACCAAGCCTCAGTCCACATCTCCAACAACACTGCTAGTAATTCATTCCAGTTACTGAACTACCAGGTCCCAGGCAACAAGCCAGATGCCACAGACAAACAAGTGAACAAGACAAAGATCTCTGCTTTGAAGGAGTGCCGATTTTAAGGAGGTAGACGTGCACAAATGTTTATACACTGTGCTGAGTCTGACAACAGATACGTGCCCAAGGTGCCTGGGGAATACAAAAAGGGGAAACCTAACCCCTCTTGGAAAGACTGTAAACAGTCAAGGCTCAGAAGCTGAGGTACTCTCTCTGAATTGAAGTGTTTATCATTTGCCTGTTTGTTTTAGGGATACACTGAAAAGGTGTTTCTCAGATAAACCAGGAAGAGAAGGGCATTCCAGAAAGAGGTGACACCTTGGGAACTGCAGGGAAATAGGAGTGCTGGTACAGTGAACCACAAACACACTCGCAGTACGTATGAGGCTGGAAGGAGAAAGATCTAGAAAAATAAGATGAGGCCTCCTTAGTCAAACTGTGGAGAAGAGGAACAGGACAAAGGGGACTCACCAACAGGTTTCAACCAAGGGAGCAACAAATGAGATCTGCAGTTTAGGAGAGATCCTTCTGGTAGCCTAGTGGAGGATGGGCTGGAAGGGTAAGAGAACAGAAGAAGGGGTAGAGGCTAGGAGAAGAGGGACAATAGTCCAGGAGAGAGATGAGAAAGACCTGAACAGGCAAGCGAGAGTGGACAGTGTGAGAGATGAATTTCAGAGAAATTAAAGCAGGAGGAATGACTGGCCGCAGTGGCAACTGGGGAGCAGAAGGGGTTAGGGAGAGATAAAGCCTCGGTCAAGAGTATGGCCTGGGTGACTAAACAGATAGGCACACCACCAACCTGGGGCTGGATGGGGATGGAGGAGAGATGATGAGTTGGCTTTGAGGTGCTACCAGGACTTCCAGGTAGAAACGTCCAGTGGACAGTCAGACATACAGGCTGGAAACTGAAAGGAATGCCTATGGCAGGAGTCCCTGGTACACGTAGCTGACTTTACCTGCATACCAAAGCAGGCCAGGTTCAAGCACAGCTCTGCCACTTACTGTGTAACGTTGAGAAAACTACTTAAGTACACTAAGCCTCACTTTCCTTATTTACAATATGGAGGAAATAAAACCTATCTTTTTAGGATTGTTGTAAGGATCAGGAATAATCTGCATAATTCATTTAAATATAGTGAATGGCATAGAGTGAGTACACAATAGTAGCTCTTGTAAAAGGACAAAGGCTAGAGCTCAGAAAGTCACCAATGTTTAAGGTGCTTGTAAAAGAAGTGAAGCACTGCTGGGTGAGTAGGGGAATGGGCTGGGGAAACAGGAAGACACAAAGGAGAATGATGGCACAGAAGGTAAGAGAAAAAGGATCTCGAGGGGGTGTCTGGGTGGCTCAGATGGTTGAGTGTCTGACTCTTGAGTTCGGCTCAGGTCATGATCACAGGGTCATGGAATCAAACCCTGCGTGGGGCTCTGCACTGAGTGTGGAACCTGCTTGAGATTCTTGCTCTCCCTCTCTCTCTGCTTCTCTGCCCTGCTCATGCTCTCTCTCTCTAAAAAATTAAAAAAGAAAAATTAAGAAAAAAAAAGAAGGGCGCCAGGGTGGCTCAGTTGGTTAAGCATCCGACTTCAGCCCAGGTCACCATCTCATCGTTTGTGAGTTCGAGCCCCACATCGGGCTCTGTGCTGACAGCTCCAGCCTGGAGCCTGCTTCGGATTCTGTGTTTCCCTCTCTCTCTGCCCCTCCCCTTCTTGCACTCTCTCTCTCTCTCTCAAAAAATAAACCTTTAAAATAAAAAAATAAAAAAAAAAAAAAAAACAAAGAAAAAGAAAAAGGATCTCAAGGAAGAATGATCAAAACCTGAAATGTCTTGAGAAAACAAGATAGGTCTGAGGAAACTCCTAGATCCAGCAGCTAGGAATCACTAGTTACTTAACAAGGCTAAGTTTTAATGAACTGCTAGGGCCCAAAGCCTGGGTCAAGGTGAATGAACCAAAGATGAAGTGGAGGCAGAGATGAGAGATGGACAGCAGGAGCCAGAGTGGACTTCTGAGTTGAAGATTTTTTCTTAAAAGTAGGGCAGGTCCTGAGCATATTTGGAAGGAGAAAGGTCTTGGAAAAAAGAGAAGCTGAGAGTCTAAGAGGAATATAAAGAACAGGATAGTTAAAAGCCTGGTGGAGGGAAAAGCCTCAGGTGGGAAGAGGGACAGGCAGTTTCAGAGCAGAGGGACTGAGGTAAGGGCGGGTGTGACTCAAGGATGGACAAGGTTTCCACAAAGGGCCGGATGGTTTTAGGCTTTGTGGGCCACGCGGACTCTATTACAACCCCTCGCCTCTGCTGCTGTTAGGTGAAACTAACCATAGACAATATCTAAATGGACAAGCCAGCTTGTGTTCCAGAAAAACTTTTTTTATGGACAGTGGAATTTTAATTTCGTATCATTTCACTATGTAATACTATTCTTTTGATTAAAAAAATCATTTAAAAATATAAAAACCATGGCACAAAAAACAGACACTCAGCTCAATGGAACAGAATAGAGAACCCAGAAATGGACCCACAAACATATTGCCAACTAATCTTTGACAAAGCAGAAAAGAATATCCAGTGGAATAAAGACAGTCTCTTCAGCAAGTGGGGCTGGGAAAACAGGACAGCGGCATGCAGAAAAATGAACCTGGACCACTTTCTTATACCATACACAAAAATAAACTCAAAATGGATGAAAGACCCAAACATAAGACAGGAAGCCATCAAAATCCTCGAGGAGAAAGCAGGCAAAAACCTCTTTGACCCTGGCTGCAGCAACTTTTTACTCAACATGTCTCCAGAGGCAAAGGAAACAAAAGCAAAAATGAACTGTTGGGACCTCATCAAAATAAAAAGCTTCTGCACAGTGAAGGAAACAATCAGCAAAACTAAAAGGCAAGAGACAGAATGGGAGAAGATATCTGCATATCAGATAAAGGTTTAGTACCCAAAGTCTATAAAGAACTTATCAAACTCAACATCCAAAAAACAAATAATCCAGTGAAGAAATGGGCAAAAGACATAAGTAGACACTTCTCCAAAGAAGACATCCAGATGGCCAACCAACACATGAAAAATGCTCAACATCACTCATCATCAGGGAAATACAAACCCAAACCACAATGAGATACCATCTCACACCTGTCAGAATGACTAACATTAACAACTCAGGCAACAACAGACGTTGGCGAGGATGTGGAGAGGATCTCTTTTGCACTGCTGGTGGGAATGCAAACTGGTGCAGCCACTCTGGAAAACAGGATGGAGGTTCCCCCCAAAAAATTAAAAATAGAACTACCCTACACCCACCAATTGCACTCCTAGGTATTAATCCAAGGGATACAGGTGTGCTGTTTCGAAGGGGCACATGCACCCCCATGTTTATAGCAGCACTATCAACAAAGCCAAAGTATGGAAAGAGCCCAAATGTCCATCGATGGATGAATGGATAAAGAAGATGTGGTGTATATATATACAATGCAGTATCACTCGGCAATGAAAAAGAATGAAATCTTGTCATTTGCAACTACATGGATGGAACTAGAGGGTATTATGCTAAGCGAAATTAGTCAGAGAAAGACAAATATCATGGGACTTCACTCATATGAGGACAGAGAAAGACAAATATCATATGACTTCACTCATATGAAGACTTTAAGATACAAAACAGATGAACTTAAGGGAAGGGAAGCAAAAATAATATAAAAACAGGGAGCGGGACAAAACAGAAGAGACTCTTAAATATGGAGAACAAAGGTTACTGGAGGGGTCATGGGAGGGGGATGGGCTAAATGGGTAAGGGGCATTAAGAAATAAACTCCTAAAATCATTGCTGCACTATATGCTAACTTGGATGTAAATTTAAAAAATAAAGAATAAAAAATATAAATAAATAATAAAAGAAATAAAAATATAAAAACCATTCTACAAAAACAGGCATCTGGATGGATTTGGCCCATGGGCCACTGTTTGCCAAACCCTAAAGCCTGTGGGTGCAGGGGTGGGAGGAGCCCTGACTCCTCCAGTCTCCTTCTCATTCCTTCTCTCATCTGCCCAACCCCCAACAGTCTTGCACAAGTCTTTAGCAAGTGCTCTCCCACGTATTATTCGTTCCTCACCTTCCCCCTGACGTGCAGGAGGTGCTCTGTAAACATCCGTGGAACTGAATTACTGGGCTGGGCATTATCATGTCTCAGTGCCTAGTAGGTCTGAAGCCACTCATTGCCAGATTTGTTCTAAAGCAGTGTTCTCCACATGCCATCTCTATGCTCAGATGTTAAGGTCCCTTTGCCTGATATTCAAAGTCCCCCTCCCCCTCCCCCACCCCATAGGTCCCCTTCTGCCTTTGACCACATTACTCCAGAACCGGTCCAACAGTAGGTTCCATCTAGGCCTACAGCAACAGGACCCCTTCCTCAATCACCACACTGAATTCCCACTCGCCTGCCTCTGCCTCTCCTTCCTCTCTGTTGGAAACGTCTGGTTCCTTCTCTCCTTTTCTAAGTCTCTCTCTTCCTTCCCTTCAAGCCTCACTACTTCCAAGGCCTGCCACGATCACCCCACGTGTGAGTGACAGTGCCCTTCTCTGATCCAATAATATTTAACTATACCACTCATTCGGCACCGAGCCCATGCTGTTAATGATCCTCTCACACATATATCCTGACTTCCCATCAAGACTGAAAACCTCTTTGGTTCTGCCAGGTAGAGATTTCAAAACAGTCACCGACCAGGAAGTGAGAAGCAGGACTATGGCTGCCGCAATGAAGGAGCAGCGTGTCTCAACCAGGGCGCTTCAACAATGGTGAGCGATAAGGGCAGGCTCTCATTCTTAAGATGCGACAGCAGTTGAGAACTTTATAAGTAGCAGCACCATCAATAATTAACTACCGCTCCCCGTCTCCTTGCCCTGCCAACCCCTATTCCCATCCAGGTTTTTTACTTGGCCAATGCAAGCTTCCATTAAAAGTTTCTTCCTCAAGGGGCGCCTGGGTGGCTCAGTCGGTTAGGCGGCCGACTTCAGCTCAGGTCATGATCTCGTGGTCCGTGAGGGCTGTGAGTTCGAGCTCCGCGTCGGGCTCTGTGCTGACAGCTCAGAGCCTGGAGCCTGTTTCAGATTCTGTGTCTCCCTCTCTCTGACCCTCCCCTGTTCATGCTCTGTCTCTCTGTGTCTCAAAAATAAATAAATGTTAAAAAAAAAAAAAAAGTTTCTTCCTCAAGGAATGGTTTTATAGCAATACCTCTTTAGTTGGTAGGCATGGCAGTAGCTGGAAAACACGAGGCACTAAATAAGTATTTGCTGAGTTCAGTGAATGAGTGGCTACTCTCCTGGTGGACTGTAGGATCCATGAGAGCAGGGCCCATGTCTGTCTCTGGTCACAGCCTCTGTGGCTAGCCTTGTGGATGAGCGGCACTACATTCACGTTTGTTGAAGGAAGGAAGGAAGGAAGGAGGGAGTAAACAAACAAACAAAACCAGCAGGACTTAATGTAGAGGAAAGTAGTGACAAAGGTGACGAGTAACAAAGGAAGGATGGTCAACTGGGTCAAATGCAGCAGAGATGGCTTTCATTAAAGCCTTTCTTGGAGGGGCGCCTGGGTGGCTCAGTCGGTGGTTAAGCGACTCTTGATTTTGGCTCAGGTCACGATCTCACGGGTCATGAGATTGAGCCCCACGTCGGGCTCTGCACAAAACTGCACAGAGCCTGCTTGGGATTCTCTCTCTCCTGTCCCTCCCCTGCTCATGTGTTCTCTCTCTCTCTCGCTCTCTCAAAACAAATAAATAAACTTAAAAAAAAACTTCCTTGGATACGGCCAACTTGCCAGGTCATAAGTGCCCCGGCAAGATTAGCTTCACTGGAGGAGTAGAAGAGAAACCAAAATGTTACATTCTTGAGAAGTCTGGGAAAGGCAAGCAACAGAAGACAATGAATGTAACTACTCTTTCAAGGAACTTGACTGCGAAGACAGAGACAGGAGAGAAAGCTGGGAGAGGACGCAGACTGGGGAAGACATTTGTGTCTCAAGGTGGGACAGCCAGGTGGACTGCCAAGGCAAATGCCTGCTCCCTAATAATACGCTGAAGAAACGAGCCCTCACTCACCCCATCAGAAGGCAGGCAGTAAATGGAAGTCATTACCCTGTGTCTTTCAGAATCGTTTTAAAATGGCACCAAGTTTCACAAAAGGGAAAGCTAAACCTCCTCAAACTGGATCAGAACAGGAAGTTGCAAAAAACAAATTAAGTTCTCAGGGTTACAGAGAAGAGGTATTGCAACATGTGGTACATTTATATACAAGTAAGGTTTATCACGCCTGCATGCTTTCAAAAAATTATGTTGCAGGGCTTATATTGTCCAAGGTGCTAGGAATATAGAAAAGATAGTCCCTGCTCTCAAGGAGCTCGACGTCAAGAGGAGACTCAAACAGGGGCACCTGGGTGGCTCAGTCGGTTAAGTGGCTGACTCTTGATTTCAGCTCTCGTAGTGATCTCACGGTTCGTAAGATCGAGCCTCGCATCAGGCTCTGCACTATCAGTGGGAGTCTCTCCCTCTCTCGGTGAGCCTACCATGTGCCCCCTCCCTGCTCGCGCTCTCTCTCAAAATAAACAAACAAACATTAAAAAGAGAGAGAGAGAGAGAATCAAACAAATAGATCAGAATGGCATGAGAAGTTGTGCTGATAATGGATGTGAGAATAGGAATACAGAGAAAAAGCATCTAACTTAGACTTGGGGACCACTGAGAAAGGCTTCTCAAGCTGAATTTAAAGAACTTGAGGGAGAGGTGACACATAATTCATTCGCCTCTTGAAATTAACTAGCATTATCTATAATACGAACATAAAGTCACTAACAATTCCACTGATAATAAAGAATGCATTTCTCTAAAAGAGCTGAAGAACTGACTCATTTTAACTTTCCTGTGAGGCCTCTGACACTTGTTCATTCCTAAGGTAACGAGCACACAGCGGGCACACGGTAGGCTCACTGAGGATGGGGTCCAATACTATCAAAAGCAAGAAGCATGAGCTTTCAGAGAACTGATGTTGGTTTGCAAGGTGTTTTGAATAGTTCTAGAATAGAAAAATGTTTAACAAAGATGATTGCCTGGTTAAGTCAACAGAAGTCAGAGAAGGAAAGGAAAATGAGATAAGCAAACAACAAGAAAATTAAACACTGGACTCCAGAAGACAAAAGCCTAAATTTCAGAAAAGGGGGCGCCTGGATGACTCAGTTAAGCCTCTGACTCTTAAATGAGCCTCTGACTTTCGGCTCAGGTCGTGATCTCACAGTTCGTGGAAGTGAGCCCCATGTTGGGCTCTGTGCTGAGCATGGGGGCTGCTTGGGATTCTCTCTCTCTCTCTCTCTCTCTCTCTCTCTCTCCCTCCCTCCCTCCCTCCCTCTCTCGGACTCTCCCCAACTCAAACGTGTGCTAGCGCACGCGCTCTCTCGCTCTCTCTCAAGATAAATAAATAAACATTTACAATTTTTTTTCAGCAGGGGCGCCTGGGTGGCTCAATTGGTTAAGCATCCGACTTCGGCTCAGGTCATGATCTTGCGGTCCGTGAGTTCGAGCCCCGCGTCGGGCTCTGTGCTGACAGCTCAGAGCCTGGAGCCTGTTTCAGATTCTCTGTCTCCCTCTCTCTCTGACCCTCCCCCGTTCATGCTCTGTCTCTCCCTGTCTCAAAAGTAAATAAACGTTACAAAATAAATTTTTTTTTAAATTTTTTTTCAGCAAAGAAAAAAGACTGGGTTTCTGCCAGAGGAAAAAGAAATGAGGGACCAAGGGAACTAGATTCTACACTCTTTACCAGCCCCATGTTCAATCAGGAAAGGGAGTCTCTGGCCCTGAGCACCTAGTGCCTAAACATTCTCACAAACCAACGACTGGCCTGGCCAGTCCTCCTCAACACGAGGGACTTCCCACCCTTCTCCCCAATACCAGCTCTGTTCCCAGACCGGCACCGATCTCATTTCTTCTACCCCACAATGCGTAACCACAGTGCTCAACGTAGAAATGCAAGAGCTCTGACTGCCCCCATTTCTTCATCGGGCCTCCCACTGCCCACTAACCAGAGCTGAATTCACACAGTGGTTCCCACACCTCAGCCTTTTACCCTTGCAGAACTAACGCTGCCCTGCTGCTCCTCGATGCTCAGCCCTTTCCACGGCTAACGGGCCTCGGTGGCCGAGTCTCCCCCATGTCTTTACAAAGGTGGTGCGTTTGTTAGAAAAGCACAGGCTTTGGCATCCAGAAAGCCCTTAGTTCAAACCTCATTCCTACCACCTGCCAGTTGTATGTTTTTAAGCCGTTTTTTTTTTTTCCATCTGTAAAATGAGGGCTAAAAGTACCTAGCTTATAAACTGTGATAAAGATCAAATACAAACGATGTGGAAGCCCCTAACACAGTGACTAGTACACAGCAGGCACTCAGCGGTTGCTAGGCATCTTACCCTCCCAACACCACCAACGTAATCGGAGCCCTTATTCCTTGGCTAGAAGACCCCTTGGTTCATAAAGTACATTAAGTCACGGGGATGCAGTATACAGTATGGTGACTAAAGTTAATGGTACCATATTGTATATTTGAAAGCTGCCAAGAGAGAGCTTAAAAGTTCTCATAAGAAAAGAAACTGCAGGGGCGCCTGGGTGGCTCAGTCGGTTAAGCAGCCGACTTCGGCTCAGGTCATGATTTCACAGTTCGTGAGTTCGAGCCCCGCGTCGGGCTCTGTGCTGACAGCTCAGAGCCTGGAGCCTGTTTCGGATTCTGTGTCTCCCTCTCTCTGCCCCTCCCCTGTTCATGCTCTGTCTCTCTCTGTCTCAAAAATAAACATTAAAAAAAATTTTTTTTAAAAAAAAGAAAAGAAACTGCAACTATGTGTGGTGACCAATGTTAACTTGATTTATTGTGATGATCACTTCACAATGTATACAAATACTGAATCATTATGTTGTACATCTGAAATTAATATAATGTTAGATGTCAATTATAGCTCAATAAAAAGGGTGTTTTTTATTTTATTTTTAAAGTATTTTTATTATTTTTATTTTTTAAATGTTACTTTACTTTGAGAAAGAGAGAAAGAGGGCATGAGCAGGGGAGGTGCAGAGAGAGAGGGAAAGAGAGAATCCCAAGCAGGCTCTGTGCTGCCAGCACAGAGTCCAACGCGGGATTCAAACCCACGAATCATGACCTGAGCCAAAATCAAAAGTTGGAAAGTTAAGTGACTGAGCCACCCAGGCACCCAAAAAAAGGGTGTTTGAATTTTTTGTTTTTAATGTTCATTTATTTTTGGGAGAGAGAGAGAGACAGAGCATGAGCAGGGGAGGGGCAGAGAGAGAGACACACAGAATCCGACACAGGCTCCAGGCTCTGAGCTGTCAGCACAGAGCCTGACGTGGGGCTCGAACTCACAGACCGCAAGATCATGACCTGAGCTGAAGTCGGACGCTGAACCGACTGAGCCACCCCGGCGCCCCAAAAGGGTGGTTTTTTTTGTTTTTTTAAATGAGCCCTCAGCTTTGCCTGGTGCTCCAAATGCCCACCATGGAAGTAACTTTCAGTGGCCGGGTGGCTAAGGAAGTCAAAGGGAACAGACTACCAGTGATGAGGGCTGGTGTTCACAGAGTTCCGCAGTAGGGCTAAAAATATGTTCTCCTGATCATAAACAGTGGTTCACATTCCACAGTGATATTAATACAACAGTTCAGTGAATTAGGGGTTACTGGGACTTCTGTAGGCTGTCCTGGAACCCAACCACAATTCATAACCTTGGTTCTTGTCATTTTTTTTAAATTTTCTTTTTTATGTTTATTCATTTTTGAAAGACAGAGAGAGACAGAGCACAAGCAGGGGTGGGGCGGAGAGAGAGGGGGACACAGAATCCGAAGCAGGCTCCAGGCTCTGAGCTGTCAGCACAGAGCCCGACGCGGGGCTCGAACTCACGAACTGCGAGATCATGACCCGAGCCGAAGTCGGATGCTCAACCAACCGACTGAGCCACCCAGGCGCCCCTCATAACCTTGTTTTTAGGAGAGAATGCTTCCCAAAGAGTTCCTAACAGAGGCCATTTCAACCTCTTCATAAACTGGAGATTACCTCCGCACCTCCTTCAAAAACTGCGTGGGCCTACAAGGGACAGAAAGTAAATGAGCGTTCACTGAACGACCACACTGTGCTAGATGTTTTATGCACATACTGTTGTATATTTATGTATGAATAAATCTCATTTAATCTTCACAAAATGCAATGAGATATTTTTATTTCAATTTTACAAAAGAGGAAACAGAGCAGCTCGCCCAAGGCCACACAGAATAAAGCAGAACAAAGATGGAACTCTGGGTCTAAATTATCCCTTTGCACTTCACAGAAGAAACAATTTTAAGAAACAGGCTTGATTTAAATAAGAGAAAAACATTAAAACGTGGGTTCTTTTTCCAATGTCCTACAATAGCAAAATGTTAGCAATATCCAATAGGTACAGCTTATATAAAATGTAAATCTGAGACCTGTTATTTCTGCAGCACCATGCTGTAAAGCCAGTATGTACACAAAACCACCTCCGTCCCTTTTCCAGGCCAGCGGGCTTCAGTGACAGAAATGCCGATGGCCGCGAGGAGGTGTGTAACACACACGCAGGCGTGCAGGGAAGCACGCATAAATGGCTTCTCCTGGTGGTAAATGGAAAATGCTTCTTGCCCTGGCTTCTACAAATCCCGCACACACAGCTTCCAGCAGTCTCTCTGCTGGAGTCCAAGCCCTCCAGGGCAGGGATTATTTCTTTGACCTTCCTGATACCTGACAAAAGTAGATAATAAGTAAAAGCTTGTGGAAAGAGTGAGTGGATCCTTAACGCCAGAATTTCAAGTCCTAGTTCTGAATGGCAATTCTGTGGGAGTTCAGAAGGGAGCCTGGGAAGACATGTAATCACAGTATGCAAAGGCTAAAAAGCAAGTAGTTCCCCTCTGGGAGAGTCAGCAACATCCACATTTGTCAGAGTGGATCATTCCACTGCCTGAGGGGTTCGTAACGAGGAATGAGATTGGAACTAGGTCTCCCAAAGTAAAGGACATATTGCAAAACACTAGAATCAAATTTTCCCCCTTATTCTTTTTTTTTTTTTTAAGTTTATTTATTTATTTTGAGATAGAGAGAGCACAAGTGGGGGAGGGACAGAGAGAGAGGGAGAGGGAGAGAGACATAGAGAATCCCACGCAGGCTCTGTGCTGCCAGCTGCACAGAGCCCGATGTGGGGCTTGAACTCACATGACCTGAGCCGAAACCAAGAGTCGGACGCTCAACTGACTGAGCCACCCAGGCGCCCCTCTTTTTTTTTTTTTTTTTAATTTATTTATTTTGAGAGAGAAAGTGCACACATGTGAGCAGGGAAAAAGCAGAAAGAGAGAGAGAGAATCCCAAGCAGGCTCCATGCTGTCAGCACAGAGCCCGACATGGGCCTCCGTCTCAGGAACCGTGAGATCGTGGCCTGAGCTGAAATCAACAGTTGGACACTTAACTTACTGAGGCACCCAGGTGCCCCTCCCTTTATTCTTATATTTAAAATTTGCCACACTAAGAAAAAAGCCAAAACTCCTCTTGCAGTGTCACTAATATAGCAAGCAGCCTAATTCACAAAGCATCTCTGAAACTGTGCTTCTTGGTAGAAAAAAAAAGATACTCTTTTCCAATCGATGTACCAGAATATTTTGGTGCGCCATGAAGGACACATATGGTATAGGATTTCCTGGCTTTCTTGACTTCTTAGCCAATTACTCAGCAGCAAAGTGGCAAGGTCAGTTAGCCACAGGCGGTACATTAATGTTCACCGGTGTGGTTCGTACAGAGGTAGATGAACAGGTGACAAGACGGTCCTGGCAGGTTCTCAGGAAGACACAGATGCAAGGAAGTTTGGGAAACCACGGACTACATGAACCCAGCTGCTCAGAAACCCAAAAGAGAAAGGCACGAAAGGAACAACTCTTTAGAATGTTCATCTTGTGCAGAATGACATATTTTGATTGGAGATTTCTCAAAGCTACCATACTTGCTGGCAGTAAGACAGCAAGTATGAAAATAAGATACATGAAATTAGACTCAGAATGGCCAGTGGCCCCGTGGAAGAAGACAGCATCTGTAGCCAGGTTCTGGCTGGTTTATTTTTACGCAAGACAAGCACTTAGGAAAAAAGTGAAGTAACAGGTAAGCCAACTATACACTACAGGAAACAATGGAACAATCAGGGGTGAACAGGAAAATCAGGCTAAAATCTGACTCAGAAAATAAGCTGCTTGCGAGGCCAAGAAGACTAACTAGTTATCAAATGATGTGATTTCTCAAGAGTAATACCTGTACATGGAGATGAAGGAAGAAAAAGCCCAAGTTTAAAAAAAAAAAAAAAAAAGGGAAAAGAGGGAATACAGAAATCATGAAAAGTGTTATCAAATAGTCATAAACATTGGCCTCTCAGACCATTTAAATGAATTTCAGTGTCCTCCCCACCCCACTTATTGTTAAAGAAAAAGCTAAAGTAAAATGGTGTTTCAAGAAGTCAAGTCCCCTGAAGGCCTGCTCAATAAGCAACATTTTCAAAGACTAAAAGCCATTGATGCTTCTCCCTCACATCAACTGATTTTTTAAAATTTCTAGAATCTTCCATGTAGGCTTCATGGACAGAATGGAAAGATATGGTGGGATAAAAGTACAGTGAGCTAAATCCACAGTAGACTGAACAAGGTGCTCACAGTACTCTTGACCTTATCTACTCAACAAGACCTGAACACATGAATAGTCAACCAGGCTGCAAGTACAGTCCCCACCTTATAATGGTTCCACTTTCCAATGGTGAGAAAACCACATGCATCCAGGAGAAACTGTACTTCAAATTGTGAATTTGGATCTTTTCCCGGGCTAGTGATATGAGGTAGGGTACTTTCATGTGACTCTGGGCAGCAGCAGGGAGCCACAGCTCCCAGTCAGCCCTGAGATTACAAGGGTAAACAACCGATATACTTCCAGCTTTTCTGTGACCATACAACCATTCTGTTTGTCACTTTCAGTACAGTATTCAATCAATTACATGAGCTGGTCAACACGTCATGATAAAATTGGCTTTGAGATGATTCTGCCCAACTGTAGGTTAATGTAAGGGCTCTGAACACGTTTAAGACACGCTAGACTAAGCTACGAGATCGTAGGTTAGGTGTTTTCGATGCACTATTTTCAACTTAGAATGGGTTTATCGGGACATAACCGCACCGTAAGTCAAGGAAGACCTGTAGTGGGAAAGTGACAGCTCATATAAGTGATTGCATAATCATTCCCGCCCTACCATCTCCTCCTTTTCTGTCTAGATCAGCATTTCCCAAAATGGGTTCCACAAAATACTGACCTTGGAAATAAGACCTGAAAATGGTTTCCCAAGTTCACAACATTTGGAGAATTCTGCATTTCCTTCCTCAGTAGTTATGAGCACATCAACAATTCAGAGAAATTCCGTAATAAACAAACCTCTGTCTTGATTCAACTTAATGTTTCCCAAACATTTGTGCTCGAAGCGCTTTCACATAGTAATCATTAACTGGGGATGGCCTGCAGTTTAGGCTCTAAGCCATGTTCAAGTTTTCTGTGCTAAAGAAATGATTCACCACCCCCCCAACCCCCACCCCTTGAGCTGCTACTACCTCATCACTCTTCTTCCTCCAACTACCATAGTAAAAAAACCCTAAACCAACTTGACACTTCCTTCCTCCGGTTTCCTCACCACCCACTCACTTCTCCATCACTGGAAGCTGGCCTCGGCCCCCAGTGCTCTACCGAAAAACTTCTCGTGGTGTGATCAATGGCACAGATACAGAACCAGTGGCTTCTCTTGGGTCCCCCAACCCCTCTGCAGGGTCACACAGAATAGTTCTGTTTCTTGACACTCTTCCCTCGCCTTCCACAACACCGTTTTCCACCCATCTCTTTGATTATGTGATCTCTGGTTCCCCTTTCTCTTTTTAACCTTCACATTCTCTGGCCAACTCTTAAACTCCTGTCTTGAGTAAACTGCCCATGCTTTGACCTACTGCCCATTCGTGAATCCTGAGCCATTTCCTTGACTTCAGATCTACATTTCCAAAGGGCTTCTCAACTTGTTTGATTCACTTTTCCTCAAAGACTAAACATTCACTATACTCCAAACAAACTCATCAGTTTCCCCACCAAACTTTCTCCTCTTCCGGACTTCTTGATTCCTCTGATGGGACTCACCATTCCCGGAAGGTGAGGGGAGCAGCAGAGTCTGACACTTTCTCCTCAGCCTGACATAGCATGCTGTACAGGCCTCTGTTAAAGCACCTATCACGGTGCACTCTAACTACTTGCTTCCTAGTCCTGAAGCTCCATCAATCATCCGTGGGGTCCCTGAACTAAGACAGAGAAGAACCCAACATACTTAGAAAAATGGATGAATCCTTTGAATCATACGCAATTCATTCTTCAAACACAAGACCATTACCCTTCATCAGACTCAAACAAAACCCCAAATCTAAACTACAACCCCTCCTAACTGGGAAATCAAGCTACCACTGCTACCAGAGCAATATTTCTAAAATGCTACTCTAACCATATGAATCCTTGGCTCAGACACCTTCAATGGTTCCCCACTATTTCCCCAATACAGTCCAAAGCCCTCAGCATGTTATCACCACCTTCCATGTCTGGATCTCTGCTACCTGTCCATCCTTCTTTTCAACTATTCCCTAAACTCCCTATGTTCTCATCCAGGGGTTGGCAAACTCCAGCCAGCGGGTAAAATCTAGCCGACTGGCTGTTTTGCAAAGAAAGTTTTATTGGAAAACAGCCAATCAACATTTTGGCCCAGGTAATTCTTTGTTGCAGGGGGCTGTCCTGTATATTACAGAATGTCTAACAGGATCTTTGGCCTCTACCCACTGGACTGCAGCAGCACTTCCCCAGTATGACAACCAAAATGTCTCCAGACATTGCTAAATGTCTTCCGAGGAGCAAAACTGCCCCCAGTTAAGAATCACTATTCTAGAGGTTTCCAAGTACAAGCCGACAGCTTGTCATTGCTAATAAAATACAGCCTATACAGCAATTACAGTACAGTGTCCAGATTAAAAGATAAGGGTCACACACTATTCAGTGCTGGCTGCCTCACACTTGTGAGATTGTGCTCAGTTATGAATTTTTAAGAAGACGTCAGATAACTGGAATTCACACAATCCAAGGTGACCGGACTGATGAGAAATCAGGGAAAAATGTCAAAGAGGACTATTTAAGTAAATCGAGGTGTTTAGCCTGTACAAGAGAAGATAAAGAGACATCCATGATGTTCAAAGAAATCCATGATCTGTCCTGGGAGAGGAAGGTTGAACCTGCTGTTGCGCAGGAAGGCGGAATTAGAACCAGTGAGCAGCAGCTCCAGGAAGGCAGGTTTTTTGGCTCTATACAAGCAGAAGCTTTCTAACAATCAGAGCTGGCCAATAAATGGATTGGGCTGAGCAGGGAAACACTGAGCTCTCGTCATTCTGCAAGTGTTCAAGCAGACACCAGATGAACTAATGTCAGAGATGCTGTAGAGAAATGCCTGCGTGAGGTGGGAGGGAGGACAAGACGGTTGGTTTCTCTATGGTTGCTTCCAGCTCTGAGATTCTACGGCTAGTCATGGGAAAGCCATATGGCATGAATAATAAAATTCTCCCGTTTCAAGGCCTTAATTACAGCCTAAGAGAAAAAATATTTTGCTAAGCGATTTATCCCACGTCTGTTTGGTAACAGTTTACATTTAGTCCCTGACGCTGCAATTACCAGTGATCTGTTTTTTCTAATTGACCTGTAATCAGTTCCTAGATAATGTCTATCGTTACCTTTAACCCATATCATTCTGCTGATGATCACTACCAGTACAATTTGCACAATGCTTTACGGTTTTCCAACCATTGTGACATACATTACCTTACTCACAGTAGCTAAGTATGAGCACGAAAACTTATTTTAGATCACCTGCTCTCGTTTACTGTCTCTTGCCTGAATTTCTTACAACAGAAAGCGAGGCTTTGTTAATCATCAAATATTCACTACAAAAATAAAGCATATTTCAGCAGATACTCATCTCCCAAACAAATCATTTATACACACTCCAGAGATAAGCCAAATTTAGTTATTTCAGCCTCAGAAACATGGACTTACCTCAATGAAATTTCTATTTGATTTTACGATGTGGGCAAGAAAAGGTGAAAAATTATAAATTAGCTTTCTCCAATTTCAATATGGCTATACAAACCAAAAGTTCCAGAAAGCAGTCACAACAAAATATGAAGCATTATGTGTTGCGGACAAGCAAAGCCATTGTAGGTCCTCATTCCAGGGACTCCTTTATTCCCCAGCTAAAACGGCCAATGCGAGTTGTGTAAGGATTTTTCTCCAAAGCAAACCTGGGCCCTCACCCACTGCTTTACTTACTTCTTTACGTTTCGTTTCTGGACATTCCGACTGCAGAGTGAGAGTTGCACCTTCGATATTTCTTGGCATGGGCGTGGAACCAGGGTTTATTGTTAAATGAATCTGATCTGGTGAGATAATGTGTTGCACATAACCCTGGGACATTGCTTCATGATCTATTAGGTGAAAGCCCTCTTCACCCCCTACTAGAAAAGGCAAGTGTTCTCCACACTGTCCATCATCATCTTCATCCTCCAAAGTGCCAGGGTCCTGCTCAATAAGAACAGTTGTCCTATCATAAACAGTTCCAGATGAGGAAGGCACCAGTCCGTTTTTATCCACAAACCTGAGCATCTTGTCATCGGGGGTCAGCTCATCTTCCTCTGCCTCAAAGTAGATGATGTTGTCGTCCGGACTGTGTTCCCCCATGGTTCAATCGTGCTCAGCCCAATTGTGAGAAATGGAAAGGTAATGACCTATCTGCAAGAGGACAAAGCCAGAGTTAGAGCCATACCCTGGGACCTCCTTGGCAACCACAGGGCACATTTTTCCTCTCACTTGAAGAAGAGGCCAAAGTAAATGAAAATCATCTTCCTTGGGAATCATATTTTTTAAAGTTTAACTTTGAAACCATCAAGTCATTTTAAAGGAAAAGCAATGCCTTACACACACACACACACACACACACCCAACTGAAGAAATAAGTAGTTCTTAAGACCTTCCATACATGCCTTACTGCCAAACTTAAAGGGGAGAAGAGGACAAACTGCTTCAAGGCTGAGTTATTACACATCCTAAAGTAAGAAAACCCCATTCAGATATGCCCCAGATTAGACCACGAGGCAGTGTAGTCCATTGTGGAAGTGGAACTTTGGAGGCAGGGTCACCTACCCACAAATTCCAGCTTTGCCACTTAGTACCTGGGTAACTTTTCTGTGCTCCATCTTTCTTATGGATAAGGTGGGACTGGTAATCCCCGTTCTCTCAGAGTTGTTACACAGAGTAAAAGAGATAATGTTCATTAAAGCACAATGTCTGGTAATAGTAGGGAAAGCAAGTGTGAATTCATTCCCTCCTTCCTAGAACAGATGTTTCAGCTTCTGGGTAGACGGTCTGATCCCTAGTCAGGCATATCCAAAGAAGACCATTATATCTATTTATCTCCTAAAACAATGTGGTGTCCTATGCAATGTACTAGACCTATGCTTGTATAGTGTGCTCTCTGCGGCGAGAGAGAATGGTGAGTCTTATTTTTGTTTCTACTCTCCCTAGCACAATACGATGACACTAGGAGTTCAGGAGATGTCAGTTAAATGAATGAAAGACCTGCAGATATACTCTCTTGGGAAGACATCCTCTCTTCGAAAGATATGTTCTCACAGGAAGGATACCAAATTTGAAATCTTTTCTGTTCTGGATTAGTTCTTCTTCCTTTAGCTGCAAACACACCGGTTCTACAAATCTGGGTTTGGCAGGCAGAACGAAATTTAAAAATAATCAGCACATCACTTTTCGTTTTCAGTCTGGCTTTACACTTTATCTCTCTCCTCTGTCCTGGGTTAGAAAGTGAACCTTTACGGAGTGGGGCGGCTAGACAGAGAGGTAGTTACCAGAGACAGGCCAAGGGATTGGATCCGGGAGGAACCGGCCCGACCCCTTGCTCTGGCTTACGCAACCCGGGTAGATGCACATTTCGCTGCATCGGAGGAGAGATAAGAGCACCGGCGGCCCCTCAGGGCTTCCCCGGCACCATCAGCAGCTAAGCGGAGACCCAACTGTCCGGAACAAACAAGACCAGGAGGCTTGAGGGTGGCACACGAGTAGTACAAACGGAGCACCCTTGAGAGAAGGCTGGGAAAAGGAACCTGACTGGGACAGCCCCCAGCCAGGGCTACACGGAAAAATCCGAAGACAGGCTGGGGGGCTCCAAGCCGGGCGAAGAGAGGCAGGGTCCGGGTCTCCATGGAAACAGGCAAGGGGGGCTGGATACCCATCCCCATGGAAACGGAGGAGGGGTGGGGTCCCTATGGTGACCAGAGTGGGGTCTCTACTGGGAAATGCTTCAGGAGGGAGCCTAAGTCCCGCGCCCCCCGGGAAGCCCCGAGCCCAGGCCGCGTCTAGTTTCGCCTTTTACCTCCGCGGCTCCCGGCAACGGCGGCAGCGGCAGCTTCTCCCCTCCCCAGCGGCACCATGATTGCCCCCACCTTCCCCAAACGTCACTTCCGCTTCCGCTTTCCGGAGGAAGGAGGAGATACCGGCCCCGCCTCTCTCTGGCGCTTCTGGTTGGCTTAGGCGGTGTGGGGGCTGAGCTCGGGCCTCCAATTGGCGAGCAGGAGGGGCGGGGCGGGGCGCGGTGGAGGCGCCGCGGGACAGTAAGTTTGCCCCGCGCTGAGAAGCGCCGGCCGTGCCCGCAGCCGGCCGGGAGTCGGGGCGTCTGTTCTGTGGCACCACACGCAAGGAAAACGGGTCGAACCCCTCAACCACTAGTCGAAAGCAGCCTCAGCCCGGCTTACGCTGACCGCCCTCACCCTCGCAGCCACAACTCCTACGGGAGGGACCACAGTCGGCCATCCGAGTTCTAGCTGGGACCCGCAAGGGGAGCCTGCAAGGCTGTGACATTCCCAGCTTACCCTCATCACCAAAGTTAGTATAGTAGCTGGGATCAGGAAAGGAAGATCGGATCCAAATGGCAGAACCAGGGAGTACTCCAAGCGCAGCCAAAGGACGGCGCCGCCTCTTCCCCTCGCGCGCGCACAAGACGCTCCACTCCCTTCCTCACGACAGCCCAGGCCGTCGGTCCCAACTTTTCGCCCTGCAGACTGCCGGCTTCTACTGGACTCCCGCCCGGGCCAGTCAGCGCCACCTACTGGCCATTCCCTCTCTTTGACCGTTCACAGTCATCCTGTTGGCCTGCGTCTTGGTCACATTTTACACAGCCAGGGAGTCTAGGCGTTCAAGTGCCCAAGAAGCGATTTTGCGTGTACCTTCGTTATTCTGTCTCTTCAAAATGCTTGTTAAATCTGTTAGAACCTCCCGGAAGTCACTGCCTGTTTTCCCCATAAGCTACTTCTCTAGGATATTCAGGGTGGGACAACTCCCGGAGACTACATCAGGGTCAAGGGGTTCTGGCCATGCCTGTACATCCGTTGCTTGAAAGCTATGAGTAGTGATCGTCACCCACCAGATTGGCCAGGGGCCAAAGAAATAGATGCCTGGCCCCTGACCAGCTGCCCAAATGCTTAAGCCACAAAAAAGTCCAACTGCCCTCTCTTAAGAGAGAAAAACATACAAACAACCACTGTTAAAAATACATTTATCATTAAAATATATTACACATATGAGAAAGGGGATGCATCATATACAGTTTAGAGGATTTGCTGACCCAGAAAATCCCATTTGTTTCACCACAACACCAATTTCTTCAGTATTTTCATTTTCAAGCCACTGTATTGCCCTCAGAGGCTGAGTGCCAGCCCCAGAGCTGTTGAGCCACATCTGAGTAGGAAGGGGGGTAGGCTTTGTACATACATATACACATGCGCTTAGAGAACTGGAAGCATCTGGGGTGGCTGTGACCTGTTTACCCAGCAGATCCCATTTGCATTCTTGCTGTCCAATTCATTCTCCCTTCAGGACCCCAAAGTTTGTTCAAATATCTGATCATGGGGAGCTCGGCCCAGGCTACAGGGAAGGCACTGACAATGCCCTGGAGGAAGGCTGGCTGAGTGAGCACAAGAAGTACAGTTATTTAAACATCTTTAAAATTTTTAAAAATAGATCTGTGTTAAATAACTAAAGCTGAACACTGACTGTCAGTTTTATTGTGGTGGATTCCCCCCAGGTCTTCACGACTCACAGTACCAATGAGTGTGACAGCAACGGGGGGTTGGGGGGGTCTGGGCTCAGGAAAACAGGCAGCTGCCGCTTTTGCTTCCAAGAACCCTCATATCTTCTTGATCTGAAACAGGTGGGGCTGGTAATCGGCTGCCTCAAATAAAATAGGAGAGGAGATAGGCTCAGGGTAAGTTGCAGAGGAACTGGTGAATAAATTCTTGAGCCTTCTTCTTCTCTGCCATGTCAAGCTTTTGGTGACCAGCTGGGTTTCGAAGCAGTAAGCTGCCAAATATGCTAGCTGCATGAAAAACACAGAAAACAAAACAATTCAGCAAAAGAAGCACTACTTCTTCTTGTGTTGTTGAGTTGGGAGGAGTGCCCCAAAGCGTTATTTTCTGCTTGAAAAACAAAAGCTGCATGAGGGTGAACTGTGCCCAGAGCTGGAGATTTTAGTTCCACGGCGGTGGTCTTGGGACCTCCCTCAAGGACATTTCTGCTAATGAGTCTCGGTTTGCAGAGATGCTTTCCACAGACACTTGGCTGCTTACCTAGAATATTCTCATCCAAATGATTTTTTGCTGATTTTTTCAGTAATTCTCGCAAAAACGCCATCAAGTAGTTGAAGACATTTTGGTGGAATGTGGGGAGGGTAGAAATGACCTGAAAGAGGGAGAATTGGGATTTGTCTTTTCAGTCAGTCAGTCATCTGTTAGGCATCTGCTATATTCCAGCAACTGAGTGCACGATCCCAGGACATTAGTAAGGCTATGCAAAGAAAGTCCTGATCACTTAGCACTCTGCACAAGAGTCAAAAGAGAAGGACAGATCAAGCACCGTGTGCATTTAGAGGTCAATATTCTAGGGGCGCCTGGGTGGCTCAGTCGGTTAAGCGTCCGACTTCGGCTAGGGTCATGATCTCGCAGTCTGTGAGTTTGAGCCCCACATCGGGCTCTGTGCTCTCAGCTCAGCGCCTGGAGCTTGCTTCAGATTCTGTGTCTCCATCTCTCTCTGCCCCTCCCCTGCTCGTGCTCTGTCTCTCTCTGTCTCAAAAATAAATAAAAACATTAAAAAAAATTTAGGGGTTGATATTCTAACTATGTGCTCTCAAAAGATGTAGGGGAATGGAAGACATTTTCAGCTGGGTCTTGAAGACGAGACTGGGCTTGCAGAGGTAAGGATTAGGGCAAAAGAAAGTGTAAAAAAGGCAAGAGAAGGAAAACAGTGAGATAAGGAGAGAGAACAAACCAAGAAGTCAATTTTAGCAGGAGCACCACTGTTTGAACAGGCGCTAAGCCGAGAACGGTCGATCAGGACAGAATTCAATGCGTACTCCAGCTATTGGCACATCATCGTTATCAGTCGGGAAGCTCGCACAAGAAATATTCCAAAAGAGATTCTGGTTCGGTGGATGTGGGGTGAGGCTCTGGAACCCATATTATTAGCAAGTTTTCTAGATTATTCTGCCATGGCATGTTACATGTGTGAACCACTAGGCCAGATCATGAAAAGTCTTGAGTATTTGTTTAAGAAAATCATTAACTGGCAATGGAGAGCCATGTGTGGTTTTTGACCAACAGTGGCATAACGAGAGCTTTAGAGCACATGGTCTGAGGGCCGTATACAAAACAAATCAGCAGAGGGACAGACTGAATCCAGGACTCAACCAAGGTGAGTGCGCGAGAACAGAAGACGACGGGTGACAGATCAAGGGAACTGGGCATGTGGGAGGTGAGCGGAGGACGACTCAGAAATGACTCAGGTTTCTGGGTTGAGTCACTGGAATTAAGGGTGAAGCCACTAAAAGAAAAGCGGACATGAAAGGAAGAACAGGTTTGGGAAGGAAAGCTCTGGAGCTGAGTTACTAGGACACTGTGTCTGAGGGACTTCGCCCACTTTGTTCCCTCAGGCCCCATGAGGCCCGGGGCTGCAACACGTGTGTGCTGATGCTTAACGCTTCCCCTCACCTGTTTACTTGCTGTGTAGCTGCCAGAACACTCCAAGCAGTTATGGTAGGCGCTGTAGCAGATGACAGGCTCTGGCAGGCTCTCCAGGAAAAGCAGCAGGGCTTCAGCCACAGAATGATTGTTGGCGGCTTTTGGCCCATCGTTAAGGAAAAGGCGATGCTGTGCCATGGTTAGGAAAAGGCCCAGGAAGGAGCACAGGCCAGAAGTGCAGCCTGCCCAGTCAGGCTCTCCACTCAGAGCTAGGATGCCAGCCTGACACAGTGAAGGGGGCCAAGCTCTTTGTCAGCTTAGCTGGGCCTTCATGAGTTCCTGCTATATCAGTTGCTTAAAGTTGTAAAGTCTTCTCTATGCAAACTTTAAGAAAAATATGATAGCTGAGGACACAAGATCAGATTTTGAGCCTTAAGATACTGTTCTTTCTTTTCTCTCACCTCTTAATCGTAGTCATACAAACACACACACACACACACACACACACACACACACACACACAGGCATGCACGCACACATGAGTGCCTGAAGGATACAGAGGGCATCAATCATTCCAGTATCCAAACAGTCCCTGATATGCTCAAATTCTGACCTCAGGCCTGGCTGCTGAAACAGATCTTCCTGCAAAAGGAAAGAAAGTCACAGGATCATTATATTCTCAGAAAATCGGCCATGATTTCCGGACCTAGAAATATGATCACCAGCAAGGTGTAAAAAGGGAGTGAGCGGTGTAGCGAGGCCTTTGAATCACACTGGTAAACACCCTGATAAATTTAGGGCTGATGTGGTTAATTCATCTTTCAGGCCTTCCCAAGCATGCTCCCACGACAGGTCTTTAAAGTGATAAAACATCTATTATAAAACTATAGGGCGCACGTGGGTGGTTCAGGTGGTTAAGTGTCCGGCTCTTGATTTCGGCTCAGGTCACGATCTCATGATTCGTGAGATCGAGCCTCACGTTGGGCTCTGCGCTGACAGCATGGAGCCTGCTTGAGATTTTCTCTCTCCCCCTCTCTCTGCTCCTCTCCTGCTCATGCTCTTTCTCTCTCAAAATAAACAAACATTAAAAGAAAAGAACACAACACTATAGGTATGGCATACTATACACAATGATAAGGGAAAACTTAAAAGTAGCTATGTTTCCTGCAGTGTTACAGAGGGATTAACCAGAAAAAGAAAAACGTGCAGAAAATATATCATTTATAAGATGGAGAAAGTTAAAAAGGCACCCCCCTTGGGAATGCAGGCTGGTGCAGCCACTCTGGAAAACAGGATGGAGGTCCCCCCAAAAAATTAAAAATAGAATTACCCTACAACCCAGCAATTGCACTACTAGGTATTTATTGAAGGGATACAGGTGTGCTGTTTCAAAGGGACACATGCACCCCCATGATTATAGCAGCACTATCAACAATAGCCAAAGTATGGAAAGAGCCCAAATGTCCATCGATGGATGAGTGGATAAAGAAGGTGTGGTGTATATATATACAATGGAGTATTACTCAGCAATCAAAAAGAATGAAATCTTGCCATTTGCAACTACGTGGATGGAACTGGAGGGTATTATGCTAAGTGAAATTAGTCAGAGAAAGACAAATATCATATGACTTCACTCATATGAGGACTTTAAGACACAGAACAGATGAACATAAGGGAAGGGAAACAAAAATAATACAAAAACAGGGAGGGGGACAAAGCATAAGAGACTCATAAATATGGAGAACAAACAGAGGGTTACTGGAGGGGGTGTGGGAAGGGGGATGGGCTAAATGGGTAAGGGGCATTAAGGAATCTACTCCTGAAATCATTATTGCACTATATGTTAACTAATTCAGATGTAAATTAAAAAAAATGAAATTAAAAAAAGAAAAAGGCACCTCCCTGCCTTGTGAAAACAAGATTATGGCAATAAAGGTATTTCCATGAGTCCTAGCATGCTTTATAATCATTTTACTAAATGACTTAATGCCATATAACTGAATAATAATATTCTATGTATTGCTCAAAAGTTACACTTGAACGGAGCTCTACAGAGAAGGTAGATTAGCACAATACTTAAGAATGTGATTTCTGGGGGCTCCTGGGTGGCTCAGTTGGTTAAGCGTCCAACTTGGGTTCAGGTCATGATCTCACAGTTCGTGGTTTAAGCCCTACATCGGGCTCTATACTGTCAGTGCAAAGTTGGCTTTGGATCCTCTGTCCCCCTCTTTCTTGCCCCTCTCCCTCTGCCATGTTCATGGTCGGTCTCTCTCTCTCTCTCTCTCTCTCTCTCAAAAATAAATAAAAATAGGGGCGCCCGGGTGGCTCAGTTGGTTAAGCGGCCGACTTCAGCTCAAGTCATGATCTCGCAGTCTGTGGGTTTGAGCCCTGCGTCAAGCTCTGTGTTGACAGATCAGAGCCTGGAGCCTGCTTCCAATTCTGTCTCCCTTTCTCTCTGCCCCTCCTTGTTCTCTGTCTCTGTCTCTCTCTCTCAAAAATAATAAACATTAAAAAATTTTTTTAATTAAAATAACTAAATAAATGTTAAAAAAAAAAAAAGTAACTTCTCTGCTCACTTCAGCAGCATGTGTACCAAAACTGAAATGATACACATAAGATTAGCATGGCCCCTGCTCAAGGAGGTGACTTCTACAGACAAATTCCCTGAGTTCAAATTCCAATCCTACTCATTTATCAGCGTTGGGGTTTTGACCAAGTTACCTAGCCTCCTGGACCTCTGGTTCTTCATCTGAGAGCCATAGTAAGAACTAATTGAGGCAATGCTGTGAAACACTTAGAACAGTGTTTGGTACACTGTAATGATAAATGTGAGGAGTGGGGAGAAATGAAAAGAGAATGTCATAAAACCGTATGCTGCTCCCAGGTGGTAGAGCTGTGATAGACTCTAGTTTGTATTAGTCTTCTCCCTGTATGAATGACTCAGTGAAACTGACCAATCTGATTTCATGAAGCTTGCCCAAATCACTCTTGAAGTCAGGCTTCCTGACTCAAGGCCTGGGGTCTCCATCTGGTCTCCTACATTGGTCTGGCTCATCGACAAGTTAGCCCCTCCCCTTCCCAGAAACTGGCAAGAGTTCCTCATAAGGATAGCAGGCTGACATCCTGAGAAGAATCCAGATGTCTTTCTACTTGGAGGACCCCAGAGACCAGGTCGGGGAAACATGCTGTGCCTCGAAGGCCATCCTATGCAAGGCTGCTTCCCTTGGGGTAATCAAGTGCTGTATGTAATAGCAAGGTCTCACGGGAGTGTGAAACATGAATCTATCCCCCGTTCACTCCCTAGGGGAGGAAAAGCTTTTCACAGGTTCCTTGGGGTAAAAGCTTCTTATACCAAAAGTTCTTCGAGCTGATGTTCTTTCCCAAGGCAGCCTGGCCTCAATCAGGTCTGACTGCTTAACCACCACCTACCTGCTGGATAGCATTTTGGTACAGGTAATCAACCATCATCCAGAGCTCTTTGGGGATCCCCATGGGGTTCTCCAACTGGATCCCATCATCTTCAGTCTGTAGTGGCATCAGAGTCTGAAAAGAAATAAAAAACATAGTCTGAAGGCCCACCAATGGAACTTCTGACAGGCTAGCTCCAAAATACTGACCATGGGGGCAGCGAACCCATGGAAGAAGGAAAGCATTGCAATCCCCTAAGCAAACATTCCACGGGCAAATGAAATCAAGTGGGAGAATCAAGGTACAAAAGGTGATTTTTGAGAATTAGGAGTGGGTTACAGCAAGCAGTTTCAATGGGTCAGGTGAAATACACATTGTCTTCTGGAAAACACATCCTGTCAACAGCATTTCACTGTCAGAACCAGGGTGAGAATGTGGTCTGTGAGGTAAGGACACAGACTTGGGAGTCCAAAAACCTAAATGCAGGGGTCAGGTCCACTGTTAACTCACCATGTGACCTGTGACCAATTACTCTCCTTACTGGGCCTCTGTTTTCACCTTATAGAATGAAGAGGATAGAAATCAAGAGTCCCTAAATCAAAAAAGTGCATTCGAAGGGGGAAAAATGCATATCACTATAAATCTGCTCTAAATTAGTCCCCTTGTACTCGAATTCTCCCCATAGGAGCCTTCGATGTCTCAGAAAATTTAGTTCGGGCTGAAGAATGACCAAGTGATGATTGAAACAAAAAAAAAGGAATAAAATTAGGAGCCAGGGAAGCTTCATATCTTAGTATCCATGGCTGAGTTTCTCTAATGAATTATGTACGAAAGACAGAGACTATCTTGTTTGACTGGCTCGGCTGCTACAGTTCTAGATGGTTCCCTGTGGCATATAACTCACCAGCTCTCTAATAGTTTCAAGCGGCAGGTCCAAGATTGGCTCCCTCATGTAGCACAGTGTATGGATGGGAGATCCAAAACAGCTGGGCAGGTAGTTCCCTGTCACGGACAAAAAGTAATCCTTTCCCCTGTCCAAGTGCAAAACCAGAATGTCTTCAATTTTGTCTTCACCTGAGTTGAGCTTTGTAGCCGTGGTCTTATTTACAAATAGCTCCAGTTCGATCTCAATGGCAGAATCTGAGGAATAACATTAAAAGTAATGTTGGCTGGTGAGAGGCCAAGAGGAAAGGGGACAGAGGGGGCAAGGATCAGGCACAAAGGGCTGGGAAAGGAAATAAGACGAATCAGCCAACCAACAAGTATGTATGTGCTCAGCACTCAGAGGACACATGAACAAGGAGTTTATAGTCCAAGTGGGAATATGAAAACAACAAACAAAAACATGTGAAATAGGCCATTGCTATGAAATCCAAGTACAAAGGAGCACAGCTCAAGTTAGAATTATTAATAGAATTGAAGGCATGGATCAAGGCGCTTGCCCTGGGCCAGGTCAGATGAAGACACCTGATCCAGCAGAAAATATAATGCAAATATCAGCCTGCGAACTGTCCACAAAACAGGCTTAATCCCTCTGCCACACAGCACGATGCAGAGTGCAAAGGAGCAGTCAGGGGAAAGACATGAATGGTACATTCCAGGGCCAGATATAATTTCTGGATTACCACCCCGTTATCTTTCCCTACAAGAGCAGACGCTGGGAGCTGATTATAGTGAGGCAGACAGTGAAAATGGGTCCTTCGACAGCAGCACCTGCTTCCCAGAGGTCTTCTGTCTTCTCTTTCTGTGAAATTATGGAACACATAGATGGCTGAGAAAGCTTTTCAAGCTGAACTCCTGCCCTTTACTGTTTTTATATTTTATTCATGGATGGTTCACATCCACAGGGCTTTTAGAAGTTTCAATCAGACAACAAAACACTCAGGAACAAAAAAGCTTATTTTAGGAAAATAGGCAGGGTAGAGTGTTCCCCAAACCAGCAACCGGGAAATTAGGAAGAGAGGCCTTACCTGGCAGGAGGAAGCCTCTGCTGGGGTTGGCATTCAGCCACTGCTTACAGTAGGACTCTTCGTCAGGCTTGTTGATGAACTCAAACTGACATGGCACTTGTCCATTATGGATTATAAAGGACTGTACTTGTAACTGCATGTACTTCACATTCTGAAAACAGAACTGGGGACAAGACCGGGACCAGTCAGACCGGTGCTCTCTTCTCGGCAACCTGCCCAGCCACCCCAACTGAGCAATCTTTGCCCTTTCTGTAAAGAAAATGAAGGACTACCTCTTTTGAATCACGTTTCTGATTTAGGCATTTACCAGGGAGGCCACAGCTCCACTAAGACCAGCTGTCTATGTTCAACCCAGGAATCCAAAAACTTCATGTTTTATAAATAAATTTCCTGAAGGAATCAAAGTTCAAATCTTCTATCTTTTATATCCAAAGACCATTTCCAAGATACCCTTTACAAAGTGCACCCCCAAACATGAAGACCAAGCACAACTTTCCAAGTAGCTGGACCTCTAGGGCATTAACAATACCCTCGCCATAAATCTCCTTTTGATTGGCTTCTTGGTATTGTCTATTCTCAACAATCTAGGCTGTAGCTCTTCCATGAAAAATCTTCAGCCCTAACTTGACTTCCTCCACTACCCATCCCTTTTCTACACTGCCTCGCTTCCCACCAACACATGTCTACCCAAGAAATTGATTCAATTTAATCTCAGTCAGAGCAAAACATTGGGAGGAAGAACCGCCCCCCCCCCCCGCCCCCCGCCAGAATACCTACCCAGTTACACTAAAATCAAACACAACACCTTTTGGCTCATCTATGCCATCATTTAATACATGAATGGCCCATGTGTGGGTGAAACATAGGAGCCAAAGGTGAAAGGCTTCTGATATAGACGATCAGGAGATGAACATCATCTAAATCAACAACCCCCTCCTCTCAGCCAACATCAGCAGCCTCGCTTTAACTAGTGGCAGCCTATCAGTCAAGAAGACTAGAGCCCAGTGGTCGGACTGGTGCCTCCTGGAATTCCGAGACCTTGAAGATGAGACTTAAGTTCTATGAATAGAAGAGCCTCGTGCCAATGCTCTTAACATGTCCTTCCTACCTCTCGCTTAGAAAGGAACACAGAAGGAATGTTGGCATTTTCCATCTTATCCAGGGAGCGAACAATCTCCTCCAGAGTCTTCCGGTAACGTTCTTCATTGACCACCTTCACCTGGGAGGGAGACATCAGAGCCTGAGTTGCCTTCTGCCCATTTCCTCCTTTTCAGTAAAGAAGACATGCACAGTATTGGGAAAGAGCAGTTGACAGCCACACAGAAAGTGAAGACTAAATAGATTTAATTAATTAACAAAGAACCCAATTAACAATAGTCTCCGGAGGGTCCTCCAGAGGCTGAACTTGTGGTAAAGCCAACCGCTTCCTGATTAGCTGAGAAGACACTGGAGTGAAAGCTTGGTTGGGAGCTCTGCCAGGTCGCAGAGCTGGGGCAGAAAGATGTCCAGTGACTCTGCTGCCTGTCAACAGGCCTGCGGCGAGAAACTTCTCTAGGGTTTGATTTAAAGTGGCATTTCTCAAGCTTTTGTAACCTGTGCTCCATCAGCTAAGATTCTATCAGGCCTTCCCTTCGGTATTGTGAATTATAAACACAATTTTTGTCACTTTCCAATAATAAAACTTTGTAACATCCATTAGGCTTTTTTCAAGCCACCACATCCTCACAGATTCTGATATGCCTCTACCTGAACCCTCGAAAATTGGTAAAATAAAGAAACAGAAGTCACAGGAGAAGAGATAATAAATAAAGAGATGTTCAACCTGGCAATCAAAGAAATGTAATCTATAATAATGACATATCTTTTCCTTTTGGCTCATTGGGTTGGCAGAAATTTCAGAGTGATAAAATTCAGTATTAGCCAGGATGTGGGAAATAAGCTCATACAGAGTCAGCAGAAGTGGGAGGAGGAGGGAGCTCTACCTTTACTGACATAGAAAGATCTCCTAAGACATAGTCAGTAGGGAAAAAAAAGATATTCTCTCAGAACAATCTGCATAAGATGATCTCTTTTACAAAAAGAAAAAACATCCTCTGTGTTGTATATAGGACACTGACATATTTCTACATGCATAGAAAAAGGCCTAGAAAGACATAGTCCAAAAAAAAAAAAAAAAAAAAAAGGAAAACTTCCATGTATGTAGAAATACATAGGAGAAATATACGAAAATAATTATGAATTGGATTTAAATTAAAACACTGTTATTTAAATTTTTTTTTAATTTTTAAGTATTCTCTACACCCAACATGGGATTCAAACTCACAACCCCAAGATCGAGAGTCACATGCTCTACAGACTGAGCCAGCCAGGCACCCTTAAAAACATTTAAAAGCTTTCTCACACTCAGGTGGGGAGGAGGAGACCAAAACGACAAAGGTGGTTATGAGAACCAGTTCCCTACAGAGTGATCGCAAGGGGTATCAGCTCCCCACCTACCCCAATGTCAAACACTGAGCTGACAGGCTTGTGGTCACTGGTCTTCAGGGCCATGTGGCTCTGGTAACTCAGCTGAGTGATGTTCTTCCCTTTCCAGAGGACCCGGTCACACCAGGCAGGAGCACGACACTTCTCACTGAAATGCAAAGTCTGCGCTGGGGGCCCACACAGGCACACCAGTGCCCAGTGCCTGGATGGCACCCTGGCTCAGCTGGGGAGACAGGCCAGGGCCTCCAAATGCATGTGCATGCAGGCCCAGGGACCCAAGAAGGCACAGTGCTTCGGGCCCACCAGGGGACAGCATGTACCCTGTGGGTATCACCCAAAACAGCTGCTAGGTCTCTAAGCCAAACACGGTTCAGAATGATTCCCTGCTCTTTACCCTCCTATGGGGATGAGATGAAAAAGGCAACCTGCAAGTAAGCACTCTGTGGCCCTTAAAAGATGGTGGTGTAAACAGGCTCTGAATTCCTACTGCCTAGGTTAGAATCCTGGCTCTACACTTCCCTGTTTGGGAGGCTCTTTATTTCTTATCTCTTTTTTTTTTTTTTTAAGATTTTTATTTTTAAGTAATCTCTATGCCCACCATGGGGCTCTCGAACTCACAACCTCAAGATCAAGAGTCGCACGCTCCAGGTGCCCCTTGAGAGGCTCTTGAATTTGTGCATGCCTCCGTTCTCCGATCTAAGAATTGAGGATAATAAATCACACCTACTTCCGGTGGCTGTAGGGATGATTAGATGAGGTCATAGAAGTGTGTGACATAATGTGAGGCATGCCATAAGCACTAAGAAAAACGATAAACTCCTATGTAGTGACCAAGTACAAGCTAAGCTGCTTAGAATCATCCTATCACCCTAAGCATAACTGAAAAGTAAATTATTGTGGAACAAAGCCTAAGGCAGTCGAAAAGAAAACATGTGGGAAGGTAGGGCTGCTGAATGAGCAGATACTGAGGGAAAACGTTTGACCAGAGTGCAAAACACGGGGAAGTCAAAGGATTCCTATCTCCTTCTTTAGGTCCATGGGGGCAAGTGCTTCCCGAAATTTCTGGGTTTCCATTTGCACAACTCCCTACCTACCTGGTGTCCCAGTCGTCGGAGCCAGTATCATACTTATACGTGGGCTGGAACGTGAGCTCGCCTTCAGTGAAGCCTTCGAAGACAGTCTTGGCCGTGACCTGAGTTTTCAGCTGTGTAAAAGGATGGAAGGGGGGGAAAAAAACAACAACAAAAAAAACAAAAAACCTCAAGATAAAAAAACTGAAACCTTGAATTAGCAGAGGAAAGGGCTTTAATCTGGAAGTTGAACCCTAACCTAAAGGGAAAGGCCCAGGAGAAAGTTATTCTGTAAGATTCTGAGAACGAAATCCTAGGAAGGGGAGTAAGCTGACCACTCCTTTGCCTGCTGTACAGTTTTTAAGGCTCTTTTCTAAGAGTGTACCTGCATCCAAGGGACCTGAGTACCGTCTTACTGAGACGTCCCTAAGAGGATCAGGTACCAACAGACACGGAGCTTCTCCTTCCAAGTATCAGACGTTTCATGTGCGTAACACAGTTGTTCCCACTGTACATGGAGAGAGGACTACATGGAAAAGGGTCTGGAAAGATACAGTGCAAAAAGCAAAGGGGACTTTCATGTACGTAGAAATAGAAGTATACCAAAACAAGTATGAATTAAATGTAAATTTAAACAGTTTTCTAAAGGAGTTTATCAAATGAGTTATTTGAACCAGGGGAAGCTCTGTGCCTTGATGTCCCCCCTCTGCAAATTCTGGATTGGCAAGAGAGTCTGCCCCCTGGGGCTGTTGGAAAGAACTGTCAGCTTAGAATAGTGCCTAGTGCATCCTGAGAATAGCCAGCATTCCTCCTGCTGCACTCATTTGAGGAGCTCCTTCCAGATCACACTCTCAGGGAGATGAACAACCACAGGTGCTCCTGTCTCCTCCCGGGGGGACCAAGCTTGGCCCGCCATGGACTGATGAAGAACTGCCAGCTAGCACTGGACACAGGGTGGCAGCTATTCAGGGGACAACAGTTGCCAAATTCCCCAAAATAGGAATGCCTAAAAAAAAAAAACTACTAAGGAAAAGGCCGCAGAAACAATAAAAATGTAGATATTAACGTTAAGAGGAGTCTTAAATCAGTATGTAAAGACCTTAAAACCATCTGGAAAGCAAAGAATACACAAAACAGGTACTGTTACTTGAAGAAAGACCAGAAAAGAAGGCAAGAGGAGGTCAGCAGGAAACCACCAGGGAAGCTAGAATGCCTCACTCAAGAATATAGATGCAGTAAACAGTTTTGAGCAGATTGGCTTAATGCGGAAACAGGAATAAAAGAGAAAAAACACGTAAGGAAAGGAAAGGAACTGGAGAGAAAAATGGTCAAAAAGGAGATGATTCCATAAAAGAAAGACACAACAAAGTTGAGATGTTTCCCCCTCTGACTGATGTGCATCAGGGGACAAAAAGGTTAACAGAAAGACTGAGACTGGTGACAATAAGAAGGCGGCTACAGACTAAAAAGAAAAGGGACTTGAACCTTCTGAACAACCCTGACCACTTGAATGGTTTTGAAACCTACAGGGACGAGTAGCCTCAAGGAAGCCAGCGAGACACACATCTCTTGTCCTGTGAAATGGCTCATGCTCTGAGCAAGAAACGCTGACCCAGACCACGGTGGAGAACAGCAGGTTCCAGAACTGGTTCCTGGCAGGAGTGAAGAAAGCCGCTCAGGAGAAACGGCTGTCATTTACACTGGACAAGTCTGGTTGAAGAGCAGGAGGGGGCAGAGGAGGCTCACTCAGAAAACAATTTAACAAATCATCTTAAACACACTAAGGATCTCTATGAGAAACTTGGCAACCTTTTAGCCCCTTCTTGAATAAATGAATGAACACGCAAGCACCAGGGGAAAGGGGAGGGGGAGAGAGAGACTGAGAGAGAGAACACACGTTCCTGCCCCCAAGGGGGATGAGGCGCCTCGAGGGAAGAGCCGATGGGGAGGCAGCCATGGATGAGGGAAGGCAGAAAAAAGAGAAATGACAGGCCATCAGCTTCTCAGGGAAGCCTGCCCAGCGGAGGAAGAAGAGGCCGAGGGTTGGGAAGCCAGGCCTTCCTGTGTCCTCACAGTGGCGGGACAGCTGCCTAAGAGGGCACAGGTGGCTGTGTGTACCTGATCATATGCATACAGCGTCTGGAAGGCTTTCTCCTCGATGAGCTTTTTCACCGTTTCCACATCCAGCTCTTCTATCCTGTAGTTGAGGTCCCCCAGCCACAAGATCACACTGTGAGGACAGAGCACAAAGTTCACAGTTTAGGCGGGACTTCCCCCATCCTCGCCAGGGTGCTTCTGACGGGAGCGCCCTGAGACTCGGCTTCTTGGGGGCTGGGAGGGAAGGGACCCAGCTGTTCAGGAAATCTTGTCTCTTGCCATCCCATTTCACGCCACTGCTAACATGCTGCTGACTCCGGGACCTTGCTCCAGTTTCATGAGAAACAGCCTGGAGTCATCCTGGACTACTTTATTCTTGTGTGGTTGGAAAGACAGCCTAATCAGGTCTAAAAGCAAGACCACCATTCACCTCACTTCTAGGACGAGGCACCAGAGATCAAATATTGGGTGTCATGTCGATTGCTCAGGGACCCCGCACCAGATGATGCCATCATGTCGCCTCCGTGCACATCGCAGTCCACAAAACACACTCTCCGCCTTTGTTTCTAGAGCTGAGTTCCTCTGAAACAAAGCTCAACCTTCACAGGGGAGTCTGAGTTAAACCCCCACTGTATCCTTGGTTGGCTCTTTGTGCGAAGTGTGGCAGGTGTTTTATTACACCTGCTGCTTTGGGAGAAGGATAACCAAGCATTCCCAGATGACCGTGCACATCCCATAAGGTCCGCTACTGCTCTATCTGAAGCCAGCAGCCAGGCACTGGAGAATGCATAGCAGGAGACACGCACGATAAATGCACCCACGAGCTCACAGCAGACAGACTGACATGCAAGCTGCCACCTCCCAAACTAGGGTGCCGGAGGTTCAGCAGAATGGAAGACACACTCCCTGCTGGGTTCCCGGAGAAGGAAAGCCATCCCGTCAGCTTCCAGAACACCAGTGAGCTCAAGACAGTTCCACCACCGCGGCAGGCGGGATGAGAGGCTTGAATCTGTGTGCTCCCTGGCAGACACCATGGCCCCAATGGCTTCTTCCTTTTTCTAAAAGAAGTGGCACAAGCTTCAAGTGTTACCGTAAAGCCTGGGATTCTAACATGCCGCAAATTTAGACATACGGGAAGTTTTAGAGATTAAGGGAACAAAGATCAGCACAAGATTCTCTAAGCAGCTGTAACTACAACTCTAACGGTGAATCAAGAGGTTTAAGACTAAGCGAAGGTATACTACTGCAGTCCAATTTTAATCACATATGCTTCTGGAAAGAACAGATGCACAGGATCTGAAAACATACTTCTAAAACCTTGCGAAGCTTGCTGTAAAGCTTGACAAGCTCGTTCTTTGGTTGCTTCCCTCCTGCTGTTTATCGAGGCAGACCCGCATTAAAATAAACCAACGTTTTTCTGGGGACAAATGACGTGGGACCAAGATGCCAGAGATCTGCCGGATGGGGAGTTGAGAAACCGAACATCTCATGGGACATAACCCGCGTGGAAGCAAGCGCTGGCTGGAGCTCCCACTCGGGCCGTGGGAGGCCTGCCCCCAACGCAACAGGGGGAGCCCCAGCTCTGCACAGCAGGAGCGGTGAACTGCTTGGGCTCCACGCCCAGACTCACTCGTGCTTGCTGATGGTGAGAGGGGGGAGGCTTGGGTCAGCCTGACAAAACTGCATTCGAGAACAGATGTCTTTATAGTCCTGGTTCCTCCTCTCACACTCTTCTGTGTGGGCTGCCAGGTGAGAGTTCACGACACAGATACTGGTGTTGTGGAGCTGGAACCGGATGGCCACTCCTCCCTTGTTGCCCTGCGGAAAAGAGCCCGACAGAATCCGACTCGCCACCTCGTCGTGTCGGTCGCTCCCGCCCGCACACCCTCAAAACGTTTCCTCTTCAAAATGATCCTGACAGGGAGACGAAGCAGTGTGACTGTCTGTCTTTGAACAGGTAAGAAAACAAACCCCAGAGTCACTGGCTGGAGTGACTAGCCGGTCAGTGGCCAAGCTGAGTCCACTTTTCACTAAGTCACAGGCAAGCCACATGCTTGCCCTTCTCCACAGGAAGCCAAGCTCTTGCAGTGGAGTCTAAAAGTGGGACTGTGGGAGCCTCAAGACAAGAAAATTGCAAACCTGTTATCAGCATTCTTTCCTTTTTTTTTTTTTTAACTTTATGTTGAGATAGAAAGAGAGAGAGAGAGAATGAGAAGGGGGGGGGGGAGAAAGGGGGGGGGGGGAGAGAATCTCTCTCTCTCGAGAGGCCTGACCCCACGAACCATAAGATCATGACCTGAGCCGAAACCAAGAGTCGGACACACAGCTGACTGAGCCACCCAGGCAGCCCTGGCGCTCTTTCTTTATCTTGGTTTCCCAACAGCGTCTCTGCAACATATTTCATGGGCGGAAGGGGCAGATCAACTAGAGGCTCCGGCGTGGAGCGGACACGGGGATACGTGCTAATGGGGTAAGTCAACTGAATGGGGTGAGTTCACTGAAATCCGACCTCTGAGCGGTCCGCTCCATCTAGCTGTGCTTGAACGCCCCGTTCATCTTGTCATACCAGCACCATCCAACTGGGGCGCGTGCAGTCATGGTATCAGGACACACAGTGTCAAAACCTTAGGGGTCAAGGCCACCGGTGTTGCCAAGCATACCGACCAAAACCTCACCATCCTCCCCATGATTCCTGTCCCCACGGTCTCAGCTTCCACCTCGGAGATGTGCGCCGCGTGTTCCTGTTTGACGTACAACAGCAGCATAATCCCGACCAGTCGGATGAGCTTCACCTGGACAACAGGGACAAACATTCAAGTCACGGCATGAAACACAGTCGAAAACGGGAATAAAGGTCCCAGAGGAAAAGGAGTCTTGAAGTTGGTTGGCTCAGGGTGCTAATGCGTCTCCTTCTTCCGAACAGGACACAGGGTGATCACCTGTTCAGCTCACTGAACATGCTACGTGATAACCTGGACAGCCTGCCAGCACCAAGGCCTGCGTCTTTCCTACCCACAGCACCTCTTCTGGAGGACTTGGAACTGAAATAATTAGGACTGGCTTTTGATAAAGGTCACAGGAAAAGTCCAAACGGTCTTCGAATTTCCCTGCGTGGCAACACAAAATTAAAGGTCACTGGCCCCTCTCTTACCTTTGCGTATTTGGCATCTGGATGAAGACCTTCTGATACAGCTTTAAACCACTCTTCTTCCTTTGGGGTATCATGGAAGAAAAAGGCCTCCTTACTCAGGTCAAGCTCCTGGAACCTATTATAAGCAGCAAGCGGTCAGACAGAGAAAGGTAGTGTGCGAGACAACCCGTCCTCAGACTGGTTTAGATGCACGTGTCCTGGGTCTCCAGCTGAACTGCAGGCCCCTCGAGAGGGGAGAAAAATAAACACTTGAAGCCAAGGGACTAAGTGCTAAGGAACCACCAGCACTTTCATGGGCAGCCACCCATTTCCTCTCTGTAACCAGCCTGTGAAGCAGTTAGAAGCATCTCCATTTCACAGCCAAGACCGCTATTTCACACAAGCACCGAATGGCAAACTGGGGGCCACGCCTGCGTCTATATAAATTCCAAATTCTAGGCCCTTCCCACTTTACCATACAGGCTTCTTTGCTGCCCCCACCCCATCCATAGTGCCCAGGACAGTGGTAAGAAGACAGAAGTATGGAGGGGGAAAAAATGACTGATGGCGCTTTTAAAAAAGCTACCCTTCCTGCCCTGGCAAAAAGAGATCTTTGCTTTATGACTGACAAAGTGTTGAATGTGTAAGTGATGAAAGTCAATTCAAGGTGTAGTGATTTTAACAGGAGGGTTGCACTAACAATTAAATAATAGCATTTAAATGCCAAGCACATCACTTTAATGGTGCCGGAAATTTGTTTACCACGAGTAAGAACATCAAACAGAGAAGCAGCTGTTATTAAGCACATGCTCATTTTTCAATCCCTTCACCTGCTGTGAAAACAGAGTTATACATTCATGTCCCTGTCCCTTCAACCCCAGCTGTACTTTCTCGAGATGTAGAGGCAACCGAGAAGAGAGGCACTCACCCTACACAGTACACATCTGGGGCCTCAATGCCATGGCTTAGCCAGGGCCGGAGGCATTCTTTGGGGGACTGGCCATTCACATTGTACGTTCCCACAAAAAACCTGTCAACAAAGAGAACTGATGAGTCACTTGGGAGGACTATGGACGTGACAGGGGAAAGCATCCTATGCTGACTTTGCCCAGTTTCAGTCTCTTTGGGGTGGAATTCGAAGACAAGAAATGTCACATCTAACTTAGACCAACGACTGTGGCACCAAAGGGTGACTTTGGTGCTTTCATGAGGACTTCAAACAGGACAGGCCTACTCTGAACATTCCTGTTTAGCTTTGAAACACATTAGAGAGCTATAATCCACAAAATGATTCTTCATCCTGTGTATGCTAGGGAACTGGGGGGGGGGGGGGGAGAAGTACCTTGTTACTTTCAGAAGGAAAGCAACAGCAGTGTTCACAATAAGTTGTTCTTTATATACCTGGAAGCAATGTTACCTTGTGTTTATAGTCCCAGTGCACGGATTTAAAAAGATCTAGCAGAATCCTGCAACCCCTACTCATTTCACGTCCAGTAATCTTGTCTAAAAAGATTACCAAACACTAACTTCAATTCACTAACTTCAACTTAAAGGACTTTCTTCAGGGCCACGTGGATGGCTCAGTTAAGTGTCTGACTTTGGCTCAGGTCATGATCTTGTGCTTTGTGAGTTGGAGCCCTACACGGGGCTCTCTGCTTTCAGCGCAGAGCCTGCTTTGGACCCTCTGTCTCCCTCTCTCTCTCTCTCTGTCCCTCCCTCGCACACGGGCTCTCTCTCTCTCAAAAACAAATAAACATATAAACAAAGAAAGGACTGTCTTCAATGCATACGTGCTTTCGCTCTCCCAAAACTAAATAAATATACACTCAAAGGCCTGGAATGACCAAGAGATACGCAAATTTCAGGATATCATTCCTTCTTCTGGCCCCTATGTCTCTTCAAATATTGCTGTAACTATTTGCAAGTTGTGTCACTTCCGCTCTACCACACCTACCACCATGCCTGGCCAGAGAAGGCACAAGAATAAATGCCTACTAGTGAAGAGCGAAAGGAAATGATCATTTCGAAAATGATGGGAGAGACTCCGCAGAAGGATTTGCTTCCAAATCCAGGATACGGGGGGTTGGGGGGAAGTGCTTACATTCCAGAGAGCTGAGAGATCACCTTGCTTTGAAAACAGTCCACCCAGTTAGCTACCTGAAGTTCTGGATATAGGTATAATCCTCTTCTCTCTGCACCAGATGTGATTTCACTATTGTATCTCGCAGTCCGAACTTCTGAATTGATAAAATATGAGCCTTGTCTGATACTGTGATAGTGGAGGAGTGCACCATGTTAATGATGTCAGACTTGGATTTATTCTGTCTAGAAAAACAAAGAAACAGAAATTTATCATATTCTGATGAGTCTCCCCATGACAAAATACATGAACATAAAGCTAGAAGTTTCCAAAGTTAAATGCATTCACTAAGACAACATTATTTCTATGTGCAATTAAATAAACTTACATGTTGTCAACCATATAGCACATTGGTCCAGAGATTTTCTGATAGAGATGTCAGATCGGGGGGGACCTTGAAGACATACTGATCTAATCCCTTCCTTTTTCAAATAAGAAAAATGAGACCTAGCATCATCAATGGTCCACCCAGTTGGATGGTCGCAGAGTATGGATTAGAACCCAGATTTGACGGTGCTCTTTCTAGACCCTAATGCTTCATGTAAAGAAACTATAAAACTATCCAGATCCTTTGACTTGACAATTCTACTGTATCTCTATTCCACAGGAATAATCAGAAATAAGAGGAGAACAAGAAAATCTGTATTTCATTTTTATTTGTGCAGTTTTAACAGTCATACTAAAAATTATTCAAATGCCAACATTTAAAGTTAAGCAAAATAGAGGCGCCTGGGTGGCTCAGTCGGTTAAGTATCTGACTTCAGCCCAGGTCATGATCTCACAGTTCGTGAGTTCGAGCCCCATGTCAGACTCTAAGCTGTCAGCACAGAGCCCAGAGCCTACTTCGGATTCTGTGTCTCCTCTCTCTGCCCCTCCCCCGCTTGCTCTCTCTCTCTCTCTCTCTTTCTCTCAAAAATAAACAAACATCAAAAAAATTTTTAAGTTAAGCAAAATGTAAAATTTGATACATTTATCTAACAGAATCCTAATAACAGCACAGAAACTTTTGTTGATGATTACTTAATGAATTAAGATATACGAAGCACCCACAACAACTTCTGACACTGAATAAATAGCTACAAGTATCTGGTATTGTATCAAGTACATACTAATTATAAGTGAGCTGAGAATGACAGATCTACCTATCATTTAAAATTCAGGGATTCCAGGAGTGCCTGGCTGGCTCAGTCAGTGGAGTGCACCACTCTTGATCTTGGAGTCGTGAGTTCAAGCCCCATGTTGGATATAGAGATTACTTAAAAAAAATAAATAAAACTCAAACAAAAATAAATAAAGTTCAGGGATTGTTGGCTACTGCTTCAGTGCATAATTAAAATACTGACCAAAACAAGTTTTTAATCTATCTTGACCAGATGAGATTCCGGCTACAATCAGTAGGGGGCACTGGTGTACAGGCTAAATATAATAGCATATCAAAAAAAGAGAGAACATAAAAGCGGAAAAAAGTATCTTCAGAGTCCGGAAACTCCTAAAAGAATGGGAAGGAGAAATAAAACTGTTTCTAATCTTCTACATTTCTAAGGTAGGGTTATACTGCCACTTTCAAACTCTAGATGGGCTACTTGCTAGGTCTGGATCTTGGGTACATTCTATAAAGTCTCTTCTTCACCTGTTTCTGTACTTGTAAAATAGAGAAAATAATGGAACCTATGTCTTAGGTTAAAATAAGATAATCCAGGTAAAAGCACAGTACGGGGCATACGCAGTAAATGCTCAGGAAGTGTCCAACATCTCTTAAGCCAGCCACCTTGGGACAACTTACATCATGCACAGTAATGGTCTCAGTTCTATAATGAGGAAAATTGTGGCCCTAAGAGACACAAATGAAGGGAGAGTGCATTACCTTGTGAGCAAGTTGTCTGCTGTATCCTGACCCCAAGAGCTTTGGTCCACAAGCATGCCTTTCCCATCTGACCTTGAATCATCAAAGTCAAAAACACCTAAGGGGAGGGGGAGGGAATGAAAACACACTTACATATACTTTAATATACAGACCCCCCACTTCTCAAATTGTAGTCTAGGAATCACTGGTTGTCCACATACTTCTTGAAAGCACAGGAAAGGTCTGTGCTGGTGTCTGAGTGAAGCTCCCAGAGCACAGAGAGAGGGAGAAAAAACAAGCATTTCATCCAGAGATCTTTACTTCTGAAAACATAAATATCCCACTGGTCTGACTCCCTTTTCCTAGAGACAAGAGTGCATTACAGAAAGAATAAAACTTTGAAAATCTGCAGACCTAAGCTCCATCACCAGCTCTATTTACTGACCTCTTGACTTTGGGCAAGGCTTCAATCTCTCTTAATGTCAGTGACTTGACCTACCCTGCCCTTCTCACAGGTTTACTGTAGGGATCAAATAGTTGACATGTAAGAACTCTGGAAGCCACACAGCATATTATGAAATATAAGATAGTGATATCACTCCATTTACTCCAAGTGGAACTTCAAGGAGGAAAGAGGCAAGGGTCAGAGATCTAACACTGGAAAGGGTCTAAGTGCTCTAGAGAATGGGAAGCACTTGTCATTGTTAACAAATTGCCTCAAAACCAAACAGCAAACCAAGGACTTTCAATAAATAAATACTTTGACACAGTTGTTAAACCAAGATAAACCTGAAAAGGAAAATTAATCTGCCAACAGTTTCTTGGCTCCTTAAAAGCCCAATCTGTGGGATGCCTGTGTGGCTCAGTCGGTTAAGTGTCAGACTCTTGATCTCAGCTCAGGTGTTGTTCTCAGGGTCGTGAGTTCAAGCCCCATGCTGGCCTCCACGCCGGGTGTGGAGCTTACTTAGAAAATAAATAGGTAAAAAGCCAAATCTCTTGTCAACAGAAAACAGCAATGGAGAAGCCACGGAAAGATGCTGCTTCAACACACAAGTTACCAGGAGCACTGGAGGGATGAAACATCACGAAAGAATTTTGCCCTGAAGACTATTACTAAACATGGATTTTCAACCATGCATTCACAGGAACCAGAAAAAAACAAACTTCAGAGTTGAAAACACACACATACACACACACACAATTTGAAACATGAAAATAATTACATTTCAGTACCTCCAATCAATTCCTAAGGCCTTTCAATTTTGCCTCCTAAAGGCCTCTCAAATCAATATATTCCAATGTCACCCTACTAGCTCATGTTACCAGCATCTCCCTGGAATGACTTAAAAAACCTGATTAATAGTCTCCTGGCCTCCTTTCTCACCCCACCATCTCTGACCCGAACTCTACACTGTGGCAAGAGGATTTTTTTTTTTTAAAGGAACGCTAATCACATCACTTAAATCTTTTAAAAGCTTCCCATTGGATAAACCCAACCCTCTCAATATGGCTGCCAAGTCTCCTTCTGGTCTGATTCCTGCCCACCTGTCCACCTGCATCTTTCACCACAGTCCTCTGGCTCCCTGCCCCCTGGACTGCCACAGTCTAAGTATATTAAAGTTACTGCAGTTATACCATGATCCCATCAGAAACCCACTTCCTTCTTCCTCATCCTGCTTTACACGGCTTACTCCTACCCATCCTGGGGCCAGGGACTGGCAAACTTTTCTGCAAAGGGCAGAGTGTAAATGGCCGAGTATCTGCAGGCTGTACAGTCTCCATCACAACTATTTGACCCTGCTGTCATAAGGTAAAAGGAGCCATAAGCAGGGCTTTGTTCCAATAAAACTTTATTTATAGACATCGAAATCTGAGGATTATATAATTTTTAAATGTCACAAAAAATTATTCTCTTCTAATTCTTTTCAGACATTTAAAACTATAAAAACTATTCTTAGCTCACAGGCTGTACAAAGCAGGCAGTGAGCTGGATTGGGCCCATGGCCTGTACTTAGCCAAGCCCTGCTATGGACCACATCTCCAAGGTCACTTCTTTTTTTTTTTTTTTTTAACGTTTATTTATTATTGAGAGACAGAGAGAGAGACAGAGAGTGAGCAGGGGAGGGGCAGAGAGAGAGGGAGACACAGAACTAAAGCAGGCTCCAGGCTCTGTGCTGACAGCTCAGAGCCCGACACGGGGCTCGAACTCACAAACTGCGAGATCACAACCTGAGCCAAAGTCGGACGCTTAACCGACAGAGCCACCCAGGTGCCCCCCCCCCTTTTTTTTTTTAACGTTTATTTATTATTGAGAGACAGAGAGAGACAGAGAGTGAGCAGGGGAGGGCCAGAGAGGAGCCGAGGTCACTTCTTCTAAGATGCCACAATCTCTGACTCCTAGATAAGGTCAGATGCCCTTCCACTGGTGTTCCCACAGCTCCCCGTACGTCTTTCATTATAGCCTAAATTGCTGTGTATTATAACTATTTCTCCCCCTGGTTAGACTGTGAGCTTACTGGGGACACAACTATGTCTGATTTATTCATCACTGCATCCCCATCATCCAGCATACCAGCCAGCACACAAGCAGTTCAATCACTCAACAATTCAAAAGAAAATACTGGGTGAATATGGATCCCTCATGTGTCTTATATAAATACGTAACATCTAAGCTCAAGTCTGTAGTGTTCTTTTGGAATGTTTCGGGCCATCTTCCCATTGTGTTCGGCATACAACAAAAGTAAGAAAGGAAACTATATCAGGTTGTTTCTAGACTTCTATGACCCCATGGTTAGCTAGTTATCTCTGAGACCCAAATCCCCAACTGTATCCTACCTCTCTTGCTTTACTCTCATTGAACTCTAAAGCTTAGACAGCCAAGGTACTTGAGCTAGTGAATGGCATACGGGGACACCTATTAGAATGGTTGAAAACCAAAAAGCTGACTCTACCAATTGCTGGCAAGGATGTGGAGCAAGAGGAACTCTCATGCACTGGTTGTGGGAATGGAAAATGGTACAGCCACTCTGCAAGCAGCTTGGTCGTTTCTTACAAAGCTAAACGTAGCCTCAACCATATGATCCAGCAATCGCACTCCTAGATACTTATGATTTGAAGTTTTATGTCCATATAAAAACCTGCACATAAATGTTTACGGCAGCTTTATTCATACTCATCAAAAGCTGAAAGCAACCAAGATGTCCTTCAATAGGTGACTGGATAAACAAACCATGGTACTCGTATAATGAAATATTATTCGGCAATAAAAAATAAGGGGTCACCAAATCACCAAAAGACATGAGTGAATCTTAAACACATATTGCTAAGTGAAAGAAGCCATTCTGAAAAGGTTACACACTGTAGGATTCCACTTATATCACATCACGGTTAAGGCAAAACTCTAGAGATGGTAAATAGATCAGTGGTCGCCAAGTGTTCAGTGGGTGCATAAGGATTAAGTGAGGGAAGCACAGGGGACTTTTTGGGTCAGTGAAACTATTCTGTAAGAAACTGTGATGATGGATACATGACACTATCTATAGGCTTCAAAACTCATGGAACTTTATAGCACAAAGAGTGAACTTTAATGTATGCAAATTTAAAAAATCATTTTGGAGGTCAGGGGATCCTAGAGTAAAATACAGGAAATGACAAAGTATCTAACTATATTACAAATGTATGAACAGCCTCAATGAAGAGGACAGAAGAAAAAAGTGCTGACCCAAGTAACTTTGGAAATTAGTGGAACCTGTAAGACTAAAGGCAAAATGAACTGTATGCAAGCACTATACTCTAGCTGAAATGCTGTTTCCCACGGGGATATGGGTTAACAATTGTGAAGTCACTCTACCTGGATCCTGGAATTTAACACTTAAGAAGACAGACAGAGGAGGGGTGCCTGGGTGGCTTAGTTGGTTGAGCATCCAACTCTTGATTTTGGCTCAGGTCATGATCTCACAGTTTGTGGGTTTAAGCCCCGCCATGCTGACACTGCAGGGCCTGCTTGGGAACGTCTCTCTCTCTCTCTCTCAAAATAAATAAATAAACTTAAAAAAGAAGAAAAAAAAAGAAAGAAAGAAAATGGGTAGTGGATTGCAGGAGTTGGGTGTCTCATTGTAGGGGTAAAGAGGTTCCAGATAAACCTGGAAGGGGAAGAGACTAGAATGATCCATGTGGTACTGGATTAGAGCTGGAGATACCAGCATGAGTTCATGTTTACCTAACATACATCCATATGGTTACATGCAGAAATACAGAGGCACACACGTGTAAGTATACACATATACATTTCCTTGCTCCGTCAGCTAAGAGAGCCCAGAAGCAAGGACCCACCAGTAGCAAGGACCACTCTTTAATACCTAGATCCTGGTTTCTAATACCATTTATTCACCAATAAAAGGAACCAAGGCTCCTTGAGATATGGTTATCTTAGGTCTGGGGTAGGAAATATACAAGATGGAGCATTTTGTAGTGCCAGAAAACAAGAAAGCACTCAAAAAACAAAACAAAACAAAACAAAACAAAACAAAACAAAACAAAATCCGCGTCTGACTTCGGCACAGGTCATGATCTCACAGTTCATGGGTTCAAGCCCCACGTCGGCTCTCTGTCAGTGGGGAGCCTGCTTCGTATCCTCTGTTTCTCTCCTTCCCTCCCTCTCTCTCTCTCTCTCTCTCTCAAAAAAAAAATAATAATAATAAACATTTAAAAAAATAAATTAAATTAAATTAAAACACCCACAATGAGGGGAGTATGTCAAATGAACACAGGAGCCAACTGAAAGAGCTCCAATGGTCACAGCTGGAACAATGTGAGCAACAATACTGGATTATAATTCAAAGTATAAAAGAAACAGCCATCAGTCCATAGCGCTACAAATAACTGAATAAAAAAATAAGTGGAGAGGAAAAGACAAATCTGCTCTGAAGAATTTCAAATACTGTAGGTGAACACTCTACCTTCAAGGAGGTAGAGCATGACTCCCCACGGCTCCCCCTGAAACTGCTGTGTTAAGGTTACTGATACGCTTCATTCATGTCGCCAAATCCAGTGGTCAGTTCCCCGGTTTTCAGCTAAGCTCACTTCAACCTCTCTTCGGCAGCACTTGATAGAAACCACTCCTTCCCCCCCCCCCCCCACACAACTTCTTTACTTTCTGAAGGCTCCTCTTTTCTCCATGCACCCCACCCCCACCCCCACCCCCAGGAATGAATCCAGGCTAGGTCCTGGCATGACCACTTCTCCAGCTACACTCTTTCCCAGCTAGGTGATCTCAGTTTCAGAGTCTTATTTTTTATTTGAAGGTTATTTATTATTTATTTTGAGAGAGAGAGAGAGAGAGAGAGAGAGAGAGAGAGAGAATCCCAAGCAGGCTCCACACTGACAGTGCAGAGCCTGATGTGGGAACCCACAAGCCATGAAATCATGAGCCGAAGTCGGACACTTAATGGACTGAGCCACCCAGGTGCCTCTCAGTCTCAGTTTTAAAAACCACCTACATGCTGACCACTCCCAAATTTTCATGCTCCAACCTAGATCTTTCAGCAGAGCTCTAGCTCCTTACCTAACCTGGCCTTCACACCTCTCTGGCCTCATCCACCGTGCTCTATGTCACCCGGTCTGCTCTGGCTCCGTTTCCTTTTCTGCTGTTCCTAGAACATGTCAGGCACATTCCCAACTCAGGGACTTTGATCTTGCTGGTCCCTCTGCCTGGAATGCTTTGCCTTCAGATCTCCACACTACTCACTCCATTTCATTCCGGCCTCTGCTCAGACATCAGGAGGCTGACGCTCTATCTACCACCCTACCACCCCACATCACTCTATCCCCTTTCTCCAGAACTTCCTAAACTTCCTCTGTTCACGGCACCCTTCCTGTCTCAGTGATTTTTTTTCAAAGAGCCTCTAGGCCAAAAGGAATACCTAATAGAGCTGTTCAAATAGTTAGGGCCAAATAAATTACTAAGTATTTAAGGCCTAACAACTTAAGTAGCAGTTTGAAAACGAATACACATAAATAGAAGGAAAAAATACTATTTGTTTCATTTTAAATAACCACAATTACCTACTAACGAGATGTGTGTGCCTATTGGGTACCGTACAACCTCTCAAACTTTGGAATCCGATTGGACACCACGTACAACGTGCCACACTGATTTTTGCATGGTAATTTTTTTAAGTTTATTTATTTTAAGAGAGAGAGAGAGAGAGAGAATAGGGGAAGGGCAGAAAGAGAGAGAATCCCAAGCAGACTCTGCACTGACAGTACAGAGCCCAACTCACTCATGAACCATGAAATCATGACCTGAACTGAAGTTGGATGGTCAACTGGCCCCTGTATTTTTTGTTTTGAAGTTTACTAATTTTGAGAGAGGGCACACGCACAGAGAGAAAGGAAGAGAGAGAATCCCAAGCAGGCTCCATGCTGTCAGCCCAGAGCCTGGTGTGGGGCTTGAACTCGTAAGATCGTGACCTGAGCTGAAATCGAGAGTCGGTCACTTAACCAACTGAGCCCCCCAGGCCCCTACTTGCTTTTGATGACTGCAACCACCAAAAACCCAGCTTCACCTTCCTTTTGATACAATGTCCTCAGAAGGAATGCGGCACCATCTAATGTTGAAACTGTAAACTACCTGGAGCTAGAACAGACCTCAAGTATCTATGTGCTGACTTTCGAACTTTTACAAGTCCCACAGTGCCCCTGTGAATTCACCACAGAGCCCCAGATACCTCAGCACACAGTCTGGGAACCACAATCTTGTGAAATTTTTCCCTTTAGTACCAATACCATTTGACATTATATCTTGTGAGTATTCATCAGTTTATCGGAGGCTATCCCCACTAAAACGTAAGCTCTGCAAGGCAGGGGCTTTGTCTTTATGCGATTTCCTGGGGACCTGGAACAGCACCTGCAGCAGAGTGGGTACTCGATGTGTTAAATGCATGCAAGTATCCGGAAACTTAAGCTGAAGCCTAGCTGTACCATTATCTTCCTGTGTGACAAGTTCCCTCTTCTCTTTGGGTCTTAGTTTCTTCACTTATAAAGCAGGCACTTCAGTATAAATATCTTTATACTTTACAATGAGCAAAGGCAAATTAAGGAATATGGGTTAGAGCTCTGCTTCTGCATGTCAGTGCTAAGGACTCAGGATCTTGTTTTGGGGCTTCCTAGTAAAGGCTTCGTAAGTTCCTAGGAAGGGCCAGACTGGAAGAACATCTCCTGGAGACAGGTGGTTCGTCCCTATGGATTCAGCTTCTGTCCATGAGTGGCCAGTGTACTGGAAAATCGCCCTGTAGGCCTACATCACCATGTCTGCTGCAGGAACCAGCCCAGCGACGACCAGAACATCTTCATTCTTCACTCTACTCGTGGAAAGTTTAAGGCGTGACCTGGGGGATTTCCAGCCACAGAACAATCTTCTCGGGATCTCTTCTCCCCTGGATCTAGCACGGCGGCTGGCTATCAGCAGCTCTTTACCAAATTTACCATCACCCAGCCCCCTGGCTCCCTCTCAACCACAGCTTCCTGTTTCTTCCTCCTCTTCTGCTTCCCTACTCCCACTCTGCCCTTTTTCCAACCTCAGACCTCCAATCCTTTGTCACCCAATCTAACAGATGACATCTGGGTTTTTCCTTTCTTCCCATGTTCATTCACTAAGTCCTATAAATCCTCTCTCCTAAATATTTTTATACCTGACCTTCTTCCCTATCCCTACTGTCATGCCCCAGATTAGGCCCTTACAATTTCTGGAAAGCACATTCAATGATTTCCCTGCCTCCATCACCACCCCCCCTCCAGTCCATTCTGCCACCATCTAGAAGAAAACATAAATCTGAGGTCATTGCTGTGTCTTAAAACCCATAATAACTTCTTTTTCTTTTTCTTTTAACATTTAGTTATTTTTGAGACAGAGAGAGACAGAGCATGAACGGGGGAGGGGCAGAGAGAGAGGGAGACACAGAATCGGAAGCATGCTCCAGGCTCTGAGCCATCAGCCCAGAGCCCGACGTGGGGCTTGAACTCACGGACCGTGAGATCGTGACCTGAGCCGAAGTCGGACGCTTAACCGACTGAGCCACCCAGGCGCCCCATCTTTTTTAAGTTTATTTATTTGGAGAGAGAGAGCCTGCATGCGTGAGCCGGAGAGAAGAGAGAGAGAGGGAGAGACAGAATCCCAAGCAGTTACTTGGGGCTCAAACCCACGAACTGTGAGATCATGATCTGAGCTAAAATCAAGAGTCTTATGCTCAACCAACTGAGCCTCTAAGGCGCCCCTCCCACAATAATTTCTATCAACTATCGAATCAACCCCAAACCTATGAGTATTACACACAAGGACCTTTGTAATTCACCCAGACCCCCTTTCCAGCCCCATCTCCCACCGCCCCCATCCAGTCACACCAAAACGATTTCTCTATTATTATTTTTATTATTTTTAATGTTTATTTCTGAAGAGAGAGAGAAACAGAGAGCAAGAAGGGGAGGGGTAGAGAGAGAGGGAGACACAGAATCTGAAGCAGGCTCCAGGCTCTGAGCTGTCAGCACAGAGCCTGATGTGGGGCTCGAATTCACCAACCCTGAGATCGTGACCTGAGCCGAAGCCGAACACTTAACTGATTGAGCCATGCAGGTGCCCCACGATTTCTCTTTAGATGCTGTCTCCTCACCCCACCCCTGATCCTAACCAGTCCTCAATCCCACCTTCGTGTGGTAGACATCATCCTTTCAGACTCTGCTCAGTGTTCACCCCCTTCAAAAGGTCTTCTACTGGTCCTCTCCTTGTATTTTCATACAGCTAGTGCTTGCCTCAATCAAGGCATTTATCATAATAGAACCGCCACTGTGTTTACCTCTTTTTGTCTTACTTCTTTAGCTAGACCACAAGCTCCTTGGGAGCAGGGGCTGATGTTTTTTTCCTCTGTGGACCTGGGCTTACCACAATTTATGGAACATATCAGGCAGTGAGTAAACACACAGTGAACAAAGAGCCACAGGGCAGAGATCAAGCTCACTGTCATTTCTGGGTGCTTACTTGATGACCACCTTTCACACCTACAATTGAAACCATTTCCCTGTAAGAGGCTACCTAGTAAGTAGGTCAACCATGGTAACAGCTTGGTCTGGATGTATAGAACTGCTGAAGTGTTTTGCTTTTCTTGCAAATCCTGTGCATTGCACTGTATAGTTTACAGGACCAAAAGCCTTCTCCCATGCCTGGCTAAACAGACAACACTGCCCCTGGAGGCTCCTTCCTTAGCTCAAGCAGCAGTAGTGCCTAACACGGATCCACGATTCTGATCTCGTACACTTGTACGCTTGGGGCCAAGCGTACTTTGGAATTCAGAATTTGGGGGATCTTAAAAAGCTACTATGTGACCTCTGCTGTATATAATACAACACCCCCCGGCAGAGTCTGAGGCAACACTGAGGAATCAAACACTTTGATATTTCCACAGTGCGACGTAGGAGTAGTAAAGTGTGGGGGGACAAATAAAGCCTATAAATAGTCTCATGTCAGTTCAAGCGAGTCTCACTGCCACAGTGGGCTTGGGCCAAACTTATACAATTTTTTTTTTAGTCTTTGGAGCTTTTAGGACTTCAGAACTGCTAATAAGGGATTGAAGATGGTAGTTAAGAACATGGCCTGCTGTTATCTACACACATCAAAAAGGACTAGAGTGTGTGTCTATGTCCATCTATAACACAAGCTTATAAATATATCGATAAATTTTACAGATACATACGTACACATACGTATCCTGGAAGGGTAGAAACCAAAATGTCAACAGAAATCATTTCTCAACGGTAGGACTTCTTTTGCTTTTTGCTTATAGGCACTTTCAAAAGCAGCTACAATGTGTATTTTATTGTATGCACATTTATCACAGGTTTTGAAATCAAAGACCCAGGTTCCAATTTTGACCCTGCCACTCATTAGTCGTTTGACCTTGGGCAAGTTACCCAATTTCTCTAGCTTTGGCCTCTTCCACCGATCAGAGACAACAGTGTATTTGCTGTACAGGACTGCTGTCTTCTCTCCCTGTGGCTAACTGGAGGCTCTCCCTACTTCAAGGCCAAAAGGTGCTCTAAAAGCCAAACCGGACCCGTTGAAGGCCCAGAGCTACAAAACAAAGACAAGAGGCAAGGTCTTGATGCCAACATCTTGTAGCCAGGCCTATCACTGACCTGGGGTTGGGGCTTTTTCCAAAACAGGACATCACACAAGGAAAAAAAAAAATCCAGACCCAAATACAAGTACCCTACTTCTTTGGAGACCTGTACGAGAGCAGCAGCATTCTTTATTTTCTTTTTTTCTCCCAGGAACATTATTTCTTAATTCACTGGCTCCTTCTGTCTCCTCCTGTTGCTCTGTTTCCCCCTGCAGGTCCCCTAGTTATTTGCAGATGCTCCCATATCCAGACCAGTGCTGTCCAAGAGAACTTTCTGTGATGACTGAAAGGTTCTACAGCTTTGCTGCCACTGGCCACATTGAGACACCTGAAATGTTTCTAGAGTGAACGGGAAACTGGATTTTGTATTTTATTCACCTAAGTTAAATGTTAATAGCCACATGCGGCTACCACAGTGGACAAATGCAGACCTAGGTCACACTCCTTCTCTTCAAGAATCATCGGCCACCACAGTTCGCTCCAAATGGAGCTGTCCAGCTCTGCCAGAACTTAATCCTGCCACCACCTACTGTCTGCATTTCCACAAGGAAGTTCTGTGTACGGCGGGGCCCAGGTAAAGGTGCGGTTTGACCTGGGGCCCTCTCCCTGAGCTCCCCCTTTGTCATCTGTACCAGCCCTGTCCCCGCCAGCCTGGTCTGCAACCCTGCCATCCACCCACACCTCTCGTCCCAGGGCCCCAAGAGCTGGTCAGTCACCAATGTCTTTGTTCCCAAGGATGCCTTTCTTCAGGCCATCCTCTCCTCACTTGTCACTGCAAGAGTCTCTCATCACCGCACGAGCCTCCCACTACAGAAGCTTCCCACTTCTCACTACCCAACTTGGTCTCTGGATGTGGCCAGACTGAACTCTGATTTTAGTTAGGTCTCCCTGCTCTTAAGCTTTCAGCACTGCACCGATGCCTGGAGGTTAAGATACAGACTGGTTGAATTGGCAGATGAGGCCCTTTGCAAACTGGCTCTCCTCAGTCACCTAAAAGCAGCCAGATCTAAATAGACAGGTTCGCCCTGCGTGCCACCCTCACCCCTGGCTCCAAGGGAAGCCCCTCCTACTTGCTGGCCACCTCTCCTGCAAAGCCCAGCCTCCACTCCTACGAGCTCCTTCCCCTTCTTCCTGATGCCCCACTACCATCACCACACTATCCGAGGCAGTCATCCCTCTGACTTCTGAAGGCCTTTCTTGTCCATATAACTGGTGTGGCACTTTTAAGAGAAATTAGTGTTTTTGGAAACAAGCGTTAGGCTTTGGAATGAAACAGACCTGGCTCTTTTACTGGCTCTGTCCACGACCTCATAGGAAACCTCAAGCAAATTACTCCATTTGTGTCCTCATTTGTAAAATGTGGATAATACCACCAAACTTAGAACCCAAAAGAACAACCAAATGAAATCTACATGGGTCAAGAGCCTAGCACAATGCCTGGTGCACAGCAGATGGGCAGGAACTGTTAGTTCTTTCCCCTCTACCACTTTTTTCCCCCAGCTCTGCCACTCTTAACCCCCCACTGCTCTGATAATGAACACTACCATTTATCAAGTTACCTTCTAATCGCATTAGACGTTAAAACCCAGATCTGCTTGACTCCACAGTCTCCCCCTTTGCAAGCACGAGCACAGGATCTTCAAGGAAACTATCAACTCATAGAGGTAAGTAGCAAATGAATAGAAGGGTTGAGTCTGCTTGGATAACAAAGCAAAAGTACCACCATGGTGTCCACAGGGTGTGTGGGTGTGTGGCTGCCATTGCTGGGTGGAGATCATGTCCTGCCCTTGCTGAGCATCTACTAGACAGGTCTAGGAGGAGATGTCCCTTCCTAGTCACTTCTCAGTCACTGGCCTTTGCATTGCAAATCCAGCACACCAGAAGAACCTGCAAAACCATGCGAGCAAAATCCCTGATGTTTCAAATTGGCAGGAGTGAGTGAGTTGGTTCAACGCTTACCAGTGACACAGAGGGGGCCACGCCAAGGGCTCTCTCAGTCTGAAACAGGGAGACACATACCAGCAAGAGGTACTTCAATTCACAGGAAGATAAACAGATCCAGATAAACAGATCCAACTACCCAGAATCCAAATCAGGCTGTGTTAATGACAATGATAGTAGTATTATCATGAATAATATTAATAGCAAATTCTTAAGGCTTACTACATGCCAGGCATGGTTTTAAACACTTTACATATGTTTAATCTTCAAAACTGTTCCATCGGATGAAGTAAGTGCTATTATTATCTGCACTTTGCAGACCAGAAGTTAACTAATTTGCCCCAGAACACACAGATAGTAAATGGCACAGCCAGGATTCAAACCCAAGGAATCTGGGTCAAGAGTTTGTGTTCTTTTTAATTTTTTTTTTTTTTTTACATTTATTTATTTTTGAGAGACAGAGAGAGAACACGAGTGGGGGAAGGACGGAGAGAGAATGAGACACAGAATCTGAAGCAGGCTCCAGGCTTCAAGCTGTCAGCACAGAGCCTGACATGGGGCTCGAACTCACAAACCATGTGATCATGACCTGAGCTGAAGTCAGACGCTCATCTGACTGAGCCACCCAGGCGCCCCAAGAGTTTGGGTTCTCAACCAGTAAACAATAGCAAGATATCAACTATCAGAAAAACATGAGGTTCAGAAAGTATTTCTGGCAGAAGAAATAATTTCAGTACAAAGACAGCATTATGGCATCCTCAGAAAATAGTAGTAATAAGTAGTATAAACAAGTACAAAGGAAAAGTTTTGTTTGAGAAGGATTAGGGGACACGGAAGTAGAGTACAGGGATTAGGGCTCAAGCATTAGATTCAAACAGACAATTTGAGTTCTGTTCTCAACTCTGTCACTGACCAGTGAGTGATCACAGGCATGTTACCTACCCTATCTGAGCCTCTATCTCTCCATCTGAGAAATGGACATCCTCTTACAGAACTTTTGTGGCATAGTGTGAGCCCCACAGACCCACAGTAAGTGCTTAATAAATGGTAACTGCTAATAATAATAATAGTTTGATAGCAATACATTTAAAAAAAATTTTTTTTAATGTTTATTTATTTTTGAGACAATGCTAGAGACAGAGTGCAAGCAGCGGAGGGGCAGACAGAGGGAGACACAGAATCTGAAGCAGGCTCCAGGCTCCAAGCTGTCAGCCCAGAGCCCAACACGGGGCTCAAACTCATGAACCATGAGATCATGACCTGAGCCGAAGTCAGACGCCTAACCGACTGAGCCACTCAGGCGCCTCGATAGCAATACATTTTTATAAACAAATTTTTATTCTAAAAATTTGTTCAGGGTTCATGAGTTTGAGCCCCATGTCAGGCTCTGGGCTGACAGCTTGGAGCCTGAAGCCTGCTTCAGATTCTGTGCCTCCCTCTCTCTCGGCCTCTCTCTCTCTCTCTCTCTCTCTCTCAAAAATAAGCATTAAAAAAAATGTTCAAAAAAAAAGATTTTTTAGGAATAGATATATACTAGTAATAAATGGCCAAAGTGTAAGATTTTGAATGCCATGTAGAGTTTGGATTTTACTCTATGATGAGGGGGAACCAGGGGTGCCTGGCTGGCTCAGTTGGTAGAGCTTGTGACTCTTGATCCCGGGGCAGTGAGTTCAAGCCCCACAGTGGACGTGCAGTCTATTTTTTAAAAAAGGGAGAGCGGGGAGCTACGTATAGTCCACAGTGCGGGGAAACTCTGAAGAGAAGTCCGGAACACAGGGCACCTGGCATTACAAACAACTGTCAGCCTGGCCAGCACCCCAGATAGTTGTTACTTTCTTAAAAGTCAAATAACCATGCTTCTTAGTTTTCTCTCTGTTTCTTTAGACATCTCTAAAAACACATCCTGTGCCCTGCGGACCCATAAGCCCTGGACTCAAACTCTAACTGCACCCTGTGCAAATCCAACTTAGGTTGACAAGGACTAAATATGACCGGTTTAGCTTTCAAGGAGGAAGACTCCAGTGCGCCCAGTTCACAACAACAGACTGTAGTCGTGACAAGTTATTGGACAGATTACTTGACTCTTTCCCTCCAGGCTCTCCCTCCACTGGACCTTCTGGTCTGTGGTCTGGTGATAAAGCTGAAAAGAGAAGTGGGTAAGAGCAAACCAGGAAGAGAGGGAAGAGAAGTTCAGAGCACACTCAAAGAGGAAGGGGGCAGGAGCTATTCAAGTGACTAAGCACTTGAGGCGATGAACTGCGCGGGTCGCTATAGCTCAAAGACCACAGACATTTTTTGAGCACCTGGTGATGTGCAAGGCACTCAGGCTGGCATGTGGGGAGGAGAGAGGATGCAAAATGCTAACAACAGCAAGTTCGAGCTTGTAAAAATGTAGCTGAATGAGCAGTCAACAAAGATGAAAACGCACAGGGCTTTATCCAGAAATTACAAGCAGTCAAGTTCGAAGGAAGAGGAAATGAAGGGGAGTTGGGGCAGATAAGACTAGATAAGATAAGAGGGGGCTGAAGCCAGGCTGTGCAGGACTTGAACTGTCATGCAAAAGAATCTGAACTCTATCCTGTGGGCAACAGAGAGTGGCACAACATTCAAGTTCACATACAAAATAGTAGGGCATGATAAAAGTTAGAGGCTAGGGAGATCCCGAGGGAGAAGCAGCCTTAAGGTTAGGAAGACTTGGAAGGAGACCACTGGGTTCATTCAAGTAAGACGATACTTACATGAACTATGGGGATTAAAAAATAATGTGGTTATTAGAAGAGGAGAGGGAAGAGTGCAGGATGACAGAGGTTTTAAGAGACTGCATTCACGGAAAAGAAATTGGAGGGAGAGAGAGCAGTAAGAAGATAATGAGTAGTTATCTGGAAGAATCTGGCCTAGGATAGGCCCTGAAGAGGGCAGCCAGTCTCTAAGCTCTGGAAAGTGGGCATTTGCAATTCCTGAGTGTGTTTCCCAAACAAAAGCATCTCTAAATAACTTAGAGGTGACCTTCTTGGAGGCAAACATTCATTCTCATTGCATAGATGGAAGAGAGGAAAGTCAAGAGACATGTCTAATATTGTACCAAGGTGCAAGAAGGAACATAAAAATAAAAAATAAATAAGTAAAAATTAGACACACACTTTTTTTCAAATCCTCACCATTCATTTTTGCTAGTTTCAGTTTGCATATGCATGAGGGGTGGTAAAGCCTACAAATTTGTTACAGTATATTTTAAGCAGCAAAGAAAACATGCAAGTCAGCTGGCTTCTATGTTACAACCCTGTCTTCCCTCTAATAAATATTGATGCCTCTCTTCCTGAACCTTCAGTCCCTGAGGATTTTTCTGTGCAAAGCTCCACTTCTAAATGAATGCTTGTGGGTCACCTGGCTTGCTCAAGACTCCCCCTGTAGAATTCCAACACAAACTGTTTTCTGAGGGAAGGAAAAGTTGTCTGGGGATTCTCCTGTTCTAGAAACAAACAGGAGGCTAAATGGGACAAACAGGGAAAATGGAGAAGGGAACAACAAAAGGAGGAAGAAAAAAGGAGCACAGTTCTCTTTTGTTTAAACAAAGTGATCCAAACTCATTTGCTTAGGGGCCTTCAGAGCTTAGGGGCCCACAAAGGCAGAGAGAATGGGCAACGTTCCTACCTGCAGGATAAATATCTAGGAGAATTCCTCTTCGCTGCTAAAAGGATAGGTTGGTCACACAGATTTTACTTCTTGAAAGAGAGAGAGAGAGAGAGAGAGAGAGAGAGAGAGAGAGAGAGATGGACCAACCCAGGGGCTATTTTTCCCACATTCTCTCTGGCTTCTACCCTGGTAATCTAGGTTACCCTTTATGCTGCCCTGAGATATAAATAGCATTCATTTCCTTTCTCAGGCCAGACAGATTCTAATGCTGTCTTCTGGGTCCAGGGGCAAAAATACTCATGGCGCATCTCATTCTAAATCTGAGTTATTACAAAGCTGCCTCACTTTGAATCAGCCATGGAATAAGAAAACCACTTCAAAAGACCAACATTTGAGTGTTATTACCACTTCGTTAAATTAGCCCAGAAGAGCACCCAATGGGACTTCTGAGTAGTTCTTTCCCTTTCTAGCACATGTCTCAGAATCTTCCAGAACACAGCTCCAGGTCTTTGCCCAATCTCTACCAAACTTGGCCTGACACCCCCAAATTCAGCAGAGACAAATCAAAGAATGGACATTTGGGAGAGAAGCATCAAAGTGAGCTCTTTCCTTTCTCTACCAAAACAAAGGTGAGATGTGAAGACCAGATTCCCCTGGCCGCCAAATTACCTAGGCCTTTGAGGTACTCTTATCCCTTTGGCTCACCCTATAAGGACCACTGCCCTGCTGGGCTAACCCTACACTCTTACCTCAATGTATGGACTGTCAGCTCCTTGAGGGAGCCTTGTTTCTCCTAAAGTACATCACAAATAGCATTTGTAAGCAGCCTTTCGCCTCAGGTTGGTTCCTCAGGCTATCAGGAAGTGGGTATTTTGATCATACGCGTATAGAAAGAACCAAATCCACTACCTGTTTCCCTTGGCGCCCGGACTATCCAGAACGTCAGAGGAGGCCCCAAAAGTTTCTCCTACCTGTTGTAGAAGATGTGACTCTCCTCTGAGGCCAAAGCAACTTTGGAAGCAGAGATGAGAGGCAGAACTGGGGGCTTGGTACCATCTCTTACCAGTTTTCACATGATTCATTTGGCAATTTCAATTAACTTAAATTGCATTTAAATGAACTTAATTTATAAATGAGTAATCTATAAATTAAACTTAAATTAAAACTTAGCACTTTAGTGTAACCCCACTTACTGTAGGTTATTATGATGGGGCCAAATCATTTTAGACTAAAAATAAAACCAAAACCTTGACGACAATTCCTCACCGGCATGTGACTAGGTTTTGTTTTTTGAAAGCAAAAGAAAGATTGTGAGATCCCTGCGCGTTTATCACCCAGGGGCAGATAACAGGCTTCAGAGCTGTCCTGACTTCTCACAGAAGACCTTTCTCTCCACGTAGGGAATGAAGCACTCCAGCAACCTGGCCCTGGCATGCTGGCTGAGAAAACACAACCCGCCTCTTTCTGCTGCCACTGGGCCTGTTCTTAATGGTAAGCTCTCACCTGTCCCAGCACCACAGCCCAGGATGTCATGGGAACTGAAGCGACAGCTGTCTCAAGATCAAGTCCTTCAAGTGAGCTGAGATAAGCCCCAGAAAGATGCAAACTATCAGCACCATCAGGCGCTTCAAACGCCTCTTGTGGCAGCTGCAATGAAGGAAAAGCATAAGCACTGAGGAAGTCTTTCGCTCACCCAATTTCCTCTCGTTTTACAAACTTTGTGCAACGTGCTATCCGCACCCCACCCCCGACGCCCCAGCCCCTCATAGTTTCCAAGCCTTATAAGAGCAAGTGGAGTGCTGGCCCACACTTACACAGCCACTTGACAGACTCTTCATCTCTCGCAGATGGCTGAGAAAGGAGGCACGAATGGGTACCAGTGGTCATGCCAAAGCTCTCACGTAACTGGAGCCGCATGGGCACACCCAGGGAAAAAACATACCAGGGAGCCCGTGCAGAAAATCAAGGGGCTGTTCAGAAAATACAGGTCTGCAGGTCCTCCCAAAGCACCAGACTGACGCAAACTTCAGCCCTGGGCCTCTTGCTTTCCAAAAGACAACCTCCTGTTCAACAATTGGCTTTCTGTGCTGCACAATACTACCAACTAAGGGCTGGGTGGAAAAAATCTAGTCCCTTTCACCTGTAACCTCATCCTGGCCTCCAGTCCCACGGTGAAGAGGGCTCTCTTGGACCCCGGATCTGTGCACAGCCCCATCACACGGGCCAAAGACTGACAAGAGAGCCAGGCAGCCCAATACACACACCATTCCTCGCCCAAAGGAAGGCTCGGTCATGGAGAGCGCACCCCCAACACAGGCCAACCTCGGAAGGTCAGGATGGAGAAACTGAGGCTCAGAGAGAGGCAGCGACTGGCTCCAGGGCACACAGCGAGTCGGGAACGGCGCTCTATTACAACCTCAGCCTCCAGATTCCGGGGTACCACACAGCCGTCCGCCTGCCCTCACCACGCCGGCTAAGAATAACATCCCCTCGGAACTTCAGCCCCAGCGTTCCCGCCCCCGAAGGGCCAGGACCTTGGTCATTGCCCCGCGCGTCCACCGGCCAAACCGCAGACCCTGCCCACCCGCGGGCCGGGCCCGCCGCCGCCGCCCCCGACCCAGAGGCCCAACCCAGGTTCCCACAGCCCGCCAAAGACCTGCAGAGTCGCACTCCCGAGAGCCTGAGGCGGCGGACATTTCCCAGCCAGTTTCTTCAAGCTCTTCATCACGCCGCTCGCACCGCCCCGCCCGCGCTGCCCGCTCCGCCCCCAGAAGGGCCCGCCCCCGCGTGCCACCTCCACCAATCGAAGGCCGATACTCTCCATAGCCCCGCCCCCCAACAATAATGAGACCGCCCCCGCAGCCGCACTTCCTCCAATCTCCACCGCCCCTTTCGAGACGGATACCTGCCTCCGCCAATTCCGGCGCATGGCGGCCGGGGGCCCGGGGCGGAGTTCCAACCGAGCGGCGTGGGCGGATCGGGCTCCAGCCGGGTGCACCTGTATACCGACAGCCACAGGAATTCAGGATCCGGGGTCGCCGGGTCGCAACCTGTGGCAGGGAAAAGGAGGGAATGCTGAGCCACGGGCTTGAAGAGCCAGTTCCACCTCTGCATGACTGTATGCCGGTGAGCAAATCGCTCAGCCTTTCCGGAGAGTCTCCAAGCCTATTTCCCGGAGCACTGGCTGCATCTGGGATTCAAATGTAATAATAAATGTGGAAAAAGAAAAAAGTGCCCTTCCAAGCTAGACCCGCGCTACTCCCCGTGGTAACTATGTGCTAAGGTGTGTGCTTCATATGTGTATTACTCCTTAATCCTCACAACTAAGTGTAGGAAGTGAGGAACTATTATCCCATGGCAGCAGAGACCGTAAGTCTTAGGTCGCAGAGCGAGAGGCACAGTGGGAACTCAAATAGCTGTCAGTACTAGGGAGTGGGTTGGGTGCTTTAATTGCCCATAATCTCCGTCAGCAACTTGTAAGCTACTCCTAGTAAAAACACACTCTAGGTAAAAATAGTGTGTTTGCTATGAGATATGCCTTCAAGACAGGTCCTCTCAAGACAAGACCTCTGGTTCCCCTTTAACAGATGGCCACCTCTTCCTGGAAATTCTTGAGTGCTTCTGCCTCTCACTCAAACCCACTTCTGTCTGGGCCCTGAATGCTTTTGGTCTCCTATGCTATCTTGCCTGCTCTTCTTGTAAAACTGCATGAACCTGACCGAACCGAATTGGATTTGCAGGGACATCATAAATGGAGAAACTTGGGTTCCAGGCCCCAGTATGGCACCGGCAGAAATAGCTTTTAAGTTCTTTTCAGTATTTGCTTAGTGTTAATCCATATTGGGCCTCATCTAATCCTCATAAACCTCTTGGAGTAGTAGGTAAGGCAGGTTCATATCATTGTACAAATGACAAAGCCAAGACCTAAAGAAATAAAATACACTGTTCACATTCACAACTAGGAAGTGGCAGAGCTGGGATCTGAACTGAAATCTCTGGACCCCGGGGGCATGGGTTAGAGCCTGGGGTTCCAAATCCCGTCCCATCAATTCAATTGAGGAATGACCTTGGGCAAGTTACTTACCTTCTCTATGTCAGTTTATTCATCTATAAACAGCATATCTACTCTTTAGTATTGCTCAAGGGACAGAACAGGAGAATATGGTTGGTGTGCATGGTCCAGATGTCTAGAAAAATGTCTGGCACATAGTAGGTGCTCAGTTAGGGTTCTCTAATTCTTTTCTCTAATTGAGGTCTCTTGACCAAGGCACTTCTACTCCCTGGCCTTTTGTGCTGCACGTTATCCACCAGGGACCGGGTGGAGAAAACCTAGTTCCTCTCACCTTTCACCTCAACCCTCATCCTGGACTCCAGTCCCTTTATCTGTAAAAGGCAAGGGTTGGGCTGGTAGGCACCCAAGGCTTCACCAGTGAGAGTCCCCTTCTTACCCAGGCCCCTCCCTGAGGGAGTCCACGTCATGATGACTACTCAGGGAACTTGATTCAGTGCAGTGTCCCTGCTGGCTATCCCAGGTGTGGTCCCCAGAAGGCAGAGCAGGTAAAGGGACTGATAGACAGATACGTAAGCCTAAAAGAGCAAAGTCATCCTTGACTCCTCTCTCTCCAGACTCACAGCCAGGCACCAAGCTCTGTTCTTCATTTCAACACATATCTATGAAGTGCCTCCTGAGTGCCAGGCACTGTTCGAACCACTGGGGTAAAGTTATGAACACAACCCAAACTCACTGCCCATGTGGTACCTGCATTCTCTTCAATTCGATCTCCGGTGCACCCTCTCCTCTCCATCCCTAGCCCAAGCCTCAGTTTTTATGCCGGAACCCCTGCAATGCACTCCCGGTGAGCTCCCTGCTCTAGTCTCTCCCCTTTGGAACCAGTTGCCAGAGGAACTTTTCCTTCATGCAAATCCTACCTTGTCATTCCTAGGTTTAAAACTCTTACAGCTCCCCACAAGCTGTAGGGCAAAGTCCAAGGTCTTTGTTGGTTGTTTAAAACCCTTCTTGAGCTGTCTCTGCTGGCCTCGGCTGGCTCAGCTCTCTCCACACCCTCCTATCTCCAAGTTCAATCCCATTCAACAACCTGCTCTTCCTTCTGACAGCCATCTCCCCCTTGTTGCCTGCCTGGGAAAAACCTTGTTCATCTTTCAGGTCTTGGCTTACATATCACCTCCTCCATGAAGCCTTTCTTCACTGAGCCGTTTCTATGGGATAGGAAACACTTTTGTAAAAGATTCTGCATCAAAACACAAGAGCAAGGGGCGCCTGGGTGGTTCAGTCAGTTGAGCGTCCAACTCTTGATTTCGGTTCAGGTTGAGATCTCACGGTTCGTGGGTTCAAGCCCCATATCAGGCTTCATGCTGGTAGTGTGGAGCCTGCTTGGGATTCTCTTTCTCCCTCTCTTTCTCTCTCTCTCTCCCCCTCCCTTCTCTAAAAATAAATAAACTTAAAAAATGTTTTCATAGCATTAAACACACACACACACACACACACACACACACACACACACACAAGCTCAGCTCTTCTGGAGGACACTATGTAGTCCTGTCTAATCCTGGCTCCATAGTTTACCAGCTGTGTACTCAGGCAAGACACTCAGCCTCCCCAAGCCTCAGTTTCCTTGTCTGTAAAATGGAGACATTGCTAATACCAACCTTGTAAGGTATGGTAAGGAAAATAAGATAATGTGCAAAAAGTTCTCAGAACAGCATCTAACACACACTGAGTCAACAATGAATGTTAGCTAAGTTACGGGCCCTCTTGTACAAAAGGAAGAAACAGGTTTTGAGCTCCTAGTATGTGCTGGGCACTTTCACATGTATTTTCCCATTTAATTCTCACTGCTCCATGAGGAAGATATTCTTTACAAGTCTACAAAACCAAGGTTCAGAGAGATGAGGTGGTTTGCCCCAAGACACATCATCAGCAAAGATAGGTTTCAAATGCAAGGGGCTGTGCAGCTTAAAAGTCCATGTTCTTTGCTGTTATTACTATTATTACCCCTCCTACATCTACTAATAATAATCATAAATTGAGTTATCCTTATTAGTTGAACCTTTGGAGGCAAATTTCCCCCTGTTTGTAGAATAAACTTCAAACCCCTTAACCAGGCATTCAAGGGTTTGTAATCTTGTTTCTACTTCCTTATCCCACATACCCCAGCTTACATCCAAAGCCAGTCCCCTTTCTGGCATACCAGGCAAATTAAGTTGGAGCCCCCCAGACATTTAGACCACGATGGAAGGGAAGCCCCCACCCCCCGCCGTCATTCCTACAGAGACAAGATGTTAGCTGGAAAGGAAACAAATAATGGTGTTGGGTATACACCTAAGCCCAGTACCTGGTGACTGAGATTTACGTGTTCTGTGGCTAATTCTCTGCTCTGTACAAACTCTCCTTTACCTGCCTAGCTGAAATCCTGATCTATACAAGTTCTGCCCCAGAGGCCACTAACCTCTCATTGCTAAGCCAAAACTAGACCATTTCCTCAGCTGCCGTGGGAGACAGAGCAAGGGTCAAGAGCAGATGAGCCCATATGCCCAGCTGTGGTTGCCAGAGAGACGGAAGATAGGCCTCTAGGAGTTGCTGACCCTGCTAACTTATAAAAGATTCTGCATCAGAATCACAGCCCACCCAGCCTAGAGCCGGGAGGACAAAGGGGGCTCCGCTCAGGTTTAGAAATGGGAAGCCAGAAATGCAAACCCATGGTTGGCTCATGGCCTGAGGGCACTGTGGCCTCAGGCCAGCAGCATTGAGAGGGCACAGAAACTGTGGAGCGTGAGTCCAAAGGATGGAAAGTCAACTGGCAGTGGGTAGGTCAGTGCCCAGCCATACCTCCCGCCCCACCCCAGAGAGCCTGGAGTCTTACCTACCTGGACAGGCGCTGGCAACTTCTTGGAGGAACATCCTGGTGTGTGAACCAAAAGGTAGCTGGAATACGAGGCTGAGCTCTGCAGTGTCCAGCTGGACAGTCACATCTGAGCCTGCACAGAGGAGGTGGGAATTGAGCCCTTGGCCTCCAGAACTACCGAGGCTGGCATCCCCAGAATGGAGAATCAGCAGCCCAAGATCCCAAAGCCCTGTTAGCCCTTAAGCAGTTCACTAAAGGCTGCTGCTGGGTGGTAAAGAAACCTCTACACTCTCAGCTCCAAATTAACATCCTCCCCACTCTGCAGGGGGGTACGGATCAGGGCTCTAACAGCCAGTAAGCCTCCCCACAAGAGTGCTAGATGGCGCTGGACGGGGACAAGTTCTCTGACCTGTTGTCTACCCATCCCTGAGCAGAAGGGAATATGCACATAGAAGCAGACGAGAGGGGCTGTCTGGGTCTAGCTGACTACGTCAGGCATGTGCCGGGTACTGGGAATACCATGGTAAGGGGAATGGACACGGCCTGTCTGCGAGGAGCTAGACTGTGGAGGGTGTCCTGCTCATCGCAGAACCCCCCCCAGCACCCTGTAGGCTCATGGCGAGCACCCACAAATGCGCTTAACTAATGAATGAGCAGGAGCAATCTAGCAGAGTGATCAAGACTGTGGGCTCTACAGTCTGGACTCTGAGTGTGAATCCCGGTTCCGCCACTTACTAAGTTAGTTTGTTTCTCTAGGCTTCAGTTACCTTGTCCACAAAATGGGGATGGGAAAACAGGGACGGCTTCATGGAGTTGTGGTGGGGAAGCATCGTATGGTGTATGTAAAGCTCTTAAGATAGTGCCTGACACAAGATACTCATTGACTGAATATTCATTTCTGTTGTTACTACTACGGCTCTACTACAGTCTAGCAGAGAAGGCAAGCATTAAATAGGTCACTACAAATAATTAAATCACTGAAGGTGGCAAGGGCACCTGGGTGGCTCTGTCGGTTGTGCATCCAGCTCTTGGTTTCCGCTCGGGTCATGACCTCCCAGTTTGTGAGTTCGAGCCCTGTGTCGGGCTCTGCACTTAAGTGTGGAGCCTGCTTGGGATTCTCTCTCTCCCTCGCTCTCTGCCCCTCCCCCACTCACTCTGTCTCTGTCCCTGTCCCTCTCAAAATAAATAATCTTAAAAAAGAAACTTTAGGGGCGCCTGGGTGGCGCAGTCGGTTGAGCGTCCGACTTCAGCCAGGTCACGATCTCGCGGTCCGTGAGTTCGAGCCCCGCATCAGGCTCTGGGCTGATGGCTCGGAGCCTGGAGCCTGTTCCCGATTCTGTGTCTCCTCTCTCTCTGCCCCTCCCCAGTTCATGCTCTGTCTCTCTCTGTCCCAAAAATAAAATAAAAAACGTTGAAAAAAAAATTTAAAAAAAAAAAAAAAAGAAACTTTAGGGGTGCCCGTGTGGCTCAGTCAGTTAAGCGTCCGACTTTGGCTCAGGTCCCAATCTCACGGCTCGTGAGTTAGAGCCCCGTGTCGGGTTCTCTGCTGACAGCTCAGAGCCCGCTTTGGATTCTCTGTCTCCCTCTTTTCTCTCTGTCCCTCCCCCTCTTGTGAGCACGCGCTCTCTCTCTCAAAAATAGATTAAAAAATCTTCTTTTAGGGGCTCCTGGGTGGCTCAGTCGGTTGAGCGTCCGACTTCGGCTCAGGTCATGATCTCACGGTCCGTGAGTTCGAGCCCCGCGTAGGGCTCTGTGCTGACAGCTCAGAGCCTGGAGCCTGCTTCGGATTCTGTGTCTTCCTCTCTCTCTGACCCTCCCCCCATTCATGCTCTGTCTCAAAAATAAACAAACATTAAAAAAAAAATTTTTTTTTAAATCTTCTTTTAATTTAAAAAAACTTAAAAAAAAATCACTGTGGGTGACAGAGAGCCGTCAAGGATGAGAAAAAGGAATGTGTATCTTCGAGGCACAACTTCGGGAGGCTCAACTAAAGCTTCCTGGAAGAAGTAAAGTGTGAACTGAAGCCCCGAAGGATGGGTTGGCTAAGTGAAAAGAGGTGTGGGGGCTCTCAGAAAGAGGGAGCCACATGTGCAGGGGCTCCGCGGCGGGATCATGTCATGCTGGAAGGTGATGGAAGCAATCCAGAAGATTCTAAGCACAGCAAGAGAGGAGGGGGGGGGATGGGCGGGCCTGATCCTACAGCGTTTTGCTTGCCATGGTAAGGACATCAGAGAGTGTTCCTCACACCATTCTCTCAGTGGATCCTGCCCTAACTAACTGCCACTCACGCTGAAAAGACCACTCACCGAGAATGTAGAGTTCACCATCCAGGGACACTGTGGGGAGGGAAATGAAAACGGCTTTAGCAATTGAGCACTCCAGCCGCTACCAGGGCAGAAATGACCCGGGGGCCCAGAGGAGAGGGACTCACACCACCCAGCCCCTGTGGCACCTTCTTCCAGCGTGAAATCCCGTGAGACCGGCACTATCTGGTCCAAAGAGACATCGTCCCCGGTAATGGCCATCCTCCGGTGCGTGTACAGGAAGAGACTAAGGGCAGGAAGCAGAGGTGAAGACAGGGCCCACCGGCCACCCCTCAGGCTCATCGTGGGGGCCTTGGCCAAGTGCTCACACTCCCTCCTTGGTCCCTAGGATCGTGCTGGTGGTGCCCTGCTCTGCACAATCCTCGTGCCTTCTCTGTCCACGGTGCCCATCAGAGACTGCCGTTCTACAGATAGGTCATCAAAGCTGAACTTGGCTCATTTTGGGGTGCCTCTGCTTTGTCAGTGAAGCACATGCGTGATCTAGCTGTAGCGTGTGACAGCAACACCATAACCTCAGCCACCCCTTCCCTCTCTGACCACAGTTTTGCTATCTGTAAAGTCAGGGTGGTAGGTTAGAAAATGTCGAGTGTCCCTCCCCCATCCCCTCAGCTCTGAGATCCTGAGGTTCACTTTTTGGCTCTGAGACCTTCGACAAGCATTTGTCAGTCTCTCTCCTTCTGTGTAATATGTGGGCATCGCTGGCAACATGTATTGGGTACAGGGGAGTAAAACAACTCGCTCACGATCATGTGGGTCAGAGGCAATAATACCTGGATTTGAACCCAGGCAGACAGGCCATGCAACTCAAGATCTGGACCAGAACATTCAGCTGTCTCTGCTTGACAAGTTTCTCCAACAGGTTTTGAGGATTAAGTGAGCCCAATACACAGGAAGGGCTTAGAATATAGTGTTCAAAACATAGGAGTGATCATTATTCTAATTAATCTAGAAGACTTAGGCTCTGCCCCAGAAGGATGGCTGAAGCCCAGCTGGAGGATACAGTGAAGAATAACCCCATGGCCCAACAGGCAAGGACCAAACCCCTCACTCACGCGTGTTCCTGGCCACCATGTTTCAGGCGGTGGCGCACGAGTCCCAGGAGACGGCTCTGCCTGCTGTCTCCCTCACACAGCACACCTTGAACTGCCTGCTGCTCGGGGTCAAGGAAAAACCAAAACAAAACCGGAGGCCAGGCCTCTGCCAACCCAGCCCAGCCCACCTTCCCTGCCCTTCCCTTGCTCACCCAGATGCACTGTGACCTTAGGCAAGTCACTTCACCTCTCTGACCCTTCCTTATCTGTGAAATGGGGATAATAACCCCCAACGTCACAGCGGGTTGGGAGGATGACAGAGTATTTAAAGCACCGGGAGGAGTCTGATACTGAGCAAGCACGTAGTAAATACTAGCTTCCTTCTTTCCCGAAGGCACAGAGCAAGGGAGGAAAGCAGACAGGCACATAGACACGGTCCGGTCCACCTCCCAGGGTGAGGGCAGGCGCCGGGGCTGGGAGCTCAGTGCTGGGAAGGATATGATGATGCAATATTCCCCCTCAGCCAGGGTCTCCTGGATCGCCACAGACTGGTCCATGCTTGTCCCTGCTGAGCAGACACGCCCTGGGGAGAGGGGGGCAGATGGGAGCCCCCTTAGGTCAACAAGTTACCCAGGAGGTGATGGAGCTGCCTCAGAGGGCTGAGGGGCAAGGAGGAGAGCCCTTGTACAGAGAGAAGTTAGAGGAGGCCTGACCCTCCCCTTCCTCCTCCTTAGATGGGCCCTTTAGTTTCTAGGGAGAGGGGCCATCCCTTTGCCCCTGGTGGGATGTACAGTTTGTTGCACCACCCTTTGGAAAGGCGTCCGGTTGTTTCTGAGCGGGGTCTGGTCTATTTGTTGGAAGGCGGGTGCCTTGTCCCATTACTGGAGAGGGAGGCATGGTCCCACGGCTCCCGGGATAGGGCTCTGCCTCCCTTTTGGGGGAGCAGTATTAGCCCTGCTGGCACCTCTTTGGAGGGTGTCGGTGGTGCGTCTGCGTGGATTTGGGGGGAAATGTCCTGTTCTTCTTGGGAAGGGAAGGGAAGGGAAGGGAAGGGAAGGGAAGGGAAGGGAAGGGCAGGGCAGGGCCTCATCCTGGACAAGGACCCCAGTCCCGTTCCTCTTTCCCTAGAGACAGGAAAACACATCGCATTGCTCTTTGGCCCTCATCCCCGCCCAGCAGGCCTGATTGCATCAGCCACAAGCCAGGGGGTGTCCGGTTTTGACAGCTGCAGGACCAGGGTCTCAGCCCTCAGTCTGCCCACTCCCACCTGCCCAGCCCGGCCCTGGCTTCCCTGCTCCGCACCTGCTCCCAGCCCCCTGCCACTGCCTCCTACCTCCTGAGCTGTCACCGCTGAGGACGTAGGACACCAGGACACCGCGGCCCTGGCCGGCTAGTGACTACGTTTCCCAGGAGCCCGTGCGCCACAGGCTGGTCAGCCAGCCTGCAAGTCCCAGCATGCCCACACCAATCACGGGGGCGCTGGGGGGCTCGCCGCCTCCATTAACCCCTTAGGTCCTGGGGTACTCTGAGCTCCCCCTTCCTGATGACTGCTCTGTCACCCCAGCCCTCCAAGTCATGGGGCCAGAGCTCCCCGCCTAGCATCCTGAAGGAAGATGGCCATGTCTGCCTTACGGGGAAAAAAATAATGCATTTTCATTTTCTCCTCTATTCCAGCCTCAACTCCTTTCATCCAGGCTGGCCCGCTCTGGCCTCTACTGGAACTCTTTCTCCCCAGATAACTACCCTGACAACTTTGGGGTCTTCCCATTCAGTGGGGGGTCGGGAAGGAAGTTCTGTTTTTCCAGATGAACCCTAGCCTCTCCTTGGGATTAGTGCTGAAGCCCTGCCCCCTTGGAGGGCACCAAGTTCAGGCCGAGGCCCTGGGAAGGAGAAGTGAGGATCCTGGAGCCCATGCTATGGACCTGATAAATCCCTGTCACGAAAGATACAGCTGTAGGAGTCAGAGCTGGGGGTGGGACTGGGGGCTTGCAGGGCCTACAGAGTCTCCCTAGCTGCTGCTCCCCAGTTCTTCTGGGCCCAGCTAGGGGAGCAGGAAGGGAGCAGGGCAGAGTGGAGGAACAGCAGCGTGGCCACAGCCGTGGCCCTGTGGAGGGGCCCTCCTAGTGACCCTTGGGGCAACCGGGTTGAAGTGAAGATTCCCATCCAGCTGGAGAAGCTGAGGCTTGGCAGGACTCCTGGTAGCAGGGCTGAGCCACTGTCCCGCGACAGCCAGGGGTCCCAGCCACATAGGCCGCAACAAAGCCTGAGCTGGACCAGTTCAGCTGCAAGAAGAAATGGGACCATTCATACTCTGCTTGCCCCTCCCCTGCCACTCACCGAGGCAGGAAGTGTAAAGTGGGCCATGGGCTGAGCTGAACCTCCCGGGACCCCCAGCTCCCTCTCCACGAGCTCAGCCGGTCAGTCCCCAGAGAACATACGGGGTGACCAGAAACGAGGAAGCATGTCATGGAGACTTGGAAGATCCCAGCTGCCACCCTGGATCTGGTATGATGTAGAGCTGAGAGGGTCGAGCATGCTGGGCCCCAGGCAGCCGGGCTCCGGCCAGGTCTAGCTCTGGCCAGTTTTGGCTGCTTGACCCACTGTGCCCCAGCGGGAGATGAAAGGCCTATAGTTCTGAGGAAGGACAGCACTCCAAGGGCCCACCTCACAGGAGTCCCAGCCCTCAGGGCACAGCTTCCTGCCCTCTGAAGCAGTCACCACCTTGGCAGGAGAAGGTGGCACAGATTTTCCCCTGTAAGAGAAAGTGGAGGGAAGGCTGAGGGGCGGGCAGCTCTGCTCAGACTGGATGTAGAGCGAACACTGGACGGAGGCAGGGCTGAAGCCCCATGTGGCTGTCCCACTGCCCCCAGCCCTCTTCCTGCCTCTGCCTTCCAGAGCAGGCAGGTGGGAAGCAGACACTCACGTTTCCCTTGGGGGCTGGCTCCTTGGTGGTCACCAGGAGCTAAGTGGGAAGCAGCTAGTCCTCTGGGACGGTCAGGTGGCCTAGGCCTGGGAGCAGAACAGGGATGCCTGGGGAAGTGCTGTGACACTCTGCTACAGGGTGGGGTGGGGGGAGGTAACCCCTCTGCAGAGTCCCAGCCCCCATCCCAGAAAGGGCTTTGTGTGTGGGGACAGTCACGACCTGAAACCGCGACAGTGCTGCTACCCGGGACAAGCAGAGGAGCTTTGCTGGGCCTCCACGGAGACTGGAGAAAGGGGAGAGCTGGTAGGGAGAAGGGGGAAGGGAGAACTGGGAGGGGGAGGCTGGTGGGGTTGGGGCACCGAAGGTACAAAGCTCAGACTCAGGGAGTGATGAGGAGGGTAGATCTCAAACGTAAGGGTCAGCCTGACAAGGTAGAGAGGTTAGGGTGTGGCTAGAGGCTGGGGGTTGGTAAAAACAGCTCAGATTTGAGGGCCTTCCAAAGAGTGGGGTTCACAAGGGATACAGGAGTGCTGATCCATAGGGGCACCTGTCCCCCCATGTTTATAGCAGCACTTTCAACAATAGCCAAATTATGGAAAGAGCCTAAATGGCCATCGACGGATGAATGGATAAAGAAGATGTGGTTTATATATACAATGGAATACTACTTGGCAATGAGAAAGAATGAAATCTGGCCATTTGTAGCAATGTGGATGGAACTGGAGGGTATTATGCTAAGTAAAATAAGTCAGGCAGAGAAAGACAGGTACCATATGTTTTCACTCATATGGGGATCCCGAGAAACTCAACAGAAGACCAGGAGGGAGGGGAAGGGGGAAAAAAAATTACAGAGAGGGAGGGAGGCAGACCACAAAAGATTCCTAAATACTGAGAACAAACTGAGGATTGATGGGGGGGTGGGGGGAGAGGGGAAAGTGGGTGATGGGCATTGAGGAGGGCACCTGTTGGGGTGAGCACTCGGTGTTGTATGGAAACCAATTTGACGATAAATTACATATAAAAAAAACCAACAACTAAGAGTGGGGTTCAGAGTTGGGTGTTAGTGGGTGGGCAAGGCTCAGGGCTGGGGAGTGGCGGGGTGGGGCTCACAGCTCACAGGGGCGATGGGAGAAGCCAGAGCAGGGGCCATGGAGGAGGGGCTCTGGCCCCAGGCTGGCGGGGCTGCTCACCAGAGCCCAGTTCATTCAGGGCCCAGCAGAGTGAACCACTGCAGCACTGAGGACAGCGGGGGCCTGGGCTGGGACTGGTTTCATCTCCCCTGGGCCACGTGGCAGGAAGCACCGAGTTGAATCAGCTGGAAGAAGAGCATGCCGGGAGTCCAGGAGGAGCGGGGACAGCCAGTCCTGGGCCAGGCTCAGCCCCCTGCCCCAATCCCAACCAGCGGCTCCTTTCCCTCCTGCTCGGCATCTCTCGCAGCAGCTTACTGCATGCAGCTTCCTGCATGCAGTGTAAGCAACCCTCCCTCCTCCTGCAGCAGCCCCATCCCACGCCTCACCTCACGGTGGTGTTCCCCAGGCCTCCGGGTAGCACATCTCTCAGAAACAGTAGGAGCTGTGTCATATCTGCGGACAGCTTGAGACACTGTGGTTCCGTTCCCATGGGGTGAAGGCACCAGGGGGCTCTCTCCTCCTTTGTGTGCTGCTCACCTGGACAGGAGCAGGGGTCAGGTGACTGCTCGCCAGATTCTGGGCGACCAGTAAGACCAGCAGAAGGACTGGTAGGAGGAAAAGGAGAGAGGGGACCACTGCAGGGAGCAACCAGCTCAAGGGTCACAGGTCAAGGAAAGGTCAAATGAAAGAGGTCGTGAGGTCAGGGAAGAGAAGGGGCAGTCCCAGGGTCCAGCAACAGTCATGAGTTAGGGATGGTCACAGAGTCCAGGAAGGGCTGGGGTCCCTGGGCTGGGGACAGCTACCTCTGAGCAAAGCAACTCCATGACTACTGTTGGCCACAGATATCTTCTACTGAGGTCCTGCAGGGGCCAGAGAGAGTGAAGGACCCAGTTGAGGACTGCAAAGAGAGATCCCCATCATTGCCTTCCGCAGGTGAATAAACTGAGGCTGGGGAGCAGGAGAGGTCAACCTCTACGGAGAAAGGGACCAAGGGGCTGAATTTTTGCTTCCCGTAAGCCCTACAGTCAGAGTGACACTAAGGCAAGCACAAAGGGGCCTGGAGCCTAGTAACAGCCCCTCTGAGAGTGAATGTTGTTGTTGGCATGGCAACAGCAGCATCCTAGGCCCAAGGGGAGACAGAACCGGAGCAGGTGCAGTGACAGGGAAGAGACATCTGGTGCCTCTGATTGGGCTTCATTTGTGTCCAACATCAGAAGGTGCTGGGGGGAGATGGGCTTTCTCAGAACCCAGGGCAGAGAAACCCCAGGTCACAGAGAGGGCCCCAAATCAGGGCACACCTTGTCCGGGTTCTTCAGGGTTCAGATCCTACCCTGTTTCTAAACCAGAGCTGGGCCAAGGGCAGGAGGTAGGTCTTAGACACTGGAGATCTGGATCCTGGCTCTGCTTCCCCCAGTACTGAAAGATTAGACCTGGAAGAGTGTGCTAAGCCCAGTTCGGGTGTTTCCATGCAAGGCAGAAAACTGCTGCAGGTGAGAGAAGGGGGGGGGGGGCGTTATTTCCATCTTCTCCCCCAGCCCTGTGTTCCCAAGGCTCACAGGACATGCTTCCCTGACCTCATTCTTCCTTCAGTACTTCCATCTGTCTCTTTCCAGGGAAAGCCTGGAGCTAGAACCCCTCTCGGCTGGGGCCTTCCGGGCAGGGGTCTTGAATACACATCTGGGGCAGTGCTCACGATCCAGGGTGCTGAGGTGAAGCAGGATAGGATCTCCTGGCAATAGAGGTCACTTCTCTCTCTACCCTCACCTCTTCTAATTTTTTAAAAAATGTTTGTTACTTTACCTATTTATTTTTGAGAGAGACTATAAGCGGGGGAGGGGCAGAGAGAGAGAGGAAGACAGAGAATCCGAAGCGGGCTCCATGCTACCAGCACAGAGACGGATGCTGGGCTTGAACTCACGAACCATGAGATCATGACCTGAGCCGAAGTCAGACGCTTAACCAACTGAGGCACCCAGGTGCCGCTGTCTTCTTTTTGCAAGTAATCTCTACTGCCAACGTGGGGCTCAAACTCAAGACCTTGAGATCAAGAGTCGCATGTTCTAGTGATGGAGCCAGCCAAGCACCCCTCCCTCACCCCTTCCCAGCAGGTGTCCCCACGCCTCTCCCTCCCCTCCAACACCACAAGTGGGAAGCAGTTCTCCCAACAGCACCTCTCCAAGGGGATCTCAGCTTCCAAAGGTGAAGAGAAGGGCCCAGAGGCTCTACACAGATGTCTGTGTCCATGTGAAAGGAAGGGCCCAGGCATCCTGCACAGGCCTCTTTTCCTCCTCCCTGGGTTGGGTAGATGAGGCTGGAGGGACAGCCTGAGTGTGAGCTGGCCAGACACAGCAGAATCAGAAAGCCTGGCCGATAACCTCCTAATCTGCATTACTTTTGGCTTTGGTTTGTGCAATTCTCTATGGCTAGATAGAATATTCCTAATGATTCCCTGTGCCCCAGCCTCTCCCAGACATAGACCTACCTGCACACCTGAAGCTACGGAGGGCAGTGAACACGTGTGCATACGATGCAGCCCCTGGAATCATTGGTCAGCTCTGGGAATTCCTTCTGATGTTACGGGGGTGGGGGGGGGTGGGGGGGGTGGGACACACAGGGGCCACAGGCAGAAGGGAGCACAAGCCAAATGTTATCCAGACTGTAGCTGGAGGGAGAAATTAAAGCCAATTGGCAGCTTGGGCAGAGTGAAGGACCCCCGTCCCAAGGTCCCACTGGGACATGCCTACTCGTGTAGAGGAGAAACCTGGAAGGTAGAGAGGGCTCTCAGGAGTGATAGGAGGGCAGGGAGGCCTATGTCCTTCCAGAACCCACCTGGAATGGGAGAAGTCTGGCTGGCTGGTGGTGGAAAGGGTGGTGTGCGGGAAGAGGCTGCGGGTCCATTCTTACCGTGAGAACTTGGGAGGTGAAGCTGCTGGCAGGATCTGAACAATGAGGGGGAGCCATCATCCCAAGGACATATTAAATAGTGCAGAGGGAGGAGAAAAACCCCAGGAACCTTGCCCCTCACTCCTCTAACATACTGGTTACATTTTTAGGGTGCTCTCTTTGTAAAGCCTGCCAGGACAAGTTGACCCCAGCGAGAGGAACAGAAGACAACTGGAGGAAAGGGATGGCCCGTTGGGGCTGGACACAGACCGACTGGCTTTCCTCTGAGGCGGGAGTGAGGAGACTCCTGTTTCTGGGAGTTTCATCCCAGGATCAGCCGCTGGGTTCGGCAGCACCCGTGTGGGGGGCAAGCCCGGAACGAGTCTCCAGCCTGACCTTCTCTGATGAGCAGCCTCCCTCCTTAAAGAGGGAGTTGAGTCACCTGTTCTCAGCAGGAAGTGCCCTGGTAGAGGTTCAGACTCCATGTCTAAGGGAGAGATTCTCATAAGACTCGGGAACCAAGAATGGGATTCCGGGCATTTGTGAACCCTTTAGATGGTGTGTAAAATTACCTATGCACATGTATTTTCCTAGAGAGTCCACAGTTTTTATCTTCGTATTTCAGAAGGAATCTATGATCCTGGAAAGATTAAGGACTGCTGGTGTAAGCCAAGAGGGAGCAACCACACTCCTTCCCGAGCCTGGTCAGGGAGCTGAGATGAAGTCCAGATTCCAGGGAGTCCCCTGTGGGAGAACCACTTCTGATGGTTTGTGCTAATAGCTCTGTGCCCTCAGGGCTGGAGGTCGGCTGTAGGACTTTCTCCCTGTCCAGGAGGTTGTTATTGGGTCTCCGTACCTCTGGTTCTGCTCCCGTTCATGGTCTCACCTTCACCTAATTCTCAAGGTTTGTAAACCTAGCTGGGACACAGAAGGCGCTAAAAATATGTTTGGATGAAAGAAGAAAAGAATCCTTTGCTGCCGTGACAGGGAAGCGGCACATTTCCGCCAAGGCCTCTCTGGTGCAATTTGCATAAGGACCGCAGTCACCTAGGCAAAGGTGATAGCAGGACTCCCCAGGACCTGGCCCCACCTCCCCCCCACACGGTAAAATACAGGTTGTACTGACCCTGGAATCCAGGTACCCATTCCTAAAGAGGAGGTTCTGAGGGATGTGACAGTTGAAATGCAGCAGGTATATCCCCTGGGAGCCCCAGTGCTGCTGTCGCTCCAGCGGGAAGGCTGGAGGGACGGTCCCACCTGTTTCCCAGTGCCAAGGTTTTGTTTAACTCCCTTCCCAAACGGCAATGTCTGCTTGCACTTTGGGCCGGTTTTCAGTATTCGAGGTTTCTAGTTGCTCGATTAGGTTTAATTACCATGCATTCTGCTTCAGCAGCTCGAGCCCTGGAGAGGCTGTCTGGCTCGGGTTCTAAGCAACAAAGGAACGAACAAAGGAACGCGTGAGGACTTGCCTGAAGAGACAGTTGAACCAGGAAGGACAACACCAACCCAGAGCAACAGGTCAGGTCTCAGGGGCAGGGGCGGTGAAACCCTATTGCCATGGAGAGGACGAGGGCAACAGAGGAGTGTGACAGGAAGGGCCAGTTCTGGAGTTGGGATTTTTACAAGCAGATACATTACAGACAGACAAACTGAAGGTCTGAGTGCTGAGGGCCAAAGGAGCTCTCTGGAGAAATCCTGTTCTGCAGCTGGCTCTGGCCTTCAAACAACTGTGCCTGTGGGCAGATCATCGCCTCCTCGGCTCTCCTAGTTCTTTCCATTTGGGAAACCAGGTTCGGATCCGAGGGCAGCTGCCAAATGCCACCCAAATCTTGGCTACCTGGGGCTGGAGTCCACAAGAATATTAGCCACCTCTTAGTCAAGTAGGGATCTTGCAGAAGGAGGATCACCAAAGACTTGCTGTGAGCTGGCAAGCGGGTGAAGTCCCAGCTTGTCTTAGACCCACTGTGTGCCAGGCTGCTGAGGCTTAGGGACGGGGCAGGGCTGCAGGCCCATTCCACAACAGCCCAACTCCTTCCTTTATGCAAATACAAAAGGCAAACCGTGGTTCCGCAACCTTGTCCTGAGGAGAGGCCCTGGCTCATCTTCGCCACCTTTCCGTAGTATGTGCATAAATGGCTGACTCAACCAAGGGCAGGGCTTATCCTGCGGTAATGTGCATTTGGGGAAATGGCAGCAAAAGGGAGTGGGGAAGAAGTTAGGTTAGACCTACCTAACATAATAAATGTAACATTAACCAGTGCTCATCAAACCTCAGTTGCTGCTTAAGTTGATGAGAAAGAGGTAGGGAAGTATTAAGAACAAAAGGATTAGTTAGGTTAGTCCATAATCCTGGGCTTTAGAACAAGACACATTCGGAAGGGCTGGGTTTATTTTCTGACAGAATCTTTTAATATAAAACAAAGATAAAACACATCTTAACCCTGCAATCTGCCAGCATGCCTTGCTTTTTTTTCCCCCCAAGATGCACACTAGACCTTAAGACTAAGTAGCAGAGTCTTTAGGAGCATTTGGTTGGGAGAAATAGAAAAGGCAGATTTCAGGTAAGCCTGGACAAGCCTGAAAGCCGAGATACGTCCCTGAACACTAGAGCAGTCCTTGTCTCTTCAGATCCTCATATGTCTTCTTATTCACAACATTCCCACTGGAGTCTTCATATTCTTCCTGAAAGGACAGGGGCACACTGTTAGCCATACCTCCTGGGAGAAATGCTTGGAACTAGCCTCTGGGCACCTGACCTCTCACCCTGGCTTGATTTCATGGCATTCAGCTGAGACGGCCTTTCTCACCTGGGGTTCTGGGGATCTGCAAGGTCATTGAACCCGACTGTCCTAAGGCTTCCATTGTGTGTCATAAACTAACACATCCTAGGTGACTAGAATGGTAGCAGTTCCCAGGGATACCTGAGAAAACAGTTCATTCAAATCACCCTGTGTGTCTAAGATGATGAACCCTGGTTGAGAAAGGGTGACCTAAGACAACAATTCGCAAAGGATCCCCAAGAACCCTCAGTGTCTGCCCAAGAGGCCACTGGGCGGTGGGGGGGTGGGGTGCTGAAAGGGAGGCCAAGAAGGCTGAGCTTCCTCATTTCCAGTGCAGTTCTCCTTTATTTTATCTTATGTATTGGAATTCTACGTTACAGTCTGAAGATGGCTTTGCTGCTACCAAAAAAAAAAAAAAAAAGGAATATTGGAAACCAGTGACCTCAGAGAAAGGGAACAGCTACCTCACTTCACACACGCATCATTCCTCATCCCTGAACTGTGCTCTGTGGGAGGACTATCTCGAGACCAACAAGGGTGCCTCCTCACCCCGCAAGCACGAGAGAGGGTCATCTCTCATTAGATGCTTTCCTCGAAGGAGACCTAACTTACGATACGGGTTCACAACTTCTTAGCTTATGAATCTTCACAGCAGGGCAAGACATTGGGTGCTCGTGCTTGCCGCTTCAAAATTTCAGAAGCAGAATACAACCCGCCTTGGGACACACACTTAATATCACAAATAAATTAGGTTTACATATGAAGAGCCAATTTACAGATATTGGCACTTCGGGCCAATAGTCGCTACTACGGTGAACCGGGGACCACCTTTCGCCTCCCTTCCACAGGGTGAGGGAGCTGTCACCTGATGCTATCCCCAATGCCACGTTAGCACCCACCTCAGTGTCAGGCTGCCATCTCTCTGATGCCTTCTGCAGTTTCAGCTTGGCCCACACTGCAGGATGAAAAATGAACAGCAATCAAGAGTGGCCTGAATATCCATCAGGCAGACAACATCATGATGCTACAAAATTCCTGTCCCCATTAAGATTCCCCTGGATGAGACTTTTTGCCTTCCCCGGACTAGAATTTCAGTTCTGGACCACCCACAGACGAAAGCTCCTCCGTGGCAAAACTTACCATGATCTTTGCTTTGCTGTAAAAGACAAGTTGGATCAAACAAAACCATAGCCCTCTTACAATAGAGAACTGATACACCCTCCAAAGAAGAAGTTAATGTGGTACAACCTATGAGAATCATCGGAGAAAGTGACCTTATGGTCTTAAAGTTCATTATAGAAGAGAAAGGGAACACCAGGCATGGTCAAGTATGTCATTTAAAGGCTGGTTTGTAGATCCGAGAAGCTTCAGAGGAGGAAAAAAAGGTGAAATATCATGGCCAAAGAATCTGAATGATAAGATGGCTCAACAAACACTGGAGATATGAAAATAAGAATTCTGACAGTTCAAGAACAAGTTATCTTAAAGAAGATCAACAGCAGCAAACATTTCCAGAAACTATCACAGCTTCTGAGGGAGCAAGCACGCGTGTACACACAGCAGGACAGGTACTAACCCAGAAGAGAGAGCTGTAACTCTGTTAAGATTGTTGCCAGAAGGTGCCTTCTCAGAACAGAGGTCTACATGAGACAGCTAGGACAGGTCCACTGAGGGAGAGGACAAAATATTACCGAGGGGGCAGAAAAGGCACAACTATCTGATACCTGTATGCTTTCACATCTCCCAAGCAGAGCTACTCTAAAGTTGACAAGATTAAAAGAAATACCACATAGAACAAATTGAAGCCTTATATGGGGAATGAGACAGACAACAAAGGAGAAAGTGCTTAGCTCTGTGCCTGGTATACAGATACCGACCTCATCATCTTTTCCCTCCTTGCTAGTTGCTTTAAATTAACTGAGTCTTCAGGCTCAGATAATAAGCATATCATAAATGAACAGAAAATTTATCATGTACTACAAGGACCCAGGGCAGGGTCTTGTCAGGTTCTATTCCAGGCCATTCAGGAATCCAACCCAGAAGACAGTGAAATATTGGAGATTAGAAATGCTATGGTGATTTTTCTCTCGGCTGTCATGATTTTTTTTTTTTCGAGAAAGAAAAGAAAAATGGATGTAGGAAACTATGGAGCAGTAAGGGGGATATTACTCTTCAGAGGCATCTAAAAACAATTAGAAAAGAATGAGGTCACCTTTGGGAACCAGTATGGATTCGCTAATAGGTGAACAAATTCAATTTCCTGTTTTTGAGGACATAGCCCACTCAATAAAAAGCCAGAGACAGAATATCATGATCTAGCAAAGCAACTGCTCTCATAGGCAATGTCCACAGAGGTCATTACAGCTTTTAAATTTCTTATGCTATTACCATAAACAACATGATAACTGAACCTGATGCTGTTAGTTTCTCAGGTAGAGTTATATCCAGTGAATACTGGTCAGTGGTGACCACCCACCTAAATAATGGAGACCTCTGGGGGCAATTTCACAGGGCTCTTTCTTGGCCGTTTTTTTCTTCAACTTAAAAAACAAAAATAACTGTAATTTATTTAAAAAAAAATTTTTTTTTAATGTTTACTTATTTTTGAGACAGAGACAGAGCATGAGCAGGGGAGGGGCAGAGGAGAGAGGGAGACACAGAATCTGAAACAGGCTCCGGGCTCCGAGCTGTCAGCAAAGAGCCCGACGCGGGGCTTAAACCCACGAACTGTGAGGTCATGACCTGAGCCGAAGTCGGATGCTTAACTGACTGAGCCACCCAGGCACCCTAAAAATAACTGTAATTTAAATGACGGTGCTGAATCCCTCTCTCCTGGCTAAAAACTCCAGAATAAAAATGTCAACAGAATGATCTAAAACAAAGATCAGCAAGTGGATCCAGTGTAAAAGCTATGCCAACGGTTACTTCCCTGACCACCACCTTATTAGGGAACACATCTTCTTGGTGTATCTAACAAGTAACCACTTTTGCTAACTACCAGAGACCCAGCTGACTGGACTACAGATGGCACAAGACCCGGCTGCATCCATCTATTGTCTCTCTCCGTACTAGAAATGGGGACAATTAGATGCCGACCAAGCTGGGCGATGGCAGGCTGAAGGAGGGCATCGGAGCAAGGGCTACAGTTGCCCTCATATGAACTCGGGTTAAAAAATACAAGAAAAAGGAGAAGGTGTATGTACAGAGAAAGGCATATTCAGGGTGGGGGGCATGGAGTTCACTTTTATAGGCTCTCTTCCTTATAACCAAAAATTCCTGAAATGTCTACTTCAGAATCTTAAAAAAAAAGGATAACCCAGGTTTAATAAAACTGCCAGCAGGAAATGAAGAAAAACTGCAGAAACCCTACACAATAATAGAATTAACCTCAATTCAATAATTGCTTACTACTAGTGAGACACCAGAGATAAAGCCTGTCACGATCTTGTGGGAGCCAGTATGTACCCAGTCATTGATCTGTTCCTGCCAGTCTGAAAGGAAGCCAGAGAGTTAACCTGGGATACTCAAAAGAAGGAACAAATGCCTGGGGGAAAAAGGAGAAGGGGAGAAGTGATGATAAATTTGTAATAAATCTATGAATGATCAACAGAGGGTGGGGGAAAAAGTGAAAAGACAGTGATATTGGGACAGAGATAACACTATTCATGTCATACACAGAACCTAAAAATATCAAGGGAAGTCATGATGGATGGAAATGATACAACAAATCAAAGAAGTGCCAGTAATAAAAACGTGTATGAGAGAAATTGAATAAGCAGACATTTGAATAAAGAGATAAATTCTGAAAATAATTCGGGCAACGGAAGCATCATGAACCTCCCAACCATATTCTAGAAAAAAATAAATTTTTCTGAAAATCTAGTATGGCCACGGAGAGAATTCATGGCATTTCTTTCTGGAATCAACTTAATGATCAATTCTTAATTTCTAAAAAATTTTATTTTTTTAAGTGATCTTTACACCCAAAATGGAGCTCGAACTCATGACCCTGAGATCAAGAGTCACATACTCTTCCGACTAAGCCAGCCAGGCGCCCCAATGATCAACTCTTTAAAAAAAAAAACCCCACTTGAAGGTGACTGGAAGGAGGCAGTTTTGGCAGTGTGGAAAGGGGGTTTGATCCCTGGCTTTTTTTCCACTTATAAACTACGGGGCCTTGAAAAAGTTACTTAACTTTCCTCGTCTGAAAATGCGGCTGACCTACTACTTCACCGGTTGTTCTACAGATTAGGGAGTGTAAAACATCTCCCATTTACCCAGCATACAGCAAGCACTTGATAAACGGTAGTTAGCAATAGCAAAATCAAACCCTGAGTGAAAAGACGGAGGTGACTGGACCCCTCTGGTGGGACCTGCAGAGGAGCCCCCGCAAGTGGAGATGATGGGGGCGGGGGCGGTTTGTGCTTCCTCACTGGGTAGGCTCGGCACAGCCATCAGCCATGGTTGTAAGCACCGTACCTGCGTATCTGGCTCAACCTTCAAGACGACTCTGTCAAGTAGACCTACTACTACCAGCCACGTTTTATAGATAAGGAAACTGAGGCACTGAGAGAGGTAACCTGCCCAGTGTCCCACAAGCTAGCAAGTGGCGGAGCCACGATTTGAACACTTACAGGCTGCCTTCCAGAGTCTGCATTCTTAACCACCACACAAAACTACACTAGGAATGTGGTTCTGAACCAACGTTACCCTTGAAACAGAACGTATCAAAATGTAAAGAACCTGACGGAATCCGTCAACCAAGTTCTAGGGTAAAAGATCATGACAAGAGAGGACATGAATCTGAAAGCAGAAAAGCTACTTTTTATAAATGAGGTGGAAAAAACATTGATAAACAGGGTACGATTAAGAACACAGAATATATTCTACTGACTGAATCACAGAGTAAGATATAAGTATAACATTTTCAGTGTTTCAGGTCATCAAGATATGATCACTCCTATAATTCAACCACATAATATATGCTAATAATAGCTAATAAAAATTAATAATAGAAATAAACTTAGTTGAAACCTGGAAGTTAGAAATATTAGAAGAATATCTATCCAAAAGAAATAGATATAAGTCTACTATTTAATCCATGTAAATGAGAAATCTAACAAAAAAACAAGGTAACCTTTCCAGCAAAGGACCTAAGTACAAACAGATCAATTAATACAATGAAGCATAAAAGACTTAATATTCCTATGCCTATACAATGATGAGTATTGGTGACTAGGGTAAAAATGGCCCACATTTGCTGCCAAAATTCTGATAATTGGGAAACGGTCTAAGTCCATCACAAAAGAACAAAGAAGCCATCAGATAAAGGGAATTTCCAAAAAAAAAAAAAAAAAAAGAGAAGTAATCAGTAAAGTTACAATACAATTTGAGTTTATGTGGCTCAAACAACATAAAATACATACAAAATCGGTATAAATGCAGGAGACAAATTTAATTATAACTGAGAATGTCAACATATCCCTATCAGAATGTGAAATAAATACAATTATGAAATTTAAGGACCTGAACATTGCAAGATTAAACAGCCTACAGATGGAGAGAAGCACTTCTTGGGTCTATAGAAATCTTTAACAAATCAGACTACACACTTGAACACAAAAATACAATACATTCTAATGGCAGAAATTCTCTATCTTACTGCATGGGCCAGGAAATACAGGAATAAATAAAAGGGAGTTAAAAGGTACTCAATCATATACACTTAAAAATACTCTGATCAGAAATTACAACTTTAAAAAATAAAAACAAGCAAACGTATCATTAATGGATATTCTTAATGGATTCCTAAAAGAATGACATCGAGTTCTAAATGCCTGTTTTAGAAAGAATAAAGAAACAAAGAGAAGAAAATTCTTGTCTAAAGACTTAAAACAATAAAAAATATATGTAACATTACCAAAAAGTATTGGCAGGAAAAAATAAAACAGAAGAGAAATAAAGCACTTGGTTTCCACTCTGTCATAATAAATCAAGGAGTTGTACAGGTTATTAACTGAAGAATCTTCTCTGGCTGTCCCTTTGTATGAAGAAGTAACCTCTATTTAAGTATAAAGTTTCAAATGACAAGAGAATGTAGTGTGTAATCCCACCCACTTTTTGTTACGAATACAGTTTTGATCCCTGAATCTGACAAGTGATTCAAAGGAAAACAAGAAGCACATCTTTTACTGAACGTAAATACAAAACTTCTAAACAGAATCCTAACAGGATAAATAAGTGTATTACAAGAATATCCACCACCAGTATGAAATAATCCAGGAATGTGGTTTAATCCAATGCCCATAAAAGAAAAAGTGGGGAAAATGTTGTCATCTTTCTTTTGCGGAATGTGGTAATAAAACCATGAGCCAATCTTAAAAATCACTGTGGATGTGCAGCATCATTTCCTTTAAAAACAGCAACCAGTTATGGGCGCCTAGGTGGCTCAGTCGGTTGAGTGAGCATCCGACTTGGGCTCACATCATGATCTCACGGTTCAGGAGGGCTCCCTGGGTCAGGCTCCACGCTGACAGTGTGGAGCCAGTTTGGGATTCTCCCTCCCTTCTCTTTCTGCCCCTTCCCTCTCGTGCTTTCTTACTCTCAAAATAAATAAAAACTTACAAAAAAACACAACAGCCAGCAGGTAAGAATGGCTTATCACCTTTTTAAAAAAAATTTTTAAAAATGTTTACCTATTAATTTTTTAAAAATGTTTATTTACTTTTCAGAGACACAGCATGAGCGGGGGAGGGGCAGAGAGAGAGGGAGACAGAATCTGAAGCAGGTTCCAGGCTCCTCAAGAGGTCAGCACAGAGCCCGATGCGGGGCTCGAACTCATGAACCCCATGAGATCATGACCTGAACCTAGTCGAGATGCTTAACTGACTGAGCTACCCAGGCACCCCTCACCTACTTCTATTTAACATAAGACTTGAAGAGATTGCTTAGGATACATACTATCTGTGACACAAACAAACATGGAACAAAATAAAAGTCTCACTTTTGTTTTAGCAGTTCGTATGAACCTAAGCTTAAATAATGTCAATGTCAATCTCAAGGTATCAGAAATAATAGATTAACTCAGGCAAATTAAGGGACATAAAATACACAGGGGCACCCTGGGGGGCTCAGTCAGTTAAGTGTCCGACTTCGGCTCAGGTCATGAACTCGTGGTTCGTGAGTTTGAGCCCTGCATCAGGTTCTCTGCCGTCAGCATGGAGCCACCTCTTCCCCCTCCATCCCATCCTCCCCCACTTATGCTCGCTCTCTCTCTCAAAAATAAACATTAAAAAAAATACACAAAAAATTAACTGTGATGTATTTATTAGTGGTGCACAGCCAAAAAATACATCTAAAAATGAGACTGCATTCAAAATGCAGTTATAATTCTATGAGATTCTGTTACTATTTTAATTTCATTCCAACAAAGTAAAGGGCAAAAATGAAAAGCAAATTAGAAGCTAATGTGATGATCTACTAATGAGGCACTTCATAATTCTGGAGAGACTGTATGATCCTGACTTGTAAACGAATAAGGAAAAACGAGACAGTGAGAAGTCCCCAAAGCTGACTGCACATAAAACACTAAATGAAAAAGTCCCCAGAATCTACAGGCTAGGCAGGATCAGGGAGGGTTTTTGGGGTTTTTTTGTACTACTGAAATATAATTGTATAATTGATATACAACGTTCTATTAGTTTCAGGTGTACAAAATACGTTTTTGACAATTATATTTGTCCTTCAATGCTCACTGGGGGTAAGTGCAGTCACCACTGTTCAGGGAACTCTTTAGAAGGTCATTTCTATTTTTTTTTTTTTTTTCATGTTTATTTTTGAGAGAGACAGCGAGTAAGCATGCATGCGGGCATGAGCGAGGAGGGGGCAGAGAGAGAGGGGAACAGACGATCTGAAGTGGGCTCTGCTTTAACAGCAGAGAGCCCAACGTGGGGCCTGAATTCCCAAACTGTGAGATCATGACCTGAACGAAAGTCGAATGGATGCTTAACTGACTGAGTCACCCAGGTACCTCTAGAAGGTCATTTCTAATGTGTCTCTGCAGTGGATGTGAACAACTCCAGGTATGCGGCCAAAGGAGTCAGCTGGCCAAGCAGCTGAGTGGTGTGACGTGATCCTGAGGGGGACTACCAGAACTTTCAGAGTGGAGGGGGAGTACCCCTTCCTTTGTGAGTGATGCTAATGGCAGGAAAAGATACCACTGCCAGGCAAAGCAGGGAGCATGACTAAGGTTAACAGCACATCTCCTGACATGCACTTTACTACGTTCTTTCTGCAAAAGGTATTTTGCTACCACTTTTCTGTGTATCTGCCCCGTCACCTCAGGAATACGCTGGGACCATTTCTATTTGTCTTTCACATCTGTAGTTTTCAACACATTAAAACGAATTCAGAAAAAGATACATACCCATTCACTCATATTACATACAGAGGAGTTCAAAGGCCACAGTCAAAAATGTAGCTATTGTGTCACTGTAGGAACTTCTCCATGTCCACAAGCTGTTAACCTTAGACCTGGACACACCAGGTACTGGGGCAGGGAAGTGGAGGGGTGGCCACTTGGTATGGCCTAGGGAACAGTCAATAAAGCATACTCACAGGAGACAGCATCTTCAATCTGTGTCACGTTAGCAAAGTGGGCAGTGTTTGGGATGCCCAGACACCTCATGCCATGAGCGTGACGCCACTCCTGGGAGAAGAGAGAAGTGGAAGGACAATGTGAAATGGGAATAAATGAACACAGAATACAAACTCCATTCTATTCAGAAGCCCTAACGTGACCCCATGTAAAAGACTCCACGTAATGGCAGCACTCCTTCTGCAGTTTGCGTTTGTAAACAGCTGCCTATGACTGAGAAGAGGAAGTTATTTCAAAGCAGCATTGCATTGTTTTCCCCACGGGGTTGATATATAAAACCGACATTCTAGATCCAGATCCAATAGTAGTCCAGATAAAACCTGTGTCAAGACCACAGAGAACAGCACAACTCTAATTAACCAGTCATCTCCCACGCACTCCCACCACCAGCATGAGTAAGCGTTACTGATGGCGGGTCAGCGTCACCTTTGTAAGCAAAGAAGGCTGCTTACCAGGAGTAAGCAAGGATGTGAAGGAGAACAGGGAGAGACGATGACAATTTGGGCTCGGGGACGGCAAATGGCACGGGCTTTATCCTGGGTGTCAATTCCAACGCATTGAAGGTAATATTGAGAAAGACTCAGAGACTACTCGGGCTCAACAGAAAAGACCCAGGATCAATTAGTATGGATGTCTGAGGGAGGGAGAAAGGAGTTCATACGAATTCTCTAACCTTGGCCTAGCAAATCTTTTCCATTTATAAGATTTCCTTCCAAGTACTAGAAACCAAAGACAGAAACAAAACAAGGGTGAATCCACTCACTGGAGTACCATGCAGATAACGCCTTGTCTCAAAACTTGCTTGATAAATGTTATCCTCTTAGTTCTTATTTTTCAAAGACGCAAAAGCCCATTTAAGACACAAAAAAGGAGGCGGTCAGTCCTTTCTCTGGTTTTGTATACTAGCAGTGGGTAGAGAAATGACCAAAGAGTCAGAAGATGGCCTAAGGTGCTGGCAGAAAGATACGAGGAGAGAAGTATAAGAAACAGCAAGGGAAAACGGAAATGAGGTTCAAAGAGCAGAGTGGCAGAATGCCTCCAGAAACCATCTGAGGTGTAATGCTAGGCTAGTGTGGTGCCAAAGGTCAAATGCCACACGCTTGACTTTAGATCCACTCCTTCTTGCTTCCCTTAAGCTCTGGATGCTAATGCTTCTCTCGGGCTGTTCCTATCCTCTTTGAAAGTTGCATATTCCATACTTCAATTTCCAGGAGAAACGGCTCTGAATTCCTTACAGCAAAGTGTCGCTGGAAGGCCTTGGGACCTCGGTAGGTGTAATTTCCACATATCTCGCAGTTATAGTTGATGTTTAGACCGTGAAGCTTATACAACCAGTAGGGAATGGGCTGAAAGAGACCAGATAAGAATCAGTATTAGACTAGTGTCTGCGTCTGCTTCGAATGGGCAACAGGAAGGGGGTAGTGCTGGAACTTACTTTGCCATCCCAGCCCAGGGGCAGGTTTTTAGGGTTGTAAATGATCTCATTCTCTTCATCCTCACTTTCACTCTCACTGATCTGCTCTTCCTCTTCTTCTTCTCGCTCTTCTCCTGTCCTTGCCTGCTTGCGCTGCACATTTTCATGAGTAAGATGTCGCTGTTCCTAAGTCAGGTCCAGAAATGAAGAGGGAAGTGAGAAAAAGTAGTGCAGAACAAGAAGGGCAATTTCCTAATTTTCTACAACCTTGTTGATCCCTCACATCCAAGGATACGGTTTTCTTGCTCGTACAATAACGGGCAAGTCCTGCCTTCAGATCAGAACTCTTTATCAATAGGCTCTCCTGATCCTGAAGGAAAAAGTCAAAGGTCTTATGTCACTTGCCTCAGCTACTCAATGCGGCCACAGATGATCACAGAACAGAAAAAGAAGTCTTTTCTATATCTAAAAATATTACCTTACCCAGTCTTTTCTTCTCCTTCCTCGTCAAGATGACAACATTCTAACTTGCCCTCTCTCCTCATTCCAGTCCAAATTCCATTTGTTCCCAGATTTATGTGCTTAAAAAACAAAACCAAAACCAAAAACACCCGGGGTGCCTGGGGGCTCAGTCGGTTAAGCGTTGGACTTCAGTTCAGGTCATGATCTCACCGTTTGTGAGTTCGAGCCCCTGTCAGACTCTGCTGTCAGCATGAAGCCTGCTTCGGATCCTCTGATCCCCTTTCTCCCTGCCCCTCCCCTGTTCACACTCCCCCTCTCTCAAAAATAAACAAACGTTAAAAAAAGAACCTAATGGTACACTCTGCTTAAAAAAAACTTTTACTGGCTTCTTACTGTTTAAAGAACAAAGTCCAAATTTCCAACATAACTCTCCAAATTATTCCCTGACCACTCCCTCCCTTATAAGGCACACTCCACGCACACTGATTTTCTCATTATTTCTTAACATCTAGCTCCTCTTTGTGATATTTTACCTTCATCCTTACTGTTTCCTCTTCCTAGAACATTTTTTCTCCTTCTTTCTAATCAGAAAATGCAGTCTCAGTGTGTTGCAGCACACATCACATCACGCTGCAGTTACTTGTCTCCCCCAAGCACAAAGTGGGCTTTTCAAGGTCAAGAAGCCATGTCATATTCACTATTGTACCCACGGATTGAGTACAATGTCTGGAAACCAACAAGTATCGATAAATGCTGAGATAACAGTAAAAATCATACCACTACATACCGAGAGCAGAGCAACTTCTGAAAACCATTCTGACTGGAAGTCTAGAGAGTGGTGCCATCTGCCGGCAGGGAAACCAAAGTGCTCTCAAAGGAGGGAGAAAGTGAAAGTCGTGTGTACACCTTATGTCATGGGTACAAATTAGCCTCCCAATCATCTTCGGAGGACTGGCAACCCAGACTGCTGACCATACTAGCACAGCCCAAGTTCACTGCGGGGAATAGCAGTGTCCCAGGTTCCAAGACCTAGCCACCCTTTTACTGAAAGCGGCTGAGAACCAACAGGTGACTCTAGTTTTATAGCTATTACATGCAAGGTCCTCAAACAAGAGCATAATGAAAACATCCATGGCAACAAAGACATATAAACAAGCTACTGAGTCAGAGCCACCTGTTCAAAAGGCGATCTGAGCATCTGTATAGGGAAATGCTCTGAGAGCAGCTGAAAATTATACAAAGCAGACACTATCCAAAAGGCTGGTCTTCTGCAGGACTCCCAGAGATCCTGACCTTCTCTGGATGAGTGCTGCCCTTTCGTCTATCTTCTCTTCTCTGAAAGAGTCATTTCCCTTCTCCTCCTTTCTGAGGAAAGCATTCTGGGTTTGATTAGGGCTTTTTCTACTCCAACTCACCCTTCAGCCCTTTCTTGAAAGAATATTCAAGACACAGTTCACAGCCAGCTTTGTACCACTAACATTCTAACCCTAGCAAATTCCTTATAATCTTCTAAATATGTAAGTAACGCCTTTTCATAGTAAAATCATACCTAAACTGCTATAAATAGATTTTTCTCCTACTTGCCTTCTGTTTCCTGGGTCATCTTCTAGGTATATTCTGGAATGCAGGCAAAGAACCTGCAACATTCTGGATACTATACTGAGAGGGGAGTCTCTTCTCTCTGCTTGGCCTTGGAAATAGCACTTAACAAAAGGCACTTAAGAACAGAGGGGACTTCAGTAAAGGCCCAAGTACCCTGAGAGAACCCTATTTTCTGCTGAAGTAGTTTAACATCTACCCTTTTCTCTTTCGATCCTAAAAAAAACAACTAAGGATTCACATTTCTGACTCCTATATCTTGTATCTTATAGCTCTCAGCAGAGTCCATTACTTACCCCAAGAATCTCTACATATTCGTAGATCTGGGCTTCTAGGAAGGCAATGTCTTTGTTCCTCTCAGTGTCGCTGGAAACAAGAAACAAGCCATATCACTCAAGAGTTCTTTTGCCCAATGCCTTATCCCCTGTATCTGGGAATATTCCAAGGGTGCATTAAAAACTACAAGCATGTGACAAATGTCATGCTGTGAAAGCAAATGTTCTATTCAACTTAGGACTTGCTGACAGAAGTATTAAGGTTCTTGGAATGCTCAGAAGCTTCCTCTTTGACCTCATTCTAGAAGGTGAAAAACACATGGAGACATTTAAATTTCCATCATCATAATCTACAAAAGAAATGTGGTGTAGGAGGCAAGCTCTGGGATTGGCAGACTTGGGCCCAAATCCTGACCCTGCTACTTAGTAACTGTGAGATAGTGGGCACATTCCATTACTTTTGAGTCCTTATCTGCAAAAAATCGGGATAACTACTTTTCAGAGTTGTTGTAAGCATTACGAAAAACTCATTATTTAAAAAATACCCTGTACAAGCATGTGGCTCGAGAATAGATTCAACTACAGGAATGGTACAGCATAAGGTACAGCATAAGGTACAGCATAAGGAATATAGTCAGTGGCATCGCAACAGCGTTGTAACGTGACAGACAGTAGGTACGCTTGTGGGAAGCATGGCATAGAGCAGAGAGCTGTCAGGGGCGCCTGAGTGGCTCAGTTGGTTAAGCGTCGGACTTCAGCTCAGGTCATGACCTCACAGTTTGTGGGTTCAAGCCACACGTTGGGCTCTGTGCTGATGGCTCAGAGCCTGGAGCCTGCTTCGGATTCTGTGTCTCCCTCTCTCTCTTGTGTGTCTCCCCCTGCTTATGCTCTCTCTCTCTCTCTCAAAAATAAAGAAACATTAAAAAAAAAAAATTTAAAAAAAAGCAGAGGGCTGTCATATCACTAGGTTGCACATCTCAGACTAATGTAACATAGGGTCAACTATACTTCAGTTCAAAGAAAAAGATTTAATTGTCAAGAGCCAAAATAAACTTAGAAGAGTATTTCCCGACCCTATTCAGCCTCCATCTCCTCCTGAGGTGACAAAAAGTACCTAGAACGGTTTCACCTACTCTCAATCAGTGGAGTACAGACTGTCCTTGGTTTATAACGATAGCACTGCCGTTTGCAGGGAAAAAAGGGCAAACTAGACCTCTCTGAATCAATAATGGCGATAAAACAGGCTGCTGTGGTAAAAATTCTGCATGGGAAAATTTTAAAACTATCCACCGAGGTGCCACACCAGCTACTTACCGCTTGGTGCCTTTTGACTTGGGGTTTTTGGCAAACAGGGAGGTGTCGAGTGACTCCAGGGACTTTCCTTTGGTGCTGAAGAGCCTCTGGGCTCGCTCTTCTAGGGTCCTAAGGAGACGGGAGGGGCAAAAGATTTCAGAGTTCTTTTCTCATATAGGCCTGCATATTTCTGCAGTGCGCGGTGACAGGAAAGAATGGAATCAGAGCCAGTTATTGTGCAAACACACAGTAAAATGAGACAGTTCTGATAGAAAAAGCAGTTTCTTACCCACCGCACTTCAAGCCTAAAGCTAAGAGTGCAGATTTCAATCTGTCCAGACCCAGGGAGGCCAACTCCTACATAAAAAAGAGACAAGTTACAATTTTATATAAATGATTCTGAGAAACGACAAAAGGCTCAAACTTAGGTGTTTGCAGGCTCGTGTGCGGGTGTTCTTGAAGCTGTGGCAAAACCACACATTCCATGGCCAAAACCTAGCAGTAAGTTCAAATTCTCCAAAGGACTGACTCTGTGGTCAAGTTCATACGTAATCATATTGGTAGTGATTACCTCCGCTATAGTTTAATATAGTTAGAATTATTTTATTTTACACTTTTCAAAGTCGTTGGTTTAATTTTTTTCTTTCTATCGTTATCTTTCCACATTCTTCGTAGATGCCTGGTTCCAGGAACTGGTGTCTTATCATAATAGGTTCATGGCATTAGAGAAGACGACTGAGTGGCTCTTCTGAGGAGTGAACAGGAGAGACCAGTACAGTTGCTAAAGAAAACAGGGGCGCCTGGGTGGCACAACTGGTTAAGTGTCTGACTCTTGATCTTGGCTCAGGTCATGATCTTGCAGTTGGGAGTGTGAGCCCCACACTGGGCTCTGTGATGATGGTGCAGAGCCTGCTTGGGATTATCTCATTCTCTCTGCCCCTCCCCCATTTGTGCATGCTCTCTCTCCAAATAAATAAACAAACTTAAAAAAAAATAAAAAGAAAACATACTTCCCAGGAGGAGAATGCAGACAGGTCAAGATGGGCTCCAGCATGGGTCAGGGCACTGCTGGTCTCTTTCTAGCAAGAAGAACAGGAAGATCCACGTTTAGAATGAAGGCAAGGGAGACACCTATCTAAATTACCAGGTGGTGGATGGTCCCCTCCTTGTACACATGTGTGACTAAGAATCAAATTCCCATAAGAGCAGAGTCAAAGAAAGATGGTCATTCTCTCCCTGAGAGTTCAGGAAAACTCAAGTTTATCATCAGGAGTGAAAATACATGGTACAGACTTCTAGCATATAATCTTTTCAGTTTCTGGGCAACAGGAGCCACCCAGCAGTAATGACATAGTTGGTGAAAATCCTGAGCTCAGCCAATGGCAAGGAGGCCCTGACAAATCTCATTCCCAAAGTATGCATGGAAAGAAAACCTGACATAACTGGCAAAGGACACCTCATAGTTACAACTGATCCTGAGGGATCGGTATCTAATGCCCTAAGATAGAGGCTCAATATTAAAGTATAATAATTAATTCAATGCCTGCGCTTGTCCTCTCCCAACCCCACTGAAGCTCACCGGCCATCCAGGAAAGGTACCATTCTCCCACTTCTTCTCAAACTCGTTCTGAATCTTTCCAAAAAGTTCATTCTGATCTTGCAGGGGCTTCACTCTATCTGTGTAATCTTGAAGGTATTCAAGCAGCATCTCCAGGTATCTACAGAGGAACAAGCAATACAGAGAAAGCAGTGAGAGTTTTTATGTTTTGCATAGATTTTTTATGTCCTGTAAAATACAATCATAATTCTAGTAACACCAGTTTTTAAAAACAATAATACTAAATTTTAGAAGGGGCTTGCAATTGACTTTTTTCCTATAATCTTGATTCTGACTTTTCTGACCTCATTTCATTCTCATGATATAATTTCAAACACTAAAATCTTAACTCACACAAAAGATTTCAGGTAAAAAGAAAAGAACAAGAGAGGAAGGAGTACAGACCACTAACCCGGGGCATAAAACCACAAACAAAATTTTCCATCTATACATCAGAACCAGGCACCTCACTTCAGTCACAATGAGAAATTCTCATCTTTTTCTTATTAAACTCCAAAGACCCAGATCCCTGAATGATACTTCCTTCCACAATGAAACAAATTTAAGAACAGCATGGGCATAAGATCCCAGATGTGCCAACAAATGCATCTTTTTCTAGAGCCAGAGTATGACAAATGCTTAAAAAACTATGTCATTCAAAATCCATATCCTCCAATAAACCTGGAAGTCGTTTGTGTCCTTGTTCCAGGCAATAAAATGCAAAACTCTGCCATCCAATCTTTACATGAAATAACCTCCTAATCAAACCCAGTAGAGCCTAGCAGCTGGCAAAGCCCACCTTTTATATTCGGCATTCTTCCTTTCTTTAGGAATGTCAAATAATTGGTCAAAGATGGACAGATATGTGATATAATCCAGCTTCTGAAAGGAGAAATGACAAGAGATTCAGTTAGGTATCTGCACCAAGTTATGCTATAGTCTCCAATAAATGAAGATCAAAACTGAGTGCTAACAAAGTAACAAGGCCCGGCTCATCTTTGTCTTTTTCCTCCCCATCATTTAATTCCTGCACTAGTGGGCTGTTAATTCCACAGCACTGAGTAGACTACCAGACACGAAATGAACTCTGCAAAATAAAGATCAAATCAACAAACAGTAAACTAAAGAAACATTTGTCGGGGCGCCTGGGTGGCGCAGTCGGTTAAGCGTCCGACTTCAGCCAGGTCACGATCTCGCGGTCCGTGAGTTCGAGCCCCGCGTCAGGCTCTGGGCTGATGGCTCGGAGCCTGGAGCCTGTTTCCGATTCTGTGTCTCCCTCTCTCTCTGCCCCTCCCCCATTCATGCTCTGTCTCTCTCTGTCCCAAAAATAAATAAAAAACGTTGAAAAAAAAAATTAAAAAAAAAAAAAAAAAAAAGAAACATTTGTCAAACACTAACTATATGTGAGGCACTTGAAAACTGACACCCACTACAGCCTAAACTAAGGTCCTGAAGGTGACATTTGTGCATTCATACAGTCACTTATTAAGCATCTTTGGACCAAATACATGGATACAAATGAGAACAAGATAGGTACAGGACCTGCCCTCACGGAGCTTAAAGTACAGTCCCTGAACTTTTGGGACATTTCCTCACAACCCCATGAGGAACTTAATCATATGCTTCCTTGTGAACTTTCTGAGATTGTCACATTCAGTCTCAACTCTTGTGATAAAAGACACTAAGTAACCCTTTACTGGCACAGATTATGTTTTTATATTTTTCATATACCTAGTACCATGTGCATCTAACACAGGAGCTCAGTATGTGTTTGAGGGTTTTTTTTTTTAATGTTTATTTTAGAGAGAGTCTGTGTAAAGAGGAGAGGGCAAGAGCGAGAGGGAGAGAGAGAATCCCAAGCAGGCTCCACACTCAGCATGGCGCCCAATGTGGAGCTTGATCTCACGACCCTGAGATCGTGACCTGAGTGGAAATCAAGAGTCAGACGCTTAACTGACTGAGCCACCCAGGCACCCCTGTTTCAGTTTTTTTAAAAAATATTTTTTAAGGGTGCCTGGGTGGCTCAGTCAGTTAAGCGTCTGACTCTTGGTTTCGGCTCAGGTCATGACTTCACAATCATGATCTCATGCTGGGTGTGAAGCCTGCCTAAGTGTCTCTCTCTCTCTCCCTCCCCAACTCACAAACGCATGCATGCGTGCTCCCTCAAAAAGTTTTTTTTTTTATATTTACAAAAGCAAAACATGCTTATATTAAGCAATAAAATTCATTAATAAAATACTATGCTTGGGGCGCCTGACTGGCTCAGTTGGTAGAGCACACGTCTCTTATTTCAGGGTCATGAGTTCAAGCCCCAAGTTGAGTGTAGGGCGTACTTAAATAAAAATAAATAAAAATAAAATAAAATGCTCGTTGTTTTCACTATAGAAACTTTTCATTTTGAATACTATTTCATTCCAAGAAAGCACATCACCTCTTTAAGATTTAATGGTTACAAAACACAAGGCAGATAATCTAATTGCTTTCTGTCCAGGAGCCCCAGCCTGATGTCCTGACTCCCCCCTAGAATCAGAACCACTCTCCCCGTAACCCCCCAGGTCCTACCTCTGAGGCCTTCAGGTTAATGTATTTGAGGTAACAGTCATGGAGGTCAAGGTAACGACCATATCCCTCTTCATCTGTGAACTCCACCAAATCTGAAAGCATCAAAGATATCAGTGATTCAGACATTAAAGACCACTTTCTTGGACCTGGCTTTTCACACGGACTGCTAGTTCTTTGTTTCATGACACAGCCCTTCACCCAAATGTCCTCCCTATACTCATGAAGTGAACAAACTTCAATTTTCCAGGTCAGCGAATCTGAGCTAGGGTAGCACAAAATCAGTATTTTCTCCAAGGCCAATTCAGGATGCTAGTACAGCTCAGAAACCAGCAAAGAGAAAACCAGCAAGAGAACCTGGCTATAAATTTCTCTGGGGCTTTGGGTGAAAATCTGAGCTCTGTCATTAACCTGCACTTTTGTTAGTGCTAGAGGGAAAGGGTAAATCCTACTTACTTTGTGCCTCTTCACTTGGATTCTCTCGAGCCTTCAGAAGCTCTTCAAATTCCACTGACATTGGCACACAGATCTGAGGGGAGAAAAGAGAAAAATTCACGTGGATTTTTCAACAAAAAAATTGCAACGTCACAGAAATGGGCTGTACAGAAAGTTGGACTTCTGACACTTTAGACTTGAGTTTTCATTATGTGTCTACTACTATTCTCCAATTACCTTGCTTTGTCTTTTGTTTGACTAAAAACTGCTAAAGTAACACTTGCTCACAAAAAATCAAAATGAAGGGGTGCCTGGGTGGCTCAGTTGATTAAGTGTCCAACTTCGATGCAGGTCATGATCCCACAGTTTGAGTTCGAGCTCCGTGTTGGGCTCTGTGCTGAAAGCTCAGAGCCTGGAGCCTGTTTCAAATTCTGTTATCTCTCTGTGTGCCCCTCCCCCGCTTATTCTCTGTCTCTCTCTCTTTGAAAAATAAACATTAAAAAAAAAAAAATGAAAACCCCAAATCCCCCTTTAATTCTGCTGAAAATAGGTAAGCACTATTAAGAGATGTTTCCTTTTTTTTTTTTTTAAACGTTTATTTATTTTGAAAGACAGCGAGTGAGGGAGGGAGGGGCAGAGAGAAAGACAGAGAATCCCAAGCAGGCTGCACACTGTTAGTGTGGAGTCTGACATAGGGCACGAACTCATGAACCGTGAGATCATGACCTTAGCAGATATCAAAAGCTGGATGCTTAACCCACTGAGCCCCCCAGGAACCCCAAGAGACCTTTTTCTTTTTTACTGTTTATTCATTTTTAAGAGAGAGATAGAGCACGAACGGGGGAGGGGAAAAGAGAAGAAAGGGAGACACAGGATCCAAAGCAGGCTCCAGGCTCTGAGCAGTCAGCACAGAGTCTGACTTGGGGCTCGAGCTCACAAACCGTGAGATCACGACTTGAGCTGAAGTCTGCCGTCCAACCGACTGAGCCACTGGGGAGTCCCTCCCAAGAGGCCTTTTTATAGGTTTCCAAACTTTGCTGAACATTTAGGATCACCTGGGGAGTGGTTTAAAAAATCTTGATGCCCCTGACACCAATTAAATCAGAAGGGTGGGGAAGGTAGCAACACTTTTTCAAGATCCCCAGAGGATTCAAATATATCCACCAAAATTTGGAAATCCCTGTTCCATATATTTAAATATACACATTTGTACAAGCACACACAGGCGTGTACAAGGTTTGTTTTTCACATAATTGGACCTTTTCTCCCTCCACTTAGTGTATCTTGGGCATCCTTCCGACATTTTTTGAAACTATGTATTCCTTATCATCTTTCTACCAGGGCTGGAATAAGGTTAATACATCAGAATGGTACTCGTGTCTTGTCTCTTGGATGGCAAAACACTTTACGTCCTACACCTCAAAAGGGTGGGAAGACGTATGTTGGTGTGAGAAAGCACCTTCATCTCCTACCCCTGAACTTCAATGTCTTCTTTCTGGTACTTTCGGTCTTCTCCTTGCTCTACCTGCTCCTTTAAAACATGCACGTCTTCCTTATGACCCTCCTGTCTCTCCTCTTTTTTTCTGTCAGTCTTTTAAATGCTTGTTCCCCAATCCATACTTCTGCTTCTCCGTGATCCACTTTTGGCCCCTGTGACCAGATTTCCATTCCCACTACTTCGATGAAGCAGCAATCCTGGCACTTACCGGTCAACAACAAGTGATGCCAGTGGCCTCCTTTCTGAAAGTCTTTTGCTTAGCTTTTCAGTAAGACACACTACCTAGAGCTATTGTTTGACCTCTGTGATAGAAGTGTTCCCAGGATACGGTTCATTTAGGTACCTTATTGTCATCGGTATGCCCTCAAGGCACGTGGAAAAGCTTGGCCTCTACCTTCACACTGCATCTCTTTCTCAGAACTCTATGATTCATGGCTTCAACCATCATATCTAAGATAATTCTCAGATCTAAATCACAAGCTTTTATCTCTTGCCTAAGCCCCAGTCACCTAACTTCTACTACTCACAGAACACTCCGACCTATATACACTATCACCTGAAAAGCTACATATACGAAAACCCATTTTCTACTGCATATGGGTTACCTCTTTCTTCTTTATTTCCATCAAGGGAACAAACAACTTAACTGACTGAGCCACCCAGGCACTGCCCCCCCACCCCCCGTTCTTAAACAAAACAAAACAAAGCATGATTGGGCAGGGAGAGCCTACACCGTGATTTAGACAGGACAAAGTCTTTAACCTCCCAATGGGGAGCTGTGGAGCAAAGAGCAAGAGTTTCTCAGTGGATGGAAATAGCCAGGCCACAGTACCCTCACTGTGCTCAGTCACTGGCTGGGGCTATCCAGGAAGAGTATGGCTTTGGTCTAAAGATGAGGGGGAGACTGAAAGCACTGGAGTTGTAGGATGTCAGCTAAATATCTGCTTGCAGCTAAATGGCAGGTTCTTTTTTGAAGGGACATCTAAATGGCACATCGCTATTCTCTTTACACCTTTCCTTTAGTGTGCTTTTCGGGCAGGTTTGGAAAAAATACTTTCTAAGTACCATACCTCGTTTGGGTGTTTACGATGGAATTCTTTTATTTGCTTAAGTCTGTTATAAAATTCGGCAAATTCATTGGGTCCTGAAATGGCATTGAGTTCCTCCTTCCGTAACCTACAATTTCAGGAAAAATCCAAAGAACATAGTACACAAAATCAGTCCTTTAATCGTGGCTCCTCAGAGGCATGAACTTCTGGACTAGCTGGGACTAGCACTTACCCATCCTTATCATCGTATAAATCCCGCAGGTTCCCACTGACTTCCATATACCTCTGAAAGGCAAACACAAAACCCATCAGAACAAAGTAATCTGGAACTATAGGGCTCAGCAACCAACAGGGCCCACTAGTCAAAGGTCAGGGAAACCTTGAGAGATGTGGTGTTAAAAGTTCCTGCGCTTTCTGGTACCCTTAACTGACAGCGCTGTTCCTGCTTAGTTTTTAAAACACGTCAAGGTGAAGACTACCTAAGTGACACGTTTTGAAGGGTGGAGTGTTCCTATATTTACATCCTACTGATACTTAACTTTCCCTGGAAGAGTCAGAGAATCACATAAGAGAGTCACCCTCTAAACAGCAGTTCCCACCCTCAAAAATAAAAGTTCCCTACCTCTTGAGGGTAGCTCAAGAGGACTTTCACTACTTGACAAAGCTTGACTGAGTGCACAGGCTAAATAAAAATCTCACAGCTTACTTTGGATTCAAACTCAAGATAGCACAGTTCCCTCTTCAAAACTTTTGGGACCAGATTTCACTTCAGAATTTGGAAATTTTAAGTTGGAAAATGATTATATATTATGCAACATCCCTACTGGCATCTGGAACACATATTAGTAATCCCGCAATGAAAATGATGCATTATTTACTAAGTGGGATAAAGGCCATAAAAAGCCTTTTATCTGTTCAGGTCAGATTTTGCCACCAAGTAATTAAAAAACAAAAAAAAATACTGTCCCCATCCCCACCCAAAAAACATAGAAACTCTTTTGTTTTCACAGTATTTTTTGTAAAGTTTATTTATTTTCTTTTTTTTTAACGTTTTATTTAGTTTTGAGACAGAGAGAGACAGAGCATGAACGGGGGAGGGTCAGAGAGAGGGAGACACAGAATCTGAAACAGGCTCCAGGCTCTGAGCGGTCAGCACAGAGCCCGACGCGGGGCTCGAACTCACTGACTGCGAGATCATGACCTGAGCCGAAGTCGGCCGCTTAACCGACTGAGCCACCCAGGCGCCCCAAGTTTATTTATTTTCAAAGGGAGAGGGAGAGGCAGGGAGAAAACCAAGCAGGCTCCATGCTATCAGCGCAGAGCCCTACGAGGGGCTCGACCCCACGAACTGTGAGATAATGCCTGAACCAAAAGCAAGACTTGGACACTTAAACTGACTGAGCCACCCAGGCGCCCCCATTTTCACAGTATTTTTGATTTGAGAATTTAGATAAGGAACTAGGAGCTAATAATACTAATCATTTCCTGCACCGAGAAACTCTGATTAGGTCTTTCAATCTTTTTTTTTTTTTTAAGTATTTATTTAGGGGCACCTGGGTGGCTCAGTCGGTTGAGCATCCGACTGCAGTTCAGGTCATGGTCTCACAGTTGGAGCCCCCATCGGGCTCTGTGCTAACAGCTCAGAGCCTGGAGCCTGCTTCAGGTTCTGTATCTCTCTCTCTCTCTCTCTCTCTCTCTCTCTCCCCGCTCCCCTGCTCATACTCTGCCTCTCTCTGTCTCTCAAAAATAAATAAATGTTCACACACAAAAAAATGTTTTAAGTATTTAAAATTTTTTAATTTTTTTTTTTTTAATTTACTTTTGAGAGAGAGAGAGAGAGAGAGAGAGAGAGACAGAACACAAGCAGGGGAGGGCAGAGAGAGAGGGAGACACAGAATCCGAAGCAGGCTCCAGGCTCTGAGCTGTCAGCACAGAGCCCGACGTGGGGCTAGAACTCACGGACCGTGAGATCATGACCTGAGCCAAAGTCGGACGCTTAACTGACTGAGCTACCCAGGCGCCCCATAAAAAAAAAATGTATTCATTTAGAGAGCAAGAGAGTACAAGTTGGGGTGCAGGGGGAGAGGAGAGAATCCCAAGCGGGCTCTGCGTTGTCAGTGCTGAGCCCTATGCAGGGTGTGAACTCATGAACCAAACCGTGAAATCATGATCTGAGCCGAAGTCAGATGCTCAACCTACTGAGCCACCCAGGCACCCCAGGTCTTTCAATTGTTTCTAAACAGATTTCAAATACATGCAAGAGAAGAGAGCACAGCATAATGAGCCTTCATTTACCTATCACTCAGCATTAAAGGAGCAACTAAGTTGCATTAAGTTAATCAACATTTTGATTTTGATCCACTTTCTAAAAGTAAAACTGAACGAAGTAAATGCAATTTCGTAGGGAAAAACACTTCAAATACTTCAAAACAATACCTTGAGGGGAAAACACTAACATTGAGCATTCTTTTTGGGGGAGAAGGGATAGTACCTTTTGTGCCTGGGCCACTGACTTAACTATCCTTTGCACATCATGGGACAAGGGATGCTATGAATAAAAGGTCCCCATTCACAGAAGTGAGGAAGCGCAGTTCAGTATCCTCGGGTTTGGCAGCCGCGAGGACATCTCCAGGCAGACAACCCACGACCGGTCAGTCTGGTGGTTACCTTCCTCCAAGGTTCATGTTGGGACCCCGCACCCCGCCTCCCCTCTCTTTTCCAGCTCATCCCGACCCAAAGAGAACCGGACAACGCAGTACTCACATCTTGCATGGCCCGCGTGCGGTGGTCGGAATTGATCTGGTCCCGGAGCTGAAGAAAAGCAAACGGTGACACAGATGCCGTTAGTCGGAATTCTGAAGGTGGAAAGGCCGCCGGAGGGCGGAGCTTACCCGCCCAGGTCCCAGCGGCTGCAGCCGAGGCCTCGGGGAGCGCGGCGCCTCCGGGGGCGGTAACCATGGCGGAGCTTGGAGAGGGAGCCCCGGAGGGAGCAGGAGGCCCGGAGCGGGAAGGGTCTGAGGGCCAAAGAAAGCTCCCCGAGGTTAAACACCGGAACGGGGCCCAGCCTCGACGTAGCCCTTGCCCAGGCCCCACTCACCGTGGACTTCTTAGTGAGCATCTCTTTGGCCATGACGTCCATGAGCCGTTCCTTTTCCTCATGATACCGCCGCTGCTGCTCTAGAATTGTCTCCATTTTTCCTCCGCCGCTGCACCTCGATTCACACCACCGACACGGCCGGAAACGACTCCCGCCGCTTTGCGCGCCCGCGCCCCGCGCTGAGCGTCCGGCTGCACCAAAGTTCCGCGGGTGCCGGAAGTGCCTCTGGGACTCGAAGAAAAGGGAGCCTCACAAGGAGAGCACAGTCCGTGCTGTCGAGATCGCCGCAGTGCCCCCTGCTGGCCGGAGGTGTGGCGGAGCGAGGCCGAGCGGTTTGCAGGTGCCTCTAGAGGGCGTCCAGAAATTCAGGAATCTGAGGTTAAGAGGCCGGCTTTCTGGGCTTTTACGAGGCGGGCAGGGCAGGCAGGGACATGGTGGACTGAGTAGTTGAAGAACGTGGATGGGAGCTGGGAGACCGGAACTTGAGTCTTTAGCTTTCATCGTGACCTCTGACAACGTTTTTCCCTTCAATGGACCTCAGTGTCCTTGTCAGTAAATTTTTTTTTTTTTTTAAAGAAATTCGCATGTGGAGGACACCTAATTGTCTGTAAGCAGGGGGCTCGTAAAATAAAATATGGTGGGGCGCCTGGGTGGCTCAACTGGTTAAGCCTTTGACTCTTGATTTCGGCTCAGGTCCTGATCTGGGATGGAGACCCACCCGTGGGGCTTCCTGCTAACAGCAGGGAGCCTGCTTGAGATTCTCTCTCTCCCTCTCTCTTCCCCTCCCCCGTGCACACATATGCTCTCTCTCTCTCTCTTTCAAAAATAAATAAACATTTAAAAAGTAATTGTCAAAAAAATTGAATTTATAAAAAAATAAAATATGGTACATCCGAGCAGTGAAATGCTAACAGCTTCATAAAAAAAGAATGAAGCAAATTTCTAGGTATGGAAATTAAGACATATTCCCATATAGTCAGACGTTCATAGCAGCATTATTTATAATCAACAAAAACTGGTTGCAGCCCCAACATCCATTAACTGGTGAATGGTAAACAAAATATGGGACATTATTCAGCAGTAAAGGAATGCTACAATATGAATGAACCATGAAAATATCACATTCACTAAAAGAAGCCATATACAAAAAATGTCATAGGGTATATGCAGATGTAATGTCCAGAAAGGCAAGTCTATGGAGATGCGTGGTTGTCACTGGAGGTGAGAGCGAAGTGACAGTAAATTTGGTGGTGATAGAAATGTTCTCAAATTGGATTATGGCAATGGTTGTTCCATAACTGTATTAAATTTGCTCAAGGTAATTGAACTGTACACTCAAAGTGGGTGAATTTTATGGTATGTAACTTATCCCTCAATCAAGCTGTTAAGGGGATGCCTGGGTGGCTCAGTCGGTTAAGCATCTGATTTTGGCTCACGTCATGAGCTTGCAGTTCATGGGTTCCAGATGCACATCGGGCTCTGGGCTGACAGCTCAGAGCCTGGACCCTGCTTCAGATTCTGTGTCTCCCTCGCTCTGTGCCCCTCCCCTACTCATGCGCCCTCTCTCTCTCTCTCTCTCTCCCTCTCTCTCTCAAAAATAAATAAATATTAAAAAATAAAAAATAAATAAATCTATTAAAAGAATCTATATGAACTCAATGAAGTTCAACACTAATTGTTAATGAGGAGACAGGAAGATCTGATACAGGAGGGAAATTTTTCTTTGTATATACCCAGCATGAAAAGTTTTTTTTCTTAACTTATACATGCATTATTTTTTCAAATTAAAAAATAAACTAAAAACTAAAAATGGAGAGGGGTGCCTACGTGGCTCAGTCAGTTGAGTGTCCAACTCTTGGTTTTGGCTCAGGTCATGATCTCTCAGTTTCATGGGTTTGAGACCTGCATCGGGCTCTGAGCTAACAGTGTGGAGCCTGCTTGGGATTTTTGCCTCCCTCTCTTTCTGTTCCTCCCTGACCTGCATTTTCTCTGTCTCTTAAAATAAATAAATAAATAAAAAACCAACCTAAAAATTAAGGGACGCCTAGGTGGCTCAGGTGATTAGGTGTCCAACTTCAGCTCAGGTCACGATCTGAAGATTTGTGGGTTTGAGCTCTGCATTGGGCTCTCCACTCTCAACTCAGAGCCTGCTTCAGATCCTCTGTCTCCCTCTCTCTCTCTGTCCCTCCCCCACTCTTGCTTTCTCTCTCAAAAATAAACATTTTAAAAAAGTCTGAAAATGGGATACCCAGGTAGCTCAGTCGGTTAAACATCTGATTTTGGCTCACATTATGATCTCACAGTTCGTGGGTTCCAGACCTGCGTCGGGCTCTGGGCTGACAGCTCAGAGCCTGGAGCCTGCTTCAGATTCTGTGTCTCCCTCTTTCTCTGCCCGCCCCCCCTACTCATGCTCTGTCTCTCGAAAATAAATAAAACGTTAAAATAAATAAATAAATAAATAAATAAAATAAAAAAAGCCCTAAAAATTAAGATACACATATGTACATGCATGCTTAACAAAAAAGGAACTAGGAAGTTATAATATCTCCAGCAATTTTTAGTGATTTGCCTCTTCTCTTTACTTTTAGGAATTCTCCAATTTTTCTACAATGAGAACGCGTTGCTTTATGTTTTTCAAAGTTTGAAAAATAACGCAGGCATAATGACTCTCATCTTGCCTGCTGATGGGGTGTTGTGAGGGTTATATGTCTCAAAATTTAAACAAGATCTAAACTGCAGGGAGAGCACTCCAGGCAAAAGTCCTCCCCAGAGGCTTTTCTTGCACCTCTAGAAAAGAGGTGGGAAATCTCCATTCAAGATTGGAGAGACTGTGTTGGGGGGGGGGGGGGGGGGGGGAGGATTTGGGATCTATGATATATCATCAAATATAAGATGTCATCAAATGTTAACTCCATCATTATGTTCCACTAAGAAAGACCAAAAATATTTTTCTTGAGATCAATGACACAGTACCTGTACATCTCTTTCTCTGAGGTGGGTGGACCACTTAAGCAAAACCATTCACCTTCCGTCCCCTAAAACCTCCTTCTCCGGTCTATCAAACCAGTCACCGAGTCCTGTCTTTTCCACTCCTGACGCCACCTGCCTCTTTATCTCTCACCTGGACCAGTGCACTAGCTTCCTACAGAGCCTGCTCATCTTACCCCTTCAATCCATTATTCATGCTGCAGTCAGAGTGATCATCTTATGCCCCTGCTGAAACATTTCCACTGGCTGCTTACCCGCAGGGTGAGGTCTGTTTAACTTGGCATTCGATTTTTTGTGACCTGGCTTCTGCCTGCCATTTTAGTCTTTTGGCACTTCCTCCAAATGAAATTACTCGCTGCTTCCCCAAAGCGCCATATGTTTTTTCAAGCCTCCCGTTCTTTGCACCAGCTGTTTTCTATGCTTGGACTACTCTTCCTCCACAAGTATTTATTGAACAAGTAGTAAGTGCCGGGAGTTGAAAATAGAAGGGTGAGCAAGGCAGGCGCGAGCCCAGCCTTCACAGAAGCCGTTGGGAGAAAGAGACAAAAATGTAAACATATAATTAATTATCAGTTGTAAGGACACATGTTGGGTATTTGTAAAGGTTTGTTGAAAAACGGCAACCACAGTCTCAGAAAGTTTAGGATTTGCATCGGGCCCGGGAGGCAGTCTGAAAATAATCCACCTGTGATTACCTAGGTGACTTTGGGGAACTGGCAAGCGGAGTCCGCACCTCTGTGAAATGGAAAAATGCCCGCCTCATAGGATTTCTGGGAGGATTTAGTATGAGATACATATGATCGCGTGGTTCTGCCGGACCGGAGGGCCCCTCCCCCACGAGACCCTAAGGTCCACTCGCTCTGCAGCTCGGGTCCCCACCCCAAGAGGCGGCGGGCAGGACAAGGAGTGCCCCAAACCGCGCGTGGTGGGAGCGCGCCCCCGACCGTCGGGGGGCCGAGGGCGGGGCAGGGGCCGCGGGCGACCGACACCCGGGGTGGGGAGCAGCGCTCCGCCCCATCTCCCCACTTTGGGGGACAACCCCCCTCGCTCACTCCCGCCTCCGCCCCTGAATCACGGGGGGGGGGCGGGGCCGTGACCCATTCATGCCGGGAATCGGATCCAGATGTTCCCGCGGCGCGTGCAGCTGCATCCTTGCCTTTTTTGGCAAAAAACGTGCGGCCCCGAGCGGATCCCGGGCCGCCTCCGCTAATCCTCGGGAAGAGGGGGAAGGGGGCTGAGGGTCTGGGCCCAGACTGGGAATCCGCACCGGGTGCTCAGCGGGATTTGGGAAGAGCTGCCAGTGGAGGGGGGGCGGTTTGTACTGGATGGGGAACCCACTGCCGACTCCGCTCCCGTCCGGGACCTCCCCCAAGCCCCCTCCCTTCCCCACCCGGAGGAAAAAGTCCTTCGCCAGCAGAGGGGAGGTTGGCGGAGCCTGAGATGGACAGTAGCAGCGACGGGATCCCCGTTCTCCGGAGGTTTCCCATCCCAGCAGCTTCCTCCTCTGCCCCGCACGGAGGAGGTCTGGAAAAAGCCTCAGAGCCTCCCTGTCTGCCAGGGAACCTTCCTCCCCCGCCCCCTCCCCCCTACCCCCCGCCAAACCCAGACAAACACACAGAGGCCTTCGCTTCCTCACACTGCTTTATTGCAGAATCTGGAAGGGCGGGGTGAGCCAGTCCCACCCCCTCTGCCCATCTCCGGGCAGAATGGAGCTCAAATGAAAGGAGAAAACACTCGACAGATACCGGATGGGCAAAACCCTGTGCTCTAGGACCCCTTTAAAGTGTGAACGCTGGTTTTGCTGTCCAGAGAGCCCCAGCCCCGAGGCTAGATTGGGATGACGGTGGGGAGGGTCAAACCTGAATATAGCCCACTTTTGAGGACTTCTCAGGCACCCACAGAGGACCTAACGTCTCAGGAAAGAAGTCTAGATCAAAGGGGGCCTGGGCCCCAGAGTCCAGGTTTAGACGGCTGGGTCTAGAGCCCTGATTTGGGGAGAGGGCTTGGGATCTGGGAACCCAGACTGTAGGGGGAGTCTAGGTTGGCAGAGGGGATTTGAATCATGGAGGCTCCATAAGAGCCCAGGTTTGGGAGCCCTGGGTCAGGGAGTACCGGTTTGGGATGTGGGAGCAGAGAGGCTGAATCCTGGAGCCCAGGAGGAGCCCCAATTTGGGGGTGGGGGGTGGGGCTGGGTCCCAAAGGTGGTTTGGAAAAGGAGCCTTAGTCCTGGAGCCCTGGTTTGGGAGGCCCTGGGCCCAGGAGTCCTGGCTCAGGGCCCTGCCTGGCTGCAGCCCTGGCACAGTACTTGGTCTCCATCCGGCACGAAGCCTTGACCCACCAGGGAGGTGGAGCAGCGGGCACAGGAGAAGCAGCTGTGGTGCCAGTGGCGGTCTTCAAAGGACACATACTTGCCTCCACCGAGTCCTGGGGGGAGGCCGGAGGTTAGCTCTGCAGATCCGGAGCGCGGTCCTGTCCCTCAGCCTCACCCAACACCAGATCCCATTCCCTTGCTTGCACCCTACCCGCTCTGTCCTTTGACCTCTGTCCCACCTGTGATGGGGCGCTTGCAGCTGCTGCACTTGGGTGCAAAGAGTTCTCCAAAACAGGCCACGCAGTATGGATCGTCGTCCCGGGAGGTGAACTGTTGCCCTGCCAGGGGCGTCTGGCACCCTGTGCAGACCAGGCATTCTCGATGCCAGGGCTGGTCACGGTATGTCACGCCACCCTGTGTCAGCGTCTACGGGGGCAGCATCTGTCAGTGGGAGGGAGTGGCGGTTCCCACCCCACAACAGAGCCTGGCTCACCCCCACCCCACTGGCCCAGCCCCCACCTTGCTGCAGCGGGCGCAGCGAGGCGCAAACTTGTTCTCATAGCAGGGCACGCAGTAGTGAGCACCCTTGTCGGGCACAAAGGAACGGGAGCCCAGCGGCTGCTCACAGCCACTGCACAGGAAGCAGTGCTCGTGCCACGTCTGGCCTCCATATTCCAGCTTCCGGGACCCTGTGGGGAACAGGGGTCCCACTCAGAGGCTGTGTCCTAAGCTCCTGAGTGCCACCCTCTGCTACCCTCCCAAGGAGGGTCCCCGCTGTTCCCACAGCCTAAGCAGGGTGGCATCCATGCACATGCAGCAGGACCCTGGCCCCATATACGGCACATGCTACCCTCCCCCGAACACTGCACAGACTCGCTGGGCACATGCTAGGCTCCCAGAAACTAGACACGAGGAGTTGGCATATGCGAAGTCCCCATGTGTAGCAGATATGACTGTCTCAGCATACGCCAGGCCTCCATGTCACAGGCATGATGACGCGGTACACGCTAAGCCCTTATATGCCAGACATGATGGTTTGAGCACACCACAACGATCCTACATATACTAGCCAAGCAAGTCTTTGCCCACACAGAATTCTAATGCCCCGGACGTGATCGATCCAGTACACGCTAAGCCTTGACATGTCCTAACAATGTCATTCTCCACACGTCCTCAAGCCTCACGTAACTATGAGGCATGAGGGTCACCACACACGTGAGCCCTCTGTTTATCTGCTTCTGCACACACCAAGCCCCAATGCACCAAGCACGATGGTCTCCTTGCACTTCTCGCTTCTGCATGTACCACACGTGCAGGCGCTCATACGTGCTAAGCGCCCCGGCGTGTACCAAGCCTGTCCGTCTGCCCATACACGGTCAACTCACAGGCGCGTAGCAGGCCTGCTGGTGCGGCACACGCCAAACCCTCAGGAATGTACCAAGCTTGTCCGTTCTTGTACATGCTCCGCTTTCATGTGTACAGCTGGGTGTGCCAGTCCCCGTGCATGCTAATCTCCCGGGAGCACACGGGCACGACCCATCCTGTATACACCGAATTTCCAGAAAGATGCTGTGTGTGCAGGTGTTAAGCATAGTCAGCCTCCGCATACGCACCATGCATGTGCCAGTCCCTTGTGTGTGCAAGAACCCTACCCAGATGCAGGCACCCTGTCCCACACACGGCGAGCCCCCCGGGGGACGTACCAGGCATGACGGGCTCCCCGCAGGCGGAGCACTGCGACGAGAAGGCGCTGCAGTAGCAGTCATTGCAGAGCAGCTCCCCGTCCTGGCAAGTGAAGGGCTCATCGGCCAGTGAGCGCTGGCAGCGGCAGCAGCGGAAGCAGCCCTCGTGGAAGTGGCGGTCTTCGTAGAACAGCTCCTGCGGGGCGTGTGGCAAGGGACACTGGCACCTTTGCCCCCTCCGCCAGCCTCCACCCACTCCTTGCCCTGTCAGGTCCAGTCCTTACCCTTGAGTCATGCCCGATAAGCTGCTGGCACTCAGCACACGTGTTAGCGAAGGTATTGTCATAGCAGGGCACACAGTAGGGGCCGTCGTCCGTCTGGATGTATTTGCGGCCATACAGGGACTCGCTGCATTTCGCACAGTCAAAGGACTCGCTCATGGTGGCTATGAGTGCGCCCTGCCAGGGGCAAAAGGTGGGGCGCGGGTCACCCAGAGGGGCTGTGACTCAGCCCCTTGTAAAAGCCTTTTGCAAGAGACCAGGCATAAGAAATGCCAGGTCAGAACAGGTGGTGAAGAGGAAGGGCTGCTTCTGGAAACCGAGGAGTCTGGCACATTTGTTCTCTTTCTTTTTTGTTTTTAACGTTTATTTTTTTGAGGGAGAGAAAGCGTGCAGGCGTGCACGCACGCGCACACACGCACACACGCACGAGCAGAGGAGGGGCACAGAGAGGGAGACACAAAATCCAAAGCAGGCTCCAGGCTGAACTGTCAGCACAGAACCCGACGTGGGGCTCGAACCCATGAACTGCGAGATCATGACCTGAGTCAAAGTCTGACGCTCAACCAACAGAGCCACCCAGGCATCCCTCTTTTTTTTTTTTTTAACCAATTAGTTAATTATTTGAGAGAGAGAGAGAGAGAGCACTCACAGGAGCGGGGATGGGGGGAGAAGGGCAGAGGGATATAGATAATCTCAAGCAGGTTCCACACTCAGCGAGGAGCCAGATGCGGGGCTCAATCCCATGATCCCGTGATCAGGGATCAAAATAAAGAGTAGGACACTCAACTGACTGAGCTACCCAGGCACCCCCTGCATGTTTATTTCTGCATTTAATGGGGGTTCGGGGCGGGGTGGGGGGGGGAGGAGGGAGAGAAGGGGTCAGGAAAAAAAATCAGGAAGCAGAAGTTGTTTTCTTATCTGGGCCCTGGCAGATCTGGGGGGAGGGGGCTTTTCCTGGGTCAGTGACTCATTTCCTGCCCCAGCCTGAGTGTAGCTTCCACTGTTCCTACTGTCCCTGAGGGGACAACAGCAGGGGCAGGGAGCCACCCCACTCTATGTCCCATATAAACAGCACCCCCACCCTCTCTTGACTCCCAGGAAGGAGCCCTAGTGACATGGAAAAAGGAACCTCTAGTCAGAGCTCCGGAGTGAGGAGCATAGGGACATGAATGGGGTGTGTAGAAGGATGTTGGGTCGCGAATGGCGGAGGTGGAAGTCACCTCGGGCCTCCCTCCTGCAGAATCAGCCCAAGCAAGGACTTGAGAGGCTCAGCCTAGGTTTAAGCAGGAAGGAAGTCCTGCAAGCTGGACACAGCCAAGCTTCCCCAGCTGGACCCTCTGCCCTCACCCCCCCCTCCGGCCCCTGCGGGGTCTCTGGTCACACCAGCCTGGGCAGCCTTGGCCTGCAACATATGCAGCAGCTGTGGCAGCGCAGATGGCCAGATGTCAGGTTTGACCAACAACAGGGGAGAGAAGAAGGAATGGAGATGCCAGGGGAGGGAGAGGTAAACTAAAGATGGAGGTTATGCAGCGTGCCCCCTGCCATCTCCGACGGGGATCTGCTCCTGGCAGTTCTTTCCATCCCCTGGGGTCATTACTTCCCACCCCCTGCCTCTGGGAGAAACAGCCTCTCCCCAGCTTTTCTGGTTTCTAAGGGTTTGGGGCAGGGGGAATGGAGGGTGAGAGTGGGAGCCACAGGAGACACTTTCTCCCCAATCAGGCCCCCTCTCGGGTGGGGAGTCAGGCAGGGGGGAGCCCTGAGAGCTGCTGTTGCAGACACCCAGCCCCCACCAAACCTCAGACACTTTCCATTTTCTCAGGAACAAAGCATGTTTGTGGGATGAGGTCATACACACAGCTGCCTCTGGAACAGGAGCATGGGGAGTGTGGGGGGGGGGTAGGGAAGTGGGGTTCTCAGTCCCTTCTGCTGCCCCTGACTCGTCTCAAGCCCCAGATTCGGAGCTCCCCACCCCCAGCCTCCTCCATCATGAAGTCTGCTCTCTAAGGGCTTGGATCCTAGGGTGGGTGGAGAGGAACTACCAGGACTCAGAGGAAGGGGATGTTCCCACAGCTTCAGAGGAGCCTGGGGAGGACAAAGGAACCCACCAAACCCACTACCCCCTCCCCCCATTCACCCCAGTAACTGGCAGTCCCCAGAGCCTGCCCAGGCTCAAGTGGAGGGAAAGACCTCCTCTTCTCAGCCACCCCCAGTGGGAAATTCTGGCCAAGAAGCATTGCTCTGGCTTGGAGTTCAGACTCCAGGCGCCAGCAAATGCCCCAAGCCTGGAGGGCCTGGCTCTTGAAGGGATGGTTTGTGAACTCAAAACTGCCCTTCTGTACAATGGGGGGGGGGGGGCACAAAGTTCGTACCCAGGGCCAGGCCATGAGGCCTCCAGGGGCTGGGGTCTTCAGAGAGGTGACTTCTGGGGCAGAGTTGTGCTGTAGGGTAGAGCGTAGCCCTCTTTCTCAGTCCGCTCCCTACCAGTCGGGCCTGGGTTTCCTCTGGCCCAACATCTGAGTGTCGTCTGGGCTGTCAGCCACTGGGCAGCAGGGGGCCACACAGGTGGAGTGTGGCTACGGTCTGTCCAGGGGTGCCCTGGGTCTTTTCCTTCCTTCCTGGCTTGGCCCACAGCAGCCATCACCTTCCCAGGCCCAGGCTAGCTCTGGGGCCATCCCCTGGGATGCAGTCACCACTCTGAGACAGGGGCACCCCAAATAGGGTATGAGCATGGCTTCTGTTTCCTTCCCAGAATTCCCTAGTCCCTAGTCCGTCCAGCTGGGCTTTAATGAGGACAGTGAAGGGCACTATCAAGGCCCACCTGTCCCTGCCCATCCCCCTTCCTCCCCATCTCCCTCCCACTTTCCCTGGCAGGGCTAAGGGAGCTTAGCCCTTAGGAAGAGAGCCAATCTTATTTTCCTTCACGGCTAGTGTGTGTGTGTGTGTGTGTGTGCGCGCGCGTGTGCACGCTCGAGCACAGGGTAGACTGCTCAGTCTGCCAGATGGCTCTCAGCCCCTGCTCCCACCAATATGCACATGCACACACACACACACACACACACACACACACTTCACTCCTACACCTGACCCAGACACACACGTCTGGCACCTCCCAGAGCTCAGAATGGCTGTGGCACGTAGTGATAGAGGCCCAAATGTGGCATGTGGATCTGAATCCTGACTTGTTGTTCACTTACTATTTGGGTGATCTTGGGCAAGTCACTGAAGCTCCTGGGCCTATTTTCTTATCTAAGACTACCTCCTACTCCTGGGGTTGTCGTTAGGCTTAAATGTTGGTGCTTGGAAAGCACCTGGCAAAAAGTGAATAGTCGGTAAATGGTAGCCATCGGTGTCTCACTCACACTGGGGTCAGTCAAGTTTCTGAGCCAGGCCTGGGTCAGGGAGCTGGCCTGGGTTTTGATCTGGACATTCCCAGGGTAAACCCAGGGAGAGAACAAAGAGGGACCCCCCCCCCCCCCCCAACCAACTTCCAGTTCTGCTGGGGGAAGCAAAGAGGCCCAGGTTATGGGGCTGGCTGAGGAGGTCAGCGGGGCCAGCCTGATCCCAGTGAGTGTAACTCTGAGACCCCTCACACAGGTACGCAGGTGTTCACACAAAGTGTGGCCTCTCACAAAGTGCAACCCCAGCCACCATTTCACTGGATCTCACAAAAGGCAGGCAGGCTAGGGTACCATCCCCATCTTACAGTTGAGTACAGAAACCGGCGACAAGCCAGGCCCAAGGTCACTCAGGTCTCAGAGAGGCCAGGTTCCCTGCTTTCCAGCCTGGAGCCCTTTCCTGTTTGTCTCTCTAAAAATGCTGCAGTGGTGGTAAAGAGGGTGGTCAACATTAAGAGCAGGGACACAGGAGACACTTGGTGACATCACTAGCACAGGAGCCTGACTCTTCTTCCCAGCTGCTAACCCCGCGATTGGAAGACAACCAGAAGCCCTTCCAACTACCCATGCCAACCCCTCAACTCTCCCCCGCCCCCACCTCCACCCTATACTGTCCAGGAGGACCCTGGCGAGGCCCCGCAGCTGTGAGTCAGGATCAGCTCAGACCCCTCCCCCCCCCAAGTCCCAGGAACTGACAGGAGATTTAAGGGGAGAAACCTAACTCTCCTCACCCCCCACATCCTGCTATCAGGCACCAACCCCAAACTCTCCCTTCTCCCCTCCCCTCCCCCCATGGGGCCTGGGAGTCAGAGCAGTTTAGGGGAAGGGGGGGGGGTGGGAAGCAGGATCCAGCAGCTGCTCTGGGGACGGGAGAGGAACAGTTCATTCACCCCGGATCCCCCAGGGCTGAAGCAGTGCGTCCAAGATTTGAGTTTAAAAATAAGTTGGGGCTGTCTTGGTGTATGCCTGGGGCTCCTTTTTGATCTCAGTCTGTCTCAGGTCCTCTGCCTCACAGGGGCTTGGCTGGCCCAGAGTTTCTGTTTCTCCACATCCTTGCTTCCCAGTCTTTTCAGGCCTGAGTCTCTCCAGGTCTGACCCAAGCTGTCAGTGCACCTCCGTCAGAGCCAGCTCTGCCCCACTCAGCATGTCTGTGTCTCTGCACACTTCAGCTGTCTTTATGTTTTGGGTGGGCTAGTCATGTCGCAAGGGCCCGGCTCTGCGGATTTCTACCTCTGTACACCCAAGTCTTGGTATCTGAGGGTCTCCTAGGGGTTCCCACCACCCCTTCTCTCTCTTAACATCTCTGTTCCTGAGCGTCTCTGTCTCCAGTTTCTGGACTTCTCCATAGGCCTCACAGAGGCAGATCTACCACAAGGCTAAAGAAGCTTAGGCTTCAAGGGCCCCTTACTTGTCCAGGACCCCGCAAGGCCCTGGGAAGGGCGCTACAGCGTGTTCACTGGGATCACTGTATGCTTCTCCTTCAAATGCTCCGTTCCACAAAACCTGGGTCCCTCCCTATGCCTCTGGTCGGCTCTCGGTGACTCTACGCCCAAGTCTCTGTCCCTGCTTCGGGCATCCCTGAGCCTCCCCCTATCTAAGCCTATCGCTCGTATCCCTGTCTCGCTCTCGCTCCACCGGCCTTTCTGGGAGCCTCAGTTTCTCGAACCCTCTCGGTCCCTCGCTCGACTCTGGCTTCTCCGTTTCAAACTTGGCCCCCTCCCCCCGCCAAGTCTCGAAGCAGCCCCCGCCCGGCCGCCGGGCGGCCGGGATCCGTGCGATCCGGGGGGCGCCCTCCGGGGCTCAGCGCCCCCGCGCCTCCCGCTCCAAGCGCGTCCGCAGGTTATCGCGGCCGGACCCGGGCGGGGGGCGGGGGCCGGGGCCCAGAGCAGGGATTCGGCGCCGGGTACGGCGGGGAGCTCACCTCGAAGCGGGCGGCGGGAGCGGGGAAGCCGGGCCGCGCGTCCCTCGGCGGCGGCTCGTACCTGCGGGCCGGGCCGAGCGGGGGCCGAGCGCGCCGCCGGTGAGGGTGCCGGCTGCACACGGACTGTGTGGGCGAGTGGGAGCTCGGCCCCAACCCCTCCCCGAGGAAGTGCGCGCGGGGCCCGCCCCGCCCGGACCCCGCCTCCGGCCGCCCCTGCCCGCAGAGTGCGGACCCCGCCCCGGCCCCGCATCCCGCAGGCTGGGGGCCAGACCCCGCCCACACCTCCTCTTTGGGCCCGATCCCGCCCCAGGGCCCCTCGGCCCGCCCAGTCTAACCTGGCTCTCCCTACCTCCCCGGGCCGCCAGGACCCCGCCCCCGTCCCCTCCCTGCTTTCTCTGTCCTCACTCCCAGCCTCCCCCACGCCTCCCACCAGCAGCCAGCGGGAGACGGCTGTACTCGGTCTCAGGCGAGGGGTACGGGACCCAGCCGAACAAGGTCCACTAGGGGACCAAGAGTCCACATCCCATCTTCATGTCCCCCCCCCCCCCCCCCCCCAGCTTACCCCCAGGGGTCACACGTAGCCCGAGTTTGTAAAAGAGGACTTCAGCCCGCAAGAGCGGGTGCTTTTGACTGCTGTCATGGCTCTTATTAGCGGGAACCAAGGTGTTCTCAGGAAACAAGGAGTGAAGAGAGGACCCCCAACCCTGGTCAGAGCCTGGACCTTCAAAGGGCTTGATTTCACAACTCTGGGGGCCAAAAACAGAGGTCACCACCTCCTCACCTCCAGCTGTACCCTGGGACAGACGAGCTCGGCCTTGGGTTCCACAATGCCCAGGAATAGTTTTGACCTTTGAGGCCCAGGGGAGTCCCTAGTCCTTGGCCCCATGATTTTTGGGTTTCTCAGGGAGGGGTGTGAGGAATGTGCAGGGATGGGGCACTGCAGGCGGCAGTGTGGAGGCAAGTGGAGGGAACCACCCAGTGTGGAGGGAAGTGGAGGGAACTGTAGAGGTGGGGAGGAGGACTCCTCACCTCTACAGTTTCCAATCCTCTGGCTTCCTCCCTGTGCCTGGGAGGGAGGACTGGCGGCTGCCAGGGACACAAGGCCCCTCCAGGTCCTTGAGGCCACCCCCCCTGGGATCCTCAGGCTTGTCACTAGGCATAAATAGCCTCGATCTGGTAGGATGGGGGAGGGAGGAGGAGGTTCTGCTGTGCTGTTTGGAAAACAAGAGACAACAAACCAACCCTAGAAATAACCTCAGCCTCTAGAGTAAGAGATGCCCACAGAGGCTCTCCCATCCCCCAGGCTGGATCCAGCCAAGCTTTCAGAGCACAGACTCATTCCCTCCCAGGCTGGGGCTCCTGAGTACCTTCCTCTCCCATCTCTGAATCATATGCCTGCCTTCCTGGGTACCAAGTCACCCCCGAGGCCAGGTTTCCTTCCAAAATTAAACCAATTGTTTGTGTATTATTGTACCTGATGCCTAGACTGTAAGTTGCATGAGGGCAGGGACAGGTTTCTTCTTACTCACTCCTGTATTCCCCGTACCTGCTCCAAGGTCTGGCACATAATTAACACCTGATGAATGAAGGAATGACAGATGCTGCTTCAGTTTCAACTCTCCTCCACCCCAGTTTGGATCACACGTACCTGCTATCTGGAGTCCAGAGGGTGAACAGCCAGCCCATGGGTGCGCCCTTTCTCTGGGCTTTGTCTTGAAGATGTAGAGGACTCCTGGCCCTGGGGAGGGCAGGGAAGATTGCCAGGTTGGAGAGATGACAAGAAGGGGTCTGCTCTGGGGTGAAGGGAGGCAAAGATGAGTAGCCTTCAGAGAGGGAGGGGTTATGACTAAGGAAGGTGCTGGATCAAAGGTAGAGTTGGAGGTCTCTGGTATTTACTCATGGCTTGAATCTCTGCTGAACAGCCTTTATAAGAGCCAGTAATTCCTGAGATCTTTGCACCGATCTCTGCCTAAACACTTTGCATATATTAGTGTACTTGATTTTCCAACAACGGTATGCAATATATATTTTTTAATATATTTTTAAATATTTATTTTTGAGAGAGACAGAGAGGCAGAATCTGAAGCAGGCTCCAGGCTTTGAACTGTCAACACAGAGCCCGACATGGGGCCTGAACTCACGAACTGCAAGTCTCATGACTGAGCCTACGTCAGAGGTTCAGCTGACTGAGCCACCCAGGTGCCGCATGAAATATGTATTCTTATACCCATTTTAAGGATGAGAAGATGGAGGTACAGAGAGAGTGAGTTAACTTGCCAAGGGCAACACAGCTACTAATGGCAAAGCCTGGATTCATATCCAGTCAAATGTCAAAGCTCCTTATGCCAAAAGAGCTTAACTGTCAGGCCCTGCAGCCTCTTAAGTCATTCAACCGTATTAAGCCTCAGTCTGCTCATCTGTTAAGAGTAGTGGACTCCCCTGTCTCACAGCATTCTTGTGAGTCTTGAAGGAAGGTACACAGTAGGCACTGAAGAGGTGGGACTCCCGCCCTGCCCAACATATTCCTTCTCATGGTCAGTTGTTAAGTTTCTGCTGCTGGGGCCAGGAATCTGGAAGCCAGAGAAAATTAGATTTCTGACTTGGCTCAGCCTGGGGGAGGGACGCTGGTGTAGGGCAGGGGCTTTGTCCTTTCCCCTCCCCATTTCTAGCTCCCGAGTGGGCTCACATTTCTGTTGGTCCAGGAGGACAACGTGCCCCAGGAAGGTCTAGGGATCAGCCACATGGACTCCTTGTTCCCGTTTCCCATCAGTCCACCCCCACCCTCCCTGTAGGGAACAGGTGTATTTGAGCAGAGGCTGGAAGCAGAGCCTGATGGCTGTATGACTAGCCTTGGGTGAGTGGGAGCTGGTTGTCTCTTCACCCACCAAGGAGGCCCCCACACACCCTTTCTTATCTTGTGGTGGAAGGGGGCTTGTTCAGGGTCTCCCAGCCATCTTTCACCTTGGAAGTGTTTTTAAGACAAGGCGACAGCCTGACAACTGATAACTGACAGGTTTCTCATGGTTTCCTCTGGGTGCTGAATCACTCCTTGATGCTTGTGATCACAAGCCCTCCTTCCCCCAGTGAGAAAACTTCCTTCCTTCCCTGGGCGTATTGCCTGCTCTTACCCATTGGGCTGCCTGGAGCCCCTGCCAGACCTCATGGCTTAGCAGACAGAGTCTTTTAGATTGCCCAGAAACAGTCTTCTCATGCCCCCAAACCTGGTGATGCTCTGTGGGTGCAGAGGGTGAAATGAATATGTGTGTGTGGGTGGGTGGGGGAGTGGGTAGAGGGAGAGCTAACATGTTAAATACTGACTATATGCAGGGCACCATGCTAAGTGCTAGTCGTTGCCTCCTTGGGTTCTCACAAAAGCCACAGGAGTCGGTTATATTATTATCACTATTTGATAGAGTAGGACACGGGGCTCAGAGAATTTGACGATGTGGCCCTAAATCCAAGCTGATAGGTTGTGGGTGTGCAATTCAATTCCAGGGCTGATTCTTGGGCCCACTTAATTGAGCTGAGACTGGGAAGGTGGGCTAAATCATGAAGGACCTTGTGTTTCAATGGTTAAGTCACAAATGAGGTGGAGGTTTGTTAACATATGTGCCTGCGTTGGGCAAGGCTTGGACGGACAGGCAGGGAAAAACTTGTCACGTGGCCGATCTCAGCTACTTTCAGCTTTGTCGTACCCACCCGTCTACTAGACTCGCGCTTCCTGGGACTGAGGAGAGGATTTCCTCAGAGTGCCTCAGCTGGAGGAGTGAGCTCTGTCATGACAAATGGGTGCTACTATAGGACTCGCTGAGGGTTAGCTTCGTGTATTGGAAAAGAAACCAAATGCCTCTGAAGAGCTCTGCTGTGCCCAACCCTCTCTCTATCCTTATGGGTAGGTTTAGTAACAATAGTAACAACAACAACAACATCCATTGCTCCCATTGACCGTGAGGTTTTTTTTTTAATGTTTATTTTTTTCAGAGAGGGGGGAGGGGCAGAGAGCGAGAGGGAGACAGAATCGTAAGCAGGCTCCAGGCTCTGAGCTGTCAGGGCAGAGCCAGACATGGGGCTCGAATCCACGAACCCTGAGATCATGACCTGAGCCGAAGTTGGACGCCTAACCGCCTGAGCCACCCAGGCGTCCCGACTGTGAACTTGTTAAGAGGTGAACGCGGCAGCAAACACCTTAGACATACCATTTCATTTCATCCTTGCAACAATTCTGTAGGTAATAGTATTATTACCACCATTTTACAGATGGGGAGACAGAGGCTAAATGAAGCTAATTTTGTCTTGGCTGGTGGCAGTCAGCATCAGATCACACCTGTATGGTTTATGGTCCTAATCATTACATGGTGCTGCCTCTGATACCCGTCCTGTCAGCCAGCCGCCATGCCCCAGAGGGTGTGAGGGACTCCAACTTTACGACTACTGTAAGGGATAGAACTCCTCCATTCAACTGTGAGTCTCTTGACGGCCCTGTGAAGCGAGCGGTGCACGCTATTATTATCCTTGTTTTATGGACGAAGAAAAATGATGCTCATTAAAGTCAAGAGACCTGTCAAAAGTCACAGCTGCTGGTAAGTGGCAGAGCCAAACCTGGTTTTAAGGTCTCCTGTCTCTAGAACGCTCTTTCCTGTACACGTTAAAATTCACACGGTTCCTGCCTCTAAACACACCGTGTAAATAGGGCAAGTGGAGCAGAGCTGTTTGGTGACTGCACATGCGCACACTCCAAGCACGGCTCAGCCCCAGGGCAGTGTCAGCCACGTGTTCCCAGGTGACCACGCGGAGCGGAGCGCGAAAACGAGAGATCTGGGTACACGTGCACAAGCTCTGGCGAATGAGAACTTAGTCTTGCAGGGTCACGAGACTAGACCTAGGAAACTACACTTCCCAGAAGCAGCTCGCGCTGGACGCCTTTGCTAGATGACGTAGTTCCGGAAAGGCACGGGTCGGATAGGCTGCGGGGAGGAAGTGGGCGGTTCTAAGCGTCTGGCGCCCAGGCCTACTTCCGGTAGGGTCGGGGTACTAGGCGGCTGAGGCGGTGCGGGGCTGGCGTTGTCTCCTGAGCTTTTCCAGGCGTGAGTAGCGATGGCAGCGGCTTTTCGGAAGGCGGCTAAGTCCCGGCAGCGAGAACACCGAGAGCGAAGCCAGGTAGGACCGCACAGGTCCCACGAGCGCTGGCCCGTGGCCCCGTGTGCTTCCCTCACCCCTTTCTCCTCCTCACCTGCGGTACCAGGTCCCTTTGGCGCGTCGCTGGGGCACGTAAATAAATGGAAATATATGCTAACGATGCCGGCGTGCCTGGGGCGGAGCCTCGAAGCCTGGGGAGAGGAGGGGGGTTGTAGTTCCCGTTCCCTGCCCTACTCCCGACCGGTTCTTTGGGTATAGTCAAAGCTGTCTTGGGGAATTTCAGTGCGGAGGTAGTTGTGTGAGATGCCGTGTGTAAAATGCTTGACCTGGGAGGAAGGTGAGGCCAAAGCGCCTACCGGCTGGAACTGGAACCCGCATCTAAGGGTGCAGAGCCCTGCCCACTGCGTAGCGGGGCGGGGGTCAGTAACCCAAGAGATTGGTGCTGATAATGTAACACCGACAGGCGTGGGCTTAGCGCAGAATCTTATGAAGGTCTGCCGCATACGGTTTTTATGTCTCAGGCCATAATGTTTTCCATCCCCATTGTACAGGTGAACAAACTGAGGCCCAGAGAGCAGAAGTGTCCTGCCGAGTCCTAAACCCCAAATTCAGGTGGATAAACAGTTGTAGGACTTCTGTGGAGGGTGTGTCTGTGTTGGGGAGGTTGAGTAGAAACTAGTTTAATATATGCGGAACCAGCGCATCCATTGCACTGTGCTTAAAAACCACATATACAACCTAGTTATCTGGTCCAACTTCATTTTGCAGGTGGGGAAGAGAGGGAGAAAGATGTGTCCCAAGTTGTGTTGCTCACTGATTGGGGGGGGGGGGGAGCTAAGGCCTCCTAACCAGAGTCAGTCTTCCTCCTTAATAGCATTTATCAGATATTTATTGTGCACTTGCTGTGTGCTCAGTCGTGTGCTAGGAGCAATAGTGCAATTTGCCACCTAATTGTGGTACCTGTTTGAACCTATTTGTGGGCCTATCTAAAAGTAATGATAGGGGCGCCTGGGTGGCTCAGTCCTTGAGCGTGACTCTTGACTTCTGCTCAGGTCACGATCCCAGGGTCATGAGATTGAGCTGGGCTCTGCCCTGACAGAGTGGAGCCTGCTTGGGATTCTCTCTCTTCCCCTCTCTCTGCCCCACCCCACTTGCTTGCTTGCTCGCTCAAAATAAATAAAAATAAAAAAGAAAAGTAACGATAGCAGTGTTTGTTGTGTGCCAGAGCCAAAAGTGCAGAATGCTTTACTCGTTATCTCATTTAACTGTTGACACTGTGTGGAGGTAGGTACCGTTATTTTCTCACATTTGCAGATGGGGAAACTAAGACTCAGGTTAAGTAATTTGCCTAAAGACATACAGCTGTAGTTGGCAACTGGCAAAGCCAGAAATCAGACCAGGAATCCAGAGGCCACTAAAAGATGAATAAAGAGGCACCTGTATAAGGGGAGCCTGGGTGGCTCAGTCAGATGGGTCTCCGACCTCAGCTCGGGTCATGATCTCATGGTTCTTGAGTTTGAGCCCCGCTTCTGGCTCTGTGCTGGCAGCTCAGAGCCTGGCGCTTGCTTTAGATTCTGTGTCTCCCTCTATCTGCCCCTCCCCCGTTCACACTCCATGTCTCTCTCTCTCTCTCTCAAAAATAAATATATATATAAAAAAAGAGGCACCTGTATAAGAGATAGCACAGGAACACTGCCAAATGAGGAATTTGAATGGGAAAAGTAGAGATGATGAGGGAGCTTCCTGGTGAAACTTGCTGAACTTTGAAGGGAATGATAATAGCTGTCACTTTTTGAGCATTGATTGTATGTTAGGTACAGCCCAACATGCTGTACAAGGATGATCTCATTTAAATCTACAGCGTGTCTATGAGGTGGATGTTATCCATATTTTCCATATGAGGACTCTGATGCTTAAAGAGGTTGGATGGTGTATCCAAAATATCAGTTGTAAGTAGTTGGTTTGGATTAACAGAGAAGGGGAGGGGCAGGAGAGAATCCCAAGCAAGCCGGACGCAGGGCTCAAACTTGTGGAGCTGGAACTCACGAACCGTGGGACCATGACCTGAGCCGAAACCAAGAGTCGGACACTTAACTGACTGAGCCACCGGCACTCCAGAAGACAGAGGGCTTCTAAGGCTGGACATAAGCATGACACGGTCATGTTTGAGTAGGAATAGAGGATCTTTGTGGGAGAGGTAAGAAGAAGGCCATGCTGGAAAGATGGGTAAACATGTTGACCAGGGTACTCTATGTCTGGGTAAAGTTTGGACTTTATGCCATAGGTTCTTCACTGAGGTGGTGGGCCAGCTACTGAAGATGTTTTGTATGGAGGGAATAGGTATAATTAGGTGAGCTACTTCAGATGCAATGGCCAGTCTTCTTCTATAATTCAGATCCCTTTGAATTAGCGTTTTTGTAATTTTTGGGTAGATAGCCAGTATCTATGATTCCTGGATCGTAGAGTATTTCTGTTTTGAATTTTTTTTTTTTTTTTTTTTTAGTTTTAGAGTGAGTGAGAGCGTGTGTGGGAGAGAGGGACAGCAAGAGAGGGAGAGAGAGAATCTTAAGCAGGCTTCATGCTCAGTGTGAAGCCGGACACAGGGGCTCAGTCCCATGATCTGAGCTGAAGGCAAGAATCGGACGCTCCACTGACTGAGCCACCCAGGCCACTCTCTAGTTTCAAAAAAAAAAAAAAAAAATTCTTTTTTTTTTACATTTATTTATTTTTGAGAAACAGTGAGACAAAGCATGAGCAGGGGAGTGGCAGAGAGAGGAGACACAGAATCTGAAGCAGGCTCCAAGCAAGCGGTCAGCACAGAGCCTGATGAGGGGCTTGAACGCACAAACTGTGAGATCATGACCTGAGTTGACCTGAGGTCAGTCGGACGCTCAACCGACTGAGCCACCTAGGTGCCCGGGCCACCCTCTGGTTTTAATTTTTGAGGAACCTCCATACTGTTTTCCACAGTGGCTGCATCCATTTTCATTCCCACCAATAGTGCATGAGGGTTCCTTCTTCACATCCTCGCCAACACCTGTTTCTTGTGTTGGTTGTGTTTTTGATTTCAGTTTGGCTGTTATTTTAATTATTGAATTATTTGTTGCATCATTTCAAGGATAAAAATTGAGAAAGGTAACTTAAAAATGTCATCTGTTAATGTTATACAAGTTTAAACTCGTGTGTAGTATTGTGTTAGAAGTGTATGTACCTCCTCAAAAATTGAGATTATTCAGAGCGGGAGAAGATGCGGTCTCTTGTGGGAAAGAGCACAGACTCTGGCCTCACACAGAGTGGGTTCTGGTTCTAGCTTTGCCAGTTATTCTGTGTTCTTGGGCAAGTCATTCTCTAAACTTTATTCCCCTTTTGGAAAATTGGGATAACAATCGTATGTTTTATCTACTTCTCCTGTTTGTTGTGGGGATTAAGAGATTGTGTGTAATGAGCACAGCAGATTGCTTTGTAACAGAGTAAGTGCTTAATAAATGTGGCCTGTTATGATGATGTGGGCAGAAACATCTACCACAGATACTGACATATATTAATTGCTCAATAAATAGCTTGTAGAAAGATAATACCAAGATATAATCCTTGTGCCTTCCATGCTATCCAAGTTCTGTGTCAGAAGGGTATTCTGTGTCACACTCGGTTTTCTCTCTTACTTCTTACCAAAGGAATAATAATAACAGTAAACATGTGGTGGGTACTTGCCTTGTGCCAGGCCAGGTGCCAGCACTGCCCCTTACAGAGGCTCATTTAATCCTAATGATAACCAGGGGAAGCAGGTATTGTTATTCTCGTCTTAAAGTTAGGAAACAGCAGCTCAGAGAAGTGAAGTGACTTGCATAAGGTCACAGGTTGTTAAGAGGTAACGCTTGGATTTGAACCCAGTTCTTGGGCTCTAAATTTAGAGCCCTTACCACAGTTGCCTCCCTGTTATTATATTTTCCCTTCATAGTATTTTTTAAACCCTTGGATTAAGGCTGTAGTAATTTTAGTACAGCTGGCAACTGCTTGCTTAGTGCCGAGTCATTGTTGCCTCTCTCTGTCCTTAATAGGCCAGGAAACCTACTATGGCAGTGCTTATGACCTCTCTGGCGTCCGTATAGTACCTCTCATCCTTGGGCAGAGCCCAGTGGGGGAGGGAAGGGAACAGGGTAGCAAGTTGGCTCCAAGGACATGGATTTACTGAGCACTCCAGAGACTCTTGTTCTTGTAAGGTGTCATGTTGATTTGGGCATGTGTTTGCTGGGGGAACTAAGCACTTTCTTTTTTTTTCCCTTTTGTCTTCTAGCCTGGCTTTCGAAAACATCTGGGCCTGCTGGAAAAAAAGAAAGATTACAAACTTCGCGCAGAGTGAGTTCGGTTTCCCGGTGGAGGTGCTGCCAAGAAGGTTGACCACTTCCCTGCACGGCAGCTGGATTGCCCAAGTGTCTGACGGGGGATAATTTCCTGCCATTGATAAAATGGCTAAAACTCTGGCAACCCGTCAGATACTTGTTTGTGACCCTAAACTTCTCTCTTTGTTTGGGCAGAGCGTTATTTATTTAACTACAGTTGCACTGCGAATTTTTTCTAATTCTGTTGTTCCAGATAGTTTGCTCATAGTGGCTTTGATTTGCCCCTGCCTTGGTGTTTGAGCCAGAAGCAGAATCTCTTTTTTTCTCTCCCTTCTCTTGAAATGCAAGATAGAATCTAAAATTCCAGTTGTCGAGTCTCTTACATCACCCCGTGTGTGGTGTGGAATGAAGAGATATGAAAGATGGATTCAGAAGACTGAGCGTGGGTGATAATGAACTCTGAAAACATTTCATAAAACAATTACCTCTATTTTTCTTCTTTGGCACTTTATTTGGAGAATAAATTATAATTATTTGTTAACTATGCATGTCAGCTGAGGTCCTTTTGTGCTCCTAGTACAGATGGTGATGGATTAAGTGGATTGCTCTGGGTCCCAGAGTTAAGGCTAATAATGATAACTGAGTGCTATTATTGGATTAGGTAGTGTTTTGGGAGACTTGCAATATTTACACTTATTTATTCCTCCCAACAACCTTCTGGGATACTATTATCATCATACCCATTCTACAGATTAAATTAAGATGCAGATTGGTTAGCTAAATTATCCAGGATTACTTAGCTAGAAGTCGTGGAGTTAAGGTTTTAATCCAGATAGTCTGGCTTCAGAGTCCACGATTCTAGTCAGTATGCTATTCTGTGCTGTGTAGTTTTGGAACCTTATTTGGTCAGTTGGTGCCCAAGCTTGCATCAGAACCCTTTCTTTTTTTTAAACGTTTATTTTTGAAGGGGAGAGAGAGCGTGAGTGGGGGAGGGGCAGAAAGACAGGGAGACACAGTATCTGAAGCAGGCTGCAGGCTCTGAGCCATCAGCACAGAGCCCTATGCGGGGCTCAAACCCACAAGCTGTGAGATCATGACCTAGGCCGAAGTCAGACGCTTTACCGACTGAGCCACCCGGGCGCCCTGATCAGAACCCTTTCTAATGAGCTTTAATATGTGCTTTCTTTGGTGTTTCCCTCTAAAGATGTAAATAGCGCTAAAACATGTGAGATGGGGACAGTTTCAGGTGAATTTTGGGATAAGAGAGTAGCCTACAGTGACGGGATCTCAACATTAGTGACAGTGGAGTCTGGATCAAATCTAGTCATTGCTCTGGCTTTTTTGAGTTTCATTTTGTATGAACTTTAGATGCTTGTAAAGTGTGCTCTTGTGGGTTTTTTTGTTTGTGCTTTTTTGTTTTTGGATTTTTTTTGTTATGAACTTCATTTAAACTGCCTTTTAGTGACTACCGGAAAAAGCAAGAGTACCTCAGAGCTCTCCGGAAGAAGGCTCTTGAAAAAAATCCAGATGAATTCTACTATAAAATGACTCGGGTTAAACTCCAGGTGGGTACCTAATGGATCAGTTGGTATTCTGAGCTCCAACTCAATAAAGAAAATAAGATGGGGGAAGAGATGGAGAGGAAGGAGCCTTGGCCTTTATTTAGCCCTTCTCCACTTGGTCCAAATGCTCTTGGTCAGTATCCAAGGCAAACTGTCCCTTCATGAACAGCATGCATTTCTACTCCTGAATCTGAGTTGTCTTATGACTGGAGCTTTTCTTTCTTTTTTTTCTTTAATTTTTTTTTTTTTTTGTTTGTTTTAATGTTAATTTTTGAGAGAGAGAGTGCAAGTGGGGGCGGGGGGCAGAGAGGGAGAGAGAGAGACAGAATCCGAAGCAGGCTCTAGTCTCTGAGCTGTCAGCATAGAGCCCGACGCAGGGCTTGAACTCACAAACTGTGAGATCATGACCTGAGCCGAAGTCAGACTTAACTGACTGAGCCACCCAGCCACCTCTGCCTGGAGCTGTTCTAAGAGTAGATGATGAGGTGCTAAATTGAACATGCATCTAGGGGCTTAGTGCATTGGACTGCTGTTGCAGATGGCATTCAGTTGTCTTTGTTCCAGTCATAAGCTATGCTGACAGCTTATCAGTGATTTTAATCTAAGAGGGACTGTATCTTTTAAATTTGGATTTTAGGATGGAGTTCACGTTATTAAGGAGACTAAGGAAGAAGTAACTCCAGAACAGCTGAAACTGATGAAAACCCAGGATGTCAAATACATAGAAATGAAAAGGGTTGCAGAAGCTAAGGTAACAACTAAAGCCCTTTGTTCTGTTGTATTTTTGTTAAGGAAAGAAATGCGGATTCAGTGACTTCAAATTATAAGTTGATTTCTTCTTGAAGTACTTGTGTATGGTATAATGATTTAGAAGTGTAGTCAGTGTGGTAGAGTGGAAAGAGTTCAGATTTGGAAATGAGACAGACTTAGGCTTGAATTCTGGCTCTGCCATTTATTAGCCCCATGATTATGGACAAATTAACATCCTTGAGAGATTGGTTCCTCATTTCTATTTCATGGGATTGTTGTAAGGATTAAATGAGTTTTGTGGAATGTGTAGCCCAGTCACTTAACTGTGGTTGGTGCTTGATAGATGTTTAGCCGTTCTTTAAAAGAATGAAGCACATTTTTTGTTGGCTCGTGATAATGATGTGAAATGGTTTACACTTTTGACATTCATCTCTGATACCCTGGAAGAACCCAGTGTAAAATGAGATCCTGTTCTGTATTCTAGAAAATTGAAAGACTGAAATCAGAGCTCCATCTGCTGGATTTCCAGGGGAAGCAACAGAATAAGCATGTGTTTTTTTTTGACACCAAAAAGGAAGGTATGAAATGTTTGAGGGTTTCTGGGATAGTCTAGCATGTTGGTGTATGTTTGGTGTTAGTGCCTTAAGAATTGTCTTGACTTTCAGTTGAACAGTTTGATATTGCCACTCACCTGCGAACAGCCCCGGAACTTGTTGACAGAGTCTTTAATAGACCCACAATAGAGACCTTGCAGAAGGAGAAAGTGAAGGGGGTTACCCAGCAGACTCGACTTAAGGTAATTTTCCCCGTTGTTTTCAGGTCTGAGCTTAGGAGAATCTAGGATTTCCACCCCCCCCTCCCCCCGCATTTACTATAATTAAGGAAAGCTCATTAAGTTCCCTTAGAAAAGTGGAAGGAAGATTTGATGATGGGATGGGAATGGACGAAGGTTCCTTGGTTTTTAAGATTGGGGGGTGTGTGGCATAGTGTGGCTTAGTGGTTGGAAGCTTAAGGGTTTGGCTTTATTTTTTTTAATTAAAAAAATTGTTTTAAATGTTTTATTTATTTTTCAGTGTGAGTAGGGGAGAGACAGAGAGGGGAACAGAAAATCCTAAATGGGCTCTGTGCTGATAGCAGCAAGCCCAGTGAAAGGCTCAAACTCACAAAGTGAGATTATGACCCAAACTGATGTCAATCAGCTGAGCCACCTAGGTGCCCCTGGTCTGGCTTTTAGATTTGCATTTGAATCCCACCTCTCCCTCTGGGCTTTGTGCCTTTAAGACTTGTGACTGATGCCTACCTTGTAAAATGCAGAGAGAGGAGGAGACACTGAAGATTTAGGGATTTGGTATATTCTGATATTGAACCTTCAGCAGCAAATATACATCTCAAAAAGTCTTTACATATTATACATTTGTAACCAGAATTTTGTATTGACTTTTCCTTATGGTGCTTTCCATCACTGTAACTGGGTTTGTGCAGAAGACATGCTTTTTCTCAGAGCCTTCTGGAGTTGAACTCTCACTTCTGACTGATTCATTAAAAAAAAAAATGCTGTCAATGTGTTTCAAGCAGACAGCTGTTCTGTTTTGATTTGAATCATTTACACCGCATCAGCTTTGCTTCCAATGTTTAATTTCACAGCAGTTTCTCTAGCTCAGAGGCAGCTAAACTTGCGTTGGTAATATAAATACCCCTAATTAGTTTGACTATATTGGGTAATCCCATAAATTTGACAGTCTGTGTAATAAAGTGAAAACAAAAGCTGTCTGAAACCACTGCTGCGAGACTATGCTAGAATTGGTGAATTGTTTAAATCTGAAGCCCAGTGACGGTCCCCCCTTGTAGATAACACTTCCAGCTGAGGAGCCGGCTGACTAGTATTCTCGTGATAACCCTGTTTGTCAATTAGTTGTATTTTCAATTAGCTGTGTCACTAACACTTCTCAAGTGTTATGGTGGTCCCTAAAGACATTAGTGCTCCCAACAGAATAGTTCACAGACATGCCTTGTAAGTTGGAAAGATTTGGATCTTGCTGTTCTTGTCCAGTGGTGTTGTTTCTTCTGGTTGTTTTGTTTAAAGCAAAAATATTTTCATTAAGAGACTGATGGTGAGTGGATTGTAAGGGAATTTTTAATCTCTCTGTAACTTGGAGGGGTGGGCAGCCCATGGATGAGCTGTAGGAAGTCTGTGAACACTCTCATTCCACACAGACATTTTGTGCAGATAGGCATATGCGTTTGCACAAATTTGCACCAACACACATACACATTTATTTCAGGAAAGAATCCACAGCTTTCATCAGTTTCTCAGGGGTTCATGATTCCCCCAAATTGAAGGGCCACTGGCCTTTGAGGGGATATTTCAGCAGTGAGAATTCTCAGGTCAGCTTCTGCTGAAAAAGTCCTGCTCTCTGAGTTCTGTGGTTCTCAGACACCTGCACACTGTCCATTAGCCTTTCTATTCTCTGTTCACTTTGTGTAGGGTTTCCAGGATTGGCTCATTCCTGCATTGCCTTAGGTAACCGGGACGCTCACACAAAGGTCAAACAGCTTAGTGTAGTAGTGGAAAGATTCCTGGGACCCGTGAGACTCGTGGGACAGTCCTGACTCTGTTCCAGGTGAACCTTGTGTCCCTGGGCAAGTCTCCAACGTTCTGTTAGCTCTAGAATCTGGTGTTCCTAAAATGGGCAATTTTACGGTCCCTTGTGTTGATTCTGAGTAAGGAGGAGGGAGTTGATGAAACCATTTATGCATTTGGACTTGAGTGGATTAAAAGCAGTTTTTAATTCATTTTTATCTTGTTAATTTTATTGAAAACGGGTGTGTATTTCTTCCACAGCGGATAGCTAAAGAAAGGCAAAAGCAGTATAACTGCCTGACGCAGCGGATTGAACGCGAGAAGAAATTGTTTGTTATTGCACAGAAAATTCAAACACGCAAAGATCTTCTGGTAAGGAGAGAGAGCCTTAGGCCCTTCCTTTTATTTTATTTTTTTTCCTTTCTCTCTTGTAAAGGTTTTAACTTAGACTGGATTTCAGCTGTGTGTAAATCAACCCCAGTGAAAATGTCTGCTCCTCAGGGGCAGTGGTTTGAGCCAGTGTCTGTTACTCTGACAGTGTTGAAATGTTCCTTGATTAAGAAGGTAATAAGGGGCTTATTAGTCAGTGCTTTGGAACAGCAAAGGGTAGGATCAGGTAGCATATGAACTTTATAGCTTATGAGCAGCTATGTGTAACATTTAAGCAGGTTAACAAAGCAGTGTGTGTCACTCATTGGTGTTTAAAAATAGACAACATTGTGTTGTTAAATAGCACAGCTAAGGATTATGTGATGCCCCTTTCATATTAGTACCATTCCTCTAAATGTCAAATTCTTCAGCTTTGTAGATCGTTCAGATCTGCCTTTCTCAACTAGGGTTCCGTGTGAGAATAAGCCCTACAGAAAAATGATTTGACTCCCTGTCTTCTCAGTTTTTCTGGAAACTTGAACATAGTAGTAGCATTATAGATTCCCAGGGGAGAACATGGTTCACTGCATCTGGGGATACTTGAGGGTAGTATGGCTTTGTCCTTCCCGTACTTTGAGAAGGACTGAATTAGGGGCTTGCCAATAGGTAGTTTATTAACCTTCCTGTTTTACAAAATGCTATCCTACCATTTACTGGTAACCTTTTTAATCTTTTGTAGGACAAAACTCAGAAGGTGAAGGTGAAGAAAGAAACAGTGAACTCCCCAGCTATTTACAAATTTCAGAGTCGTCGAAAACGTTGAAGTGGTACAGATGAGCTTTGTCATTCCATGCAGAAGAGAATTCCTTTTTTTTCCCTGAGTAACTTCACATTCCATTAGCCTGAATGACATGATTTTTCCTGTTTGTAATTTTATTACAGATCTGACATGTGGTATTTTTCTGTGGACACCATTAAAGCCCCTTCCCATGTCTTATTGTTTTGAGGGTTGTGAAATCAGCCTTAGTTTTATATTCCTGTATATTTTTTTCATTATGAAAGTTATATAATCTCATTACCGCAAATTTGGAAAATAAATGAATTCTTCCCTAATCCCAGTACTAATTGAGGAACAATAAATAGTTATTAGTGCTAGCAGCTAGGGCAATGAAAGTGAACAAAACTGTGAGCATTCTGGTTTATTTCCTCCATTCTTTTTTTTTTTAAGTTTACTTATTTATTTTGAGAGAGCATGAGTAGGGGCAGGAGAGAGGGAGAGAGAGAATCCCAAGCAGGCTCTGTGCTGACAGCAAACTGTGAGATCATGAGCTGAGATCAAGAGTTGGATGCTCAACTGGCTGAGCCACCTAGGCGCCCCTATTTCCTCCATTCTATAAAGGTGTGTACTGGTTTTTAATTATGTTTTTGTGTTTTGTAGTTGTAATTACAGTAAACAATTTTACATCTTTTTTCACTTCAATTCTTCCGTTTTGTTACATCACTTAATTTTTTATTTTTTAAAGTTGACTTTGAGAGAGAGCATGTGCATACATGCAAATGGGGGGGGGTGGAGAGAGAGAGGAAGAGAGAGAGAATCCCAAGTTCGGGGCTCGAACTCATGAGCCGGGGGATCATGAGCTGAGCTGAAATCAAGAGCCGGATCCTCAGGGCACCTGGGTGGCTGAGTTGGTTAAGCATCTGACTTCGGCTCAGGTCATGATCCATGGGTTCGGGCCCTGCATCGGGCTCTGTGCTGACAGCTTGGAGCCTGGAGCCTGCTTCTGATTCTGTGTCTCCCTCTCTCTGCCCCTCCCCTGCTCATACTCTGTCTCTTTCTGTCTCTCAAAAATGAATAAACTTTAAAAAAAAAATTAAAAGTCGGATGCTCAACCAACTGAGCCATCCAGGTGCCACACATCATTAATTTTTTAAAAGTAGTGTATGCTCATAGTAGAAATTAAAATAAATATTTTTAATGCTTGCATGTTTGATTTAGTGGGCAGACTGATTTTACCTTCCTTCCTTCTGTGTTTATTGGATATTCAGATGGCTTCATAAAGTAGCCAAGGAGGAATTTTTTTTCTCTTACGCTTTATAGCTACAGATAGAAACCCTTGGAACTAGGAACCCATGGTGGCACCTCCTTATTGATGAAGCTCATATCGGACAGATCTGGCTCTGTTCCTGCCCTCTGCACTTCTGGCCAGCTCCTGATTCCAAGGCTGTAGATGGCTTGGTACAGGCCTGTGCCCTGGAGGTGGGGACTGCAGAGCATGTGTAGCAGCTCCTTTGTCTTCCCAGAGTCTCACTCTTCCTGTCTATGTTGGGGTGGTAAGCTGAGGCTGGTCAAGACAGGACTGAGCATGCTTGGAGCAAATGTGGGAGGAGCAGAGTTCTGGGAGGTGTGCTTACACCTCACCCCTGGAGGAGGAACAGCTGTGCCTGGATTTTAAAGAGAAAAAAAATCATCGTTAAAACTTAATAAGTTCCTATGACTGCTAGGCTCCTATATAAAGCCTAAAATGAAAGCATGTTTCCTCAGGGTGTACCCAGTGGGATTTAGATTTGGGAGCCCTGGAAAGTAGGAAGAAGGGCCAGGGAATAGAAGTTAGTAGCTTTTGCCTTAAGGAAGGAAATGCTTCACAGTCTCTGTGTGAACTTCCTTTTGGGGAGGTGGTGAGCTAAGTAAATGTTAATGGTCTTATGACATAGAGGTCTGAGTCCTGAGCCAGGGAAGGGATTTATCCTGTGGATGTTGGGCAGAGGAGTGGGCAGAGTCTGTTCCTGGGATAAACCAGCTTGGTGCTGCTACTCGGACTCGTATCCCTTGTCTCTGCTGGGTAGGAAGGTGGGAGGCAGGGAAGGGATATACCTAATGCCTTCTCTTGAAGCTTACGCTTACACAAAGGTACACACACTTCATGAGTTCTCACTTTATATTTACTTATTTATTTTTAACGTTTGTTTATTTTTGGGAGATAGCATGAATGGGGGAGGGGCAGAGAGACAGAATCTGAAGCAGGCTCCAGGCTCTGAGCTGTCAGCACAGAGCCTGAAGTGGGGTTTGAACCCACGGACCGTGAGATCATGACCTGAGCCGAAGTCGGATGCTTAACTGACCGAGCCACCCAGGCGCCCTGGCTCTCACTTTAATAGACTCTCAGGGTACTACCCCTCGGGCCTCATGCACACACGTATGCGCACACCTATATACCCTGTGGTACACGAACGTGCCACCAGGGTTTCACATCCGCTGGTTACGTGCTAAGTAAGTCCTCACGTGTTCTGTAGGTATACAGCGATGCTTCATTGAAGAGGCATGTGTGTAGGCAGGAATGTCTATCCTTTTGGACTACCGTAAGTTCCAGATTGGAGGTAGAGAACTATAAGGAGATAAAACCAGGTGTCCCGAATTGCTGTTAACACTGAGGGCTGTCTCTGAGGCCCAAGGAGAGCTTGCCTGCCCCTTGTGATGAACCCAAGACAGATGCCCCAGCCTCCTGGGTGCTGAAAATAGGCCAGGACCTTATGCTTTGGCACTCAGTGGGACCTCGGACTCCTGGCTCGTTGCTTGGGAAGGGGAGAGACTGTTGTTTCCTTAGGATCCACACGTCCAGGCCCCAGAGGTGGTTTGGGCTCTTGGTGGCGTCCTGCTCTGGCTGTGCCAAGGGGAATGCGGGCAGCGTAGGGAGGTGGAAGGCATTGCTCTGAGTCAGAACCTGTGTGGTTCAGGTCTCGTACAAATGAGGTCCCCAGAGTGTCGGCTACAATAGCTGATGTGGAACATCGAGGTTTCTCGGGCAGGGAACCAACTATCCTGCCTGAGTCCTACTCCACTGCCTCTTAGAGCCCTTCTGACTCCAGCAGTAGAGTGTCAGGCCTTAGCTTTATTCTCGGACTAAATCTTTCTCTAACTCTAGAGGGAACGGATTCCTGGCAACAGGGTAGGAAAGGGCCCAGTAGATGGAGCTGCTGCCCCTTCTCTGGGTGCTGGTGTCTACTCTCTTAGCACTCTTGGCTTCTGTTGGAAGCATCCTGTACTACATAGGTGCTTAGTTCCTGTTTATTGAATTCAGTGCCTTAGAGGAGAACTCTTAGGAAAAAAGGTTTTCTCCACCCCTACTCCTGCAGTTTGAGGTAAGTGTGGTCCCAAAACAAGGAAGGGGCAGGAGAGGGCTTTTCCCCTCACGTTTCTAGTAAGGCCCATGCAAGGAAGCCTGTTGAGTCCCACATCGAGAGGGTGGTTCCACCAGGAAATGGTAGGGGGTCTCCCCGTGAGCAGTTGTGAGGGTTTATGTCTAGCTTGCTGTCTCTCCCCCGCTGCTGGTTGTGGGGCAGTGAACAATTAGAGCTGCACATCCTCCAGCAGGGAAGGCAGCCAGCAGACGCAGACTTGCTCTGCCTGCCTGTGGAGGCCGGTGAGGCCAGGGCCTGTTGGGACCTGAACCAGTGAGGCAAGTGGGTATGCGGTGCTGGCCTCCCTCCTCAAGCTCTCCCCGTGTGTCCGTTCACAGCCTTGTGCACAGGGTGTTGGGAGAGGGCGGCCGAAACTTGGGTGGGAGTCTTGGCCCAAAGCCCCCGGAGAGTGGAGGAATTGGGGGTGGACCCGAAATACTATTGGGGCTGAGCTGGCGGTTTCTTGGGCTCTGGCGGCTGCCTCCTGGGGTCAGAGGGTACATGCTCTCTTGCCCAGCAGGTCACCGGGCCTCCCTCCTGGCGGGGCTCCCACCCAGCTCCATGGGTTTGTCTCAGCAAAAAGTGCAGGGGAGGAGTGGAGATGAAGCTACGAAACCCCGAGAGGCAGAGCTGGCTTTCCCAAGTCCACCCCTTAGAGTTTGGAAGCTTAAGAGGCTGGCTGGGTCATGCTTCTGCTTGTTCTTTCCTACACCGCTCTGGTCGGAGAGCAAAAAAATCTCTCTTGTTTCTTCAGACTCCCTGTACGGAATCTGCGTGTTCCTCATTCCTAGACCCATCATTGTTGCATTTGGAGAGTTCTGTCTCCTCTGTATCTGTCCAACCAAAGTTTGTACCTAGTTCTCTCTGTCTGGTCTTGCGTGCTTCACTTGATAGCCCTTGTCATGAGAGTAACCGTTTCCTCTCACATCTGGGGAGCAAACTGCTTGGTGCTGGGGCTGTGGTGCAGTCCTGAGTCCCCGGCTTTGGTGGTTGTAGACGTTGGTCCAGAACAGACCCCAGGACCTAGCTCTTTCTAGGCAAGAGGAGCTTATGTGGGGACTGCTATGTTTGGGGTTAAGGGTGGGAAGGAAGCCCTTTCCATTCCTCTTGTTGTCTGTCACCTGATGGCCTTGCTCACATCATAAGCGTTAATTGAAATTGTGGTGCCCCGGAGGCAGCTGGGCCCCCCCCCCCCCCCCCCGCCCTGAATCAGCCTGACTCATTTACAGCTTTCTCCGAGTTACCCCAAAGGCTTCTCTTTTGAGGTGACAAATGTGGGGTTGGTTTCAGGTTTCATGTTTTTACATTACTAGGTGGAAAAAAAACCTTTCCAAACCAAAAAAACCAGCTTTTACAGCAGAAACAACATGTCCCGAGAGCGCTGGAAATTTCCCCTGTCCTCTCTCTGCTGCTCAGCCACAGAGACCAGTGACGGACGGAGGGGTTAAGAGGAGGGGGTTGGAGCTGAGGCAAGTGGAGCGTTGGGGACAGCCCCTTTGGAGGTGGCAGCATCTGCTTTCCTGCTTAAAGGCAGGGGAGAGCCTTTGCAGGGCCCTGTGGTCTCTAGTGAGGCCTGTGGTCTCTAGTAGCCAGCGGTAGATTGCCAAGGGACAGGGGTGGTCAGCTCAGGATAGACAGGGGCTGGGGAAGGGAACCACCTCACATCTCTCGCTAATTTGATCCCTGGAGATCGGGGGCAGGTCCCTCAGAGAGGGCTCTTTAGGTGGTGCAGTAGGTGGGAAGCTGCAGGATCCATCTGGCACATGGAGACTGGGAGACCACCCCTTCCTGTTACTGGCTGGTAGCATAAACTGCTCCCCGCCTGCCCCCCAGTGGGGGCAGATGGCCTCCATGGCAGATGGAGACCAGGCCAGCAATGGCTGGGTGAGCTTTCCGGTCCCAGCCTGGCCTCCCTGGCTAATAAGACAATTGAGAGGGGCAGTGACAGGGTGTGGTGTGTGCGTGTGTTTAGTAGGAGACAGAGTCCTGGCCTTCTTGGGCCATTGTGGAGGAGAGGTAAAGAGGGAACCCCACATGAAGTCTGGATCTTGGGGGCACGCCCAGGTTTTCTGTGTAGAGGTGGCAGGTGCTCAGGGCCCTGACGCTGCCCACCTACCCAGGCTCCCAGAACCCCCAGTTCTCGAGTGAAGGGGATGGTCCCCGGGGTGGGAGTCTCTGTTGCAGCTGGAGCCTGGTGGGCTTGATGCAGACCCCCTGCTAGGTCCCCAGAGCTGGGCCTGGGCAGCAGCTCCTCCCAGAGGACGTGCCCGTTTATTATGTGCTCGGGCTCCCTCACTGCGCAGGCAGGCAGCGGCCTTCATTAGCGGAGGAGCTGGGGTCTGTTTTGGCTGCCTCATCAGCATCAGTGAACTGCGTCCCTGCGAGATTTGATACAATTTAATTAACCTAATTAAAAGCTCTGATTGCAGAGATGATTGGGGTAGCGCCAGCAGCGACTGCATATTTATAATGAGCTGCAAGGTGTGGGACCGCAGCCAAACGCCACGCATCCTAATGAGCGGGAGCTGAGAGCCAGGGAGCGGGAGAGGGAACGTTTATTTTTGGCAACAATGCCCAGTTCTTCCCTGCCAGGGAGTCAGAGACCCAGGGAGTGAAGACCATCCTGCCCACTGAGCTCCTCTGAGCAAGGTAGGAGCAGGAGCATGTGCTCCCCACGCGTTCTTGTGCCTTTGGACGCCCACGTGAACGCACAGTGCCCGTGTTTGCCGCTTACGGAGTGGGGGGCTGGGACCCCAGCAGTGCACTTTCCCTGCCTCTCTCCATCTCTGGGAATCGGGCTGCCTTCTGAACCATGAGCCCTGGTTGGAGGAAACGGCTCAGTAGAACCACCTGGATTTTAGGACTTCGGGATCCCTGGGCTGTTCTCTCCGACTTGCCAAGGCAGATCCAGGCTGTGACGGGATTAGGCTGAGAGGCTGGGTGGGCATCGGAAAGGGGGTCTGGATGCCCGGGAGACCCAGGTGAGGATTTTGGGGTCTGGAGCAGACCGGAGAAACAGCAGAAATGGACTTCCAGCTCCTCTCAGTGCCCCAACTCACTGTCTTCTGAGGATGGCGTCCAGAGACGGCCATCTCCCCTGGACTCTTCTCTGCCACTGCTTCTGTCTGGGGACTCTTGGTTTGTCTGACTCAGCGTTTCCACTGTAAATCACATCTAATAATAACGAGAGTGAGAGCCGGGGCAAAGATGCCGTGGGTGAAGGGGGCACTGGTGAGAAGGGGCATGCTGCCCAGGTGCACTGGGGTGTCGAGCGGTGAAGGAGCTCTGGGGTGGCGGGAATGGGGGCTGGGTTCTGGAAGCCACCGTCAGAGGCCTTAGGGGGAAGAAGATGGGAGCAGCCCTCCTCCCGCACCCCCCTCCCTGCCCTGGGAGCTTGTGGAGGTCATGAGCTCATCCTGGCTGGCCCAGCCCCCCAGTGCTCTGAAAGCTGCCAGGACAAGATGAGATTTGTCCCCAGCCCACCTTGCAGAGCTGCAGCTGCTCAGCTCCCTTATCAATCTTCTCTGTGGGTTTAATCATCTCTCTGTCATCCTGCTGGGACAGCCCTCCCCATCCTGGCCCCGGCTTTCCTCCAATCCCCCTCCCCCAGACACGCCATCTTTCCTCTCCTGGACTTCCCTTCTAGGAGGCAGAGGGTGGGCCAGGGCAGCTTTGCCCCAGGTTTAGTCTCAGTGGTGGGGCCAAGGGGTCCCTGTTTCTGGAACAAGTAAAGGGGGGGCGGGGGTAAAGGTGATACTGATGGAGAATCTGTCCTAGCCAGGTCCCCATTATCTTTGGCTTCATTTCAGGCTGGGTAGGACAGGGTCTGGAGGTTGGCCACGAAGGCCTGCAGCCCAGATCTAAGAGATTCTTGTGTAGGTGCAGTATCTATCCCGTCCTTCTTCCTCCCTTCTGCCAGCCCCTTGGGAGCTGTGTCCACCCACGGCCATCCAGGCAGCCAGCTCTGGCCTCTTTCCCTGGGTGGGTCCTGTGGGGCCAGGCTACATGGAGCCTTGTGGGCCCAGGGGCCTGTGGGCAGGAACCGCAAGCCCACAGCTTTGCGTGCATCTTGGGAAAAAGGGTGCCCAGGAGTCAATGGAGCCTGTGTTGTGGTCCAGGCTGGGAGCCAGGGCGCAAGGGGATCTGGGGCCCCTCCTAGTGCTGACGTGCAAGATGACCTTCAGGGCAACTCTTCAACCCTCTCTGCTTCACTCTGTTTCCCCTTTAGAGCATTTGGGGCAATGGGCAGGGGGCAAAGGTGGCATGGCGTGGTGTATGTGCCCCTTGGAGGGAACATGAGAGAGATGGTCCTTCTTCCCCTGCTCATGGTCCCACTCAGGCATTCAGTGCAAATGGAAAGCCGGCTTCTTCCCATTTCTCAGAAGGGGATGGGAAGTCCCAAAGAGGGATAGGATCCAGGGGAGCATCACCTAGCTTGTCCTCAAGGTGCTGAGAGACACCCTCCTCCTCCCGGCCCCCGCCCCAGAGGTTCCTCTCAGATGGAGACCATAGGTTCTAGAGGGGCACTGACTAGTCTTGGGCTGGAGGGGGCTGGTCCAGTTCAGCCCAAGGCTGGGCTCAGTAGGACAATGGCATGTTGATGAGGATTTGGTTTTGGTCTCACATGACCTGCTGGGGGTGGATGGACTGCACGTGGCTGATCCGCCTGGGCTGACCTTTGGTCGCTGGCTAGGGAAGAGAGGAAGCCATGAAGGTCTCCTGCCCACTCAGTGCCCTGGGCCCCCTGCCACCCCCACCCCAGGCACTGCCCTCTGGGCACACGCACTCTGTCTTCACCTACCTTCTCTTAATCTCTCTCTTCCCTTTTTCTTTGCTTGTGTGTGAATGTACGTACGTTGTGTGCGAGCATGTGTGTTTGTGCAAGTGTGAGAAAGGCACCTGGAGGATGAAGGACAGTGAGAAAAGAAGCCCCTTTTGTGTATCCTTTCTAATCAAGGATGAACCTAATTTCTTCTGTTGTGGGGACAACGCCAGACTAGGACCAAAGTGTGCGTGCATGCATGTCTATGCACGTGTGTTCACGGGCAGGGTGGACACGTGTGCTCATGTAGAGGGCAGTGCTTCCTACCCTGGCTTATCCCATGACCTATGTCCTCTGGTGGGAGGGGGGTGACGTCTATGGTCTGCATCTTCCACCTCCTGCTGGAAGCCACATCCCCTATCTGGCACAGGGCCAGGGTGTCACTTTAAAAAGGGAAAAAGGAAGACTTCTTTGGGGTTGTGCAATTATTATAATCACTTGAGTGAACTAAAAATTAGCATTCAGTGAGGAGGCAAGGCATGCATGCACACACACATGTGCAACAACATGTACACGTACAATGAGAGCTATACACAGACAAGGATATGTAGAGGGAAAATCAAGATACAGAGAGACAGGGATATACTTACACGAACACCTGTGATTCTTTATTTTAATTTTATTTTTTCCTTTAAGTGTTTATTTATTTTTGAGAGAGAGCAGCGGAGGCACAGAGAGAGAGGGAGATACAGAATCCCAAGCAGGCTCTGCACTGTCAGTGTAGAGCCCCATATGGGGCTCGAACTCATGAACCACAAGGTCATGGCCTGAGCCGAAATCAAAAGTCGGATGTTCAGGGCGCTTGGGTGGCTCAGTCAGTTAAGCGTCTGACTTTGGCTCAGGTCATGATCTCATGGGTCATGGGTTTGAGTCCTGTGTCAGGCTCTGTGCTGACAGCTTAGAGCCTGGAGCCTGTTTCAGATTCTGTCTCCCTCTCTCTGCCCCTCCCCCGCTCGCACTCTGTCTCTCCCTCTCTCTCAAAAATAAAACATTAAAAAAAAAATTAAAGAGTTGGATGCTCAACCAACTGAGCCACCCAGGTACCCCTACACCTGTGATTCTTAAATGGGGTTATCTGTCCTTCTTTTCCTCACCAAGATGCTCAGGTGGATGTAGCAAAGGGGGCGATCTCAGGAGAATCTTTCCCTGAAGTCCCTAAAGGGTCGAGGGCAAGCCAGTACAAATGATTTGATACAGCAAACATTATGTGAAGATTTTTAAACGAGCTCTCCTTCGTGGGGAGTCCCAATACAACTTTTTCTCTAAGGCTAGTCTACCACTTCACCCCCTCATTGGCCCCGGTACTATGTGGAGGGAAGTTAAATTTCCAGACTTGGCATTAGATGGGGGTGGGTGCCGGATACTGGCATGGGGAGGCCTGTGGGTGAGAAAGGGATAGCATGTGTGCCCTCAGACTTATTCTCCAGGTATCTCTCACATTAACAGCTTTGAGTGGTTTGGCTGAGGAACATTTCTGGATGTTTCTACCTCCTTCCCCTTTGTTCCCTTTTTTGCTCCCCTACACCCTCCCCTCCCCAATATAGTTCTGTTAATCCCATTGGATGCTGGGCAGATAGTGCAGGGATGGTCTTTAGCACTGAAGCAGAAAGGACAGAGCTGGGAAGGGCTGGGTTGGGGGCTGGGCCTGAGGTTGGTGCGGGGCACAGTGGGGTTGAGGCTGAGTTTCGAGCTGGGATTTGAAGCTGAAGCCAAGTAGAGCATGGACTAAGGTGGGGTGTTGGAGGTTGGGTTGGCAGAGCATCTCTTTCAGTCTTGACAGGATTCTGAGAAGCCTATATTTGGAGTCCAAGGCAGATGTTCTCCCCCGGTGAAGGGAATGTTTGGTGTCTGCTGTCCCCTTGGAGGGGCGGGATAGATCCCCTCCCCCTGCTCCCCTCAGCTAAGCAGAGTCATACATCACCAAGGGGCCGGGGCTCCCTAGATGTATTGCCCTAATACGTCGCTATAGCAACCCCACTCGAATCCTGCATTATTCTAATGTGGTCCCCCTCCCCACTGTGATGTATAGCTTGGGTCTCAGAGCTGGGAGGCCCCTTCTCTGAGTCTGCTACAAGTACCCCAGGGATGGGTGGGTCGGAGGCCAGCTTGGCTTCTTTGGGCCCTGTCTTGCTTCTCTTCACCCTGGGCACGGGATCCTTTGTGAGGCTGGGTATGGAGATGGGGTCTGGCCCATTAGCCCACCCACCCGCCTGCCCAGAGAGGGGAACCGGCAGGCCATGTGTCCTGGCCCAGGCACACGAGTGCCTGACGCACCGACCCACGCCAGCCTGCCTGGCCTGGGGACCTGAGGCCTTGGGGTTGGGGGCCAGGGCAGGACAATGGCTGCATTCCTGCTGTGAGCCACAGGCCCCCATTGTTCCTGTGGACACTGCCTACTTGAGGGTTGTGATTCTGGCCCTCACCCCATGGGGGGCGTAGGATGCTCCCTGGACCACTCCCCCGCGGGACCATAGAGGGGTGATTCATGGGGTGGCCAGGGCATAGCAAGCCCCAGCTGTGCCCAGATTCTGGGGGGTGGGAGGGGGAGGCCACTGAGGGTTGTTTGTGTCGCGGGGGGTGTGTGTGTGTTGAATAGTCAGAGGACTCCAGGCCATGGACACCAACCACGTCATCTCCTACCCCTCCTCATGTGTGGGCTGGTCAGAGAGGCCCCATTGTCAGAGGGGCAGGCCCACCCAGGCTAGAAGGGAAGCGAGAATTGAGAGGGGCCACTTCAGAGCTGAGAGGATCCAGAGACCACCCCTCACACCACATTGGTGGGAAAATTGAGGTCTGAACAATGGCAGGGACTTGTTTAAGGTCACACAGCCAGGTGGTGACAGGCCTAGGACCAGAACATTTCTCCATATCTCCCTGGTGCTGAGATGCTGCTGCCATTTGTGGTAGAAAAGACTGAGTTCCAGTGGCGATCTTTAGCCTTGGCAGAAGTTATGTTTATAAGCACCTTCCTCTCCTCTGCTTCCTTTGAAATCTCTCTAGTTTAGGTCAGCACTTGGCATTCTTGGAGTGAGAAAACAGAGCTAAGGGGAGTCCTAGGGCCACACAGAAGCCATACTGACTGCATCCTCTGTGGGGCCCTGAAGAAATGAATGGCGCGTGGAGGTTCCCAGTGCTCTGACACACAAGATGCATAGATGCAACAATAGACTTCATTGTTTCCTCCCGAACAATGATCTCACGTGGGTCCTCACATGCCTACCCTACATGACTGAGAGGTAGTGAGGGGAAGAAGCTAATGCAAGAGAATTTTAAGGACGGGGGGCTGGTCTGATTTATCTCTGTGTTCCCAGTGCTCAACATAGGGCCTGATTGTTAAATTGGATCATGGGATGTGTGGATGGATGGTGGGTGGTTGAAGAGGTGGTTAAGGGTGGGATGAATGGGTGGGTGGTTGAAGAGGTGGTTAAGGGTTGCATGGATGAATGGATGAGCTGGTGGATGGACGGATGGATGGATGGATGAATAAATGAGGGAATGCCTACTTCATATGTTAAACTCCAGGGATGACACAACTTGGGTCATACCAAAGATGGATAGTGGAGTGAGGCCTGGACCCAGGCACCTGGGACCCACCTTCGACGTTAGGATGCCCTGTAGCATAGTTTGTTGGTTAACCTCTGGGTAGGGTGGCAGTAGAATCAGGAGTTGGGGCCTGGAAGGAATCTACACTCAGACTTAGTCTCATAGTAAGTGGCTCCCCAGGATCTAGGAGCCTCAGTCCTGAGTTGAGTCTTCTGTGCTGGGATCAAAGGAGGGGGTGGGAGCCCATTAGTGGATGGGTACTGGCCAAGGCAGCAAGAAGCATGAAGGTTTAGGGAGGGGGAATGAATGGGGTCTTGAGGGCGCTGGGGCTGAGTGATTTTGCCTCCTCAGGGTCAGGCCCTGAGCAGTGAGCCCCAAGGGAAACCCTTATTCATTCTTCAAGACCCAGCTTAAATACTGCTACTGCCGTCTATGAGGTTTTCTCTGACCGTCTTGGTGCTATCTCCCCAGAGCCTACACAGAGCCTTGGAAGGGACTCAGTACACATTCTTGGGGACATGGGATTGTCACGAAGAGGCAGAAGTAGGGGATAGGTTGGGAAACTGCATCTGCCACTAACTTTCTGGGTTCTTTTGGGCAAGTCCCTCCACACCCTTGGGCCTCCATTTCCTCATCTGTGGAGTGGGATGGAGAGCTTGAACTTTTCTTTCCAGAGTGAGTGGTTTTGAGAGTGAAGAGGAGTAATTCGGGGTGGGGGGGGCAGGGGGAAGCATTGCTGGAATCAAGCTGGGCATGATTTTTCCACACTGATTCAGCCCAGGAATAATACAATAACATATATTGTACATATGAAATTAATTTTATGGCTGACATTTAATGTGTACTTACAACATGCCAGGCATTCTTTTAAGTGTTTATATAATCTCTCAGCAATCCTACCAGGCAGGTGCTATCATGATTTTCTTTTGACAGACAAGGAAACTGAGGCATGGAGAGCATAAGCAGCTAGCCTGAGGTCCCAGGGGTAGCAGGTGGTGCAGCCAGAAGGAAAGCCTGTGAAGACACCAGGTCCCACCTTCCTTGCCTCATGTATGCGGTCGCTCAGTATGCAGCTCTCTGAATGGATGCACGAGGAGGGCTCCCTGACCTCTTCGGGGAGCTCGGGCAAGGCATTCAGCTTCCTTGAACCTCATGGCAAAGTGGTGGAGAGAGGAGGCAGATCCTAGCCGATGAGCTCCAACACCCTTGGTCCCCAAGCTTCTCTTTCTGGCCTAGTCTTGAGTTCTGGAACCTCCTCTACCTTGGGCCCATGCCCCAAGCACTGGACACTGCTATTCACTGCTGTAAATAGAACATGGATCCAGGTGTTAGATGGAATAGGTTTTATTCCAGCTTTTATCATGAACTAGTCTTGTTGCCATGGACAGGTCCCTAAAGCTCTCTGGGTACCAGTTTGTTCATCTGCAGAATAGGAATAATTAATGTGAGATAATGAAAGTAAGTACGAAGTAAGTGCTGGGTAAGTATTATGTCAGAACGCCTTGGACAGAGTGGGGGCCACGGCCAAAGTTCATTACATTTTGGCTTTCTTTCCCGTTCACTTGTTTTTGTACAATGCCCTGCATAGGCCCCACAATAAAACAGCTTTCATTCATTCATCACCTACTTATGCCAGGCACTCTATGTACATCATCCCACTTAATTCTCAAAATAGCTCTATGCTGTAGGCATTGCCCTCATCAACATATCAGGAAACCAAGGCACAGAAAGGGTAAGTAGCTGCCCTAAAGTCACACAGCTGATAAGAGGTAGAGCCAGGATTTGTACCCAGATCTGTCTGGTCCTATAGACACTGTGCTTCACCATTCCGCTCCCTGCTTCCCGCAAGACACAGCTTCCCTAGGAACTTTGATGACAATGTCTGGAGGGGGCCTTACTGGAGAGCCGGGTCTGCCCACAAGTTGCTGGGGTCAACTTTAGCAGCTTCTGTTTGGAGGGAGCACTCCCTCCTCTCAGGGTGGCCAGTCCCAGGGAAAGGCCAAGCAAGGTGACAGTTTTCCACCCTAAGCAAGGAGAGCAGTAGCCACGCAGGGTCCAGGTCTGCCCCTGTTCAGAGCTGAATAATCTGGAGCCTTTGAAGAAGGATTTCTGAAAAGCCATCAGGAGTGAATCATTGACTTAGGGAGGCGATGAATCAACGGGGAGTTCATAAAACGGCAAATGAATCGGGTGTGAGAACGACGGAGCCACTGCTATTCCCCAGAACCCTCCGGGGACAGAGAGCTGAGAGAAAAGAAATAAAAATAACACGGGGCCTCGAGCCTGCTACGAACCGGAGTTAGCCCCTCCTTCTGTGGGGAAAGACGGACGGGCCAGAGAGATGAGACCCGCTGGTGGGTGAAGTGGGGCCAGAGGAACGCTCCCGGGGCACTGTTGGCTCCCTGGGTCCAGGCGGCGGGTGCCATTAGCAAATGTCTTTCCCCCTTCTTTTCAGGAGCCCTCGCAAGAAAGAACACTGATTTTGACGAACACCCAAAATAATGTGAGATCAGGCACCATGCATTATGCATGAGGTCTGATTTAACATGAACATTATTTCTTGTGTACGAGACCATATGCCTCCGTGCTGTCTCTGCAGCCTAATAATACCCGGACCCACCCTGGTCAGGCTCAGCTAACGACATGTCCACTGGGTGTGTGCGTGGGGGGCGTTGAAGCAGAGCCCTCCTGGTGCTCAGCTCAGTTGAAGGGAGCCCATTCAGATGCCCTGGAGGTGGGTGGGAGGTGGGTTGTGCCCCTGGAGAAACACCAGGGAGCTGGGGTGGATGTAACTGTGTGAAAGCTCCAGTGCACGTGTGTCTGTGTGTAAGTGTGTGTGTGACATCAGGAGCCCATGACTAGGTGATGGTTCATCGTGTGGTGATGTGGGGGCATGTGCAGAGCTGAGGTTTTTACTGCACAAGAGGGACGGCGGCAGGAATGGATAGATCTAATTGCTGTGTGTGTTTGTATATATACACGCATATGTACGTGTGGGGGTGTGTGTTTAAAAAATAAGATCACACATACATACAAACACACAGCCTAACTTTAATTATCTGAAGGGAGCAGGAGAGATCTGGGAGGAGCCGGGAACAATGACGGGCAGGGATTGGAAAGCGGCTTGTGGGGTAAGTGCTTGCACGTTCTGAGAGAAAGGGCCCCGGTCCAACGCCGCAAAGCATGGTTGTGTGCGTTCAACCAAATGTTTACAAGTGCCAGGTTAGCTCCGGAGAGCCCAGTGCCCAAGACAACAGGGCTGGCACTGGCCCGCGTTTATGGGTGTGGCCACGAGCGTGTGAGCATGTGTGTGAGGTAGCAAGTTGGCGAGGGCGTGCTTGGGGTTCCAGTCGGCCAAGGGGAGGAGGGCTGGGCATGGGTGCGAGTGGGAGAGAGACAGGAGATAGCCTGATGGTGAACTTCTGAGAACGGTGGAGAACCGGAGGGGAGGTAGGTGAAGGAAGGATTGTGGGCAAGCCTGTGTGCACGTGAAGCAGGGTTGCCTTCTCGGAGGTGACAGTTGCCTCCGCTCTACCCGGCAACCCACTTACCATAGCCAACTTGAAGCTGAGTTTTGGGGGGCGGGATGCTCAGCTGTGAGGCGGCCCTGGTGACTGTGGCCACGTCCCAGCTCAGGGACCAATAGAGGGCAGTCCTCCCACATGGAGCCCCGAATGGCTGGCCAAACACTAATTCCGATGCCTTCAAATAGGCAGGGACTAGATGGCCAGCTCCTGTGGCTTCAGTCACTCAGCTAGAGGCCCTGGGTGACTCCCGTTCGCTAAGCTTAGGGGGAACAGCTGGGCCAGATAATTAACCTACTCTCACTCCTCTCCCTACTCAGGCGGGTCTCCTTTCTGGAACTCAAGCCCTGCTCCAAAAGGCCTGGGCCCGGGAAAGCCACTGGGAACTTGACCCTCCCACATGCAGGCCCAGAGCCTCTCCGGAGGAGACTCCATTCCTAACAGCTCTAAGTGGGTGGCTACGGTTGGGGGTCAGCTAGTTCTGTGGACACCCAGCCCAGTCTTGGGGTCGAGGGATGATTGTACAGGACCTAAGCCATGTGACATACAAGCTAGTACAACTTCCTGGGGCAGGACGTGGAGGGAGAATATAGGCGTCCTTGAGGTTTAGGTTCTGGGTTTGCCTTGTCGACAATGATGGCCACCTTCCTTCTTGTTTTAGCCAACCCCCACCCTGTCAATGTTTTCCCAGCTCAAGGCATTAGTGGTATAGCATGGCCTTCCTTTCCCCCCTATTTCTGGGAGCGGCTATAGCACACACACACACACACACACACACACACATTCATACACCAACACACAGGTTCACATGGGGAGAATGAAGCTCTCTTAAGGAACAGAATCTGTGTCCACATGATCATAGACAATAATTTTCTTCAGGTGAGAAGGGGAGAGAGCTGGGATCAGAAAATTCCAAATCTGCTTGGGAAGGCTTGGGCTTCCCTGAAGACTGATGCTAGGGCCGTCTGCCTCTCTTGAATGCAAGGAAGTCTGGGGCTCTCGGGAGTGAGCACGTAACTCCACGTACACACGGGATGGAGAAACCTTTCCTAAGCTGTATTGTATCCAAGGAGGAAGACTCCAGGCCAAAATCTGTCTCTCTCCCTGTGGTTTCTCCTCACACAGTCAAATGTGCTATGGTTCCTATGGCCATCCCAAGCTGGAGACTAGGGAAAGGACCTCTGGGGGCTTCTGTGACCAAGGGGTCTGTCACTGGGTAGCTGTCCCAGGCTGGTGCTCGTTAAGTAAAATCTTCACAAAGTGGAAGCTTTTCTCCCATCCTTGTTTCCACTTTTTTTTTTTTTTTTTTTTTCATTTTTTTGTTCTACTCCTCAGCTGCTGCTCGTTCTTGGGAGGCCACATTGTTTTGCTGTTTTTGAGTTGACTTGCTTAAATAATAAATCCACCCTCTTGTACAGGATTAAGCAGACAATTAGGAAATCAATCAATCAATTGGTGTCAGCTGCAGGCAGAGGCCAGAGAAAGGCCTGGTCTTCCCTGTTGCCTTTCCAACCTCCAAACCTGCTGAGGCTCAGGGCGGTGCAGGCGGCAGGGAGCTCTGAGCTTCATTTGCTTCCATTTCAGGGCCCCGAGGCTGGGACAAATCCAGGAATGGAGGAATGAGGAGAGAGTGTGGGGGAGTATGGGGCTGATTCGAAGTTCTCCACTTAGTGGAGCAGGAAATGGAGGCCATGCTGTCACCTGGCTGTTACATTCCCGGCCTCGTCTTCAAGCGTTGAGAGGGCTCACTGGGCCCACCAGCACAGGCAATGGCTGGGACACGGGCACGAATTACAGGGCTAATTGCCCAGTAGGCTGCACTGAAGAAGGGAGGAAAAAGAAACCAGCAGTGAGAGGCTGAGCCTTGGAAAAATCTTGGCGGCCTGTGTACTTGCAGAGATAATTCCTCCTGAGATTGAGGGTCAGAGCCCAGAAAGTCACCAGGGACTCTCAGCATGGTGCCATCATCCTAAAGCCTCAGCCTAGCCAGGTACCACTGAACTGGCGGCCTGGGAACACCTCTCTGGGTGCCCAAGATGCGTCGGCTGGAGCCAAGGCCTCTCCCAGGCCCTGGGCTTGGGCAGCTTCCCTGGCAGGAGGGGGCCACGCATACACGCTCACTAGGGACACAACTTATCCCCACCCCCCAACCCTGTCCAGTGCTTGTGCTGCTTCAGGTTTTGTGTCCATGAAGAGTAAGAGAAACCTCATTTAGTTCCTCCTGAGAAAACTGAATCCATGTTTTATGTGTATCTTTAAAAGTTGTTTTAAAGGAAAAAGAGAATCTTGACTGGGATACAGGTAACCTTGAGCCCTGGCCCTGGAATCCAGATCTTCCCCCACCATCATGACTTTGAGGAGGTGGTGGGGAGACATTTGCTGCTGAGAGCTTGAACGGGGAGATGTCTGAGACTGCATCTTTCCCCCCAGGTACATGGCTGTACCACTGTTGAGTCTTCCCACAGGCATAGGCATCACTCCCTGAGTGGGGGAAGGGGGGTTTCCTTAGGGACCCATCCCTGGAGAGATGGAAGGGCCTTCTGGTGGCACAATTGTTTTTGCTCTCATTCCTCCACCAGAGAAGCTGGGGCAGGTGGTTTGTTTGCAGAGAAGTAGGACTGGCTTTGCCTAAGCAAACAGGCAGGACTCCCTCCCCAGGCCCACTTAATTCCCGCAGGACCACTGTGGAAGCTGTTAGAACTCCCAGTGGATCCAGGTAGGTTCAGGCACCATTCGTTCTGTGGGTGGAGAGCCAGCTGGGGTGGGCTGGTGGGGCCTGACCCTGCTTCCGACTGCCCCATGACCTGGGAGAGTAAAGCTGGCCTGGATGCCACACACGAACGCAAAGGGAGACCAAAGTCAGGGTCTGGGGTCTTGGGTGGGGAACACAAAGATGCCAGGCTGGTGGTCCACGTGAGACAGGCAATTCTTCCTTGGCTGAGAAGCAGTTGTGCCTGGGGAATGGCTGTCCCGAAATCAGTGTGGTGTCTGCAGTGTCGTAGGTCCTGGTCTGGTCTCAGGATAGTCTTGTTTACGGGAGGGGACACGAGGCAGCTTCATCTTCCCTAAAACTCACTCGCCTAAAGGCAGGGGCCCAACTGTTGCCCAAGTAACAGGCAGTCCTCATACTGGCCTGAGAGAAGGTCTGCGTGGTCACCTTGTTCCAAGATAGTGTGGCCGGAACTTTAGGAGAGGTTAGCTAGGGTATCCCAACGCTTTACCAGCAAACCAACCCAACCCTCGTAGTAAAAAGGACAGGACACAGCCCTGGGGTACATGTTTATGTGAGTAATAAAATATTTACTATAACATAAATATAAAGGGAACTTCCCAGTCTACATTATTTTTTTTTTGCAATAAAGATACAAAGAATGCACCAAACATTGTTCCAAAAAATAATAAAAATAAAATAACAAAATTTAAATCCAAACTGTAACAAACAGAACAAGAAATGGAGAAGGGGGGAAGCTCCAAACACATCCAGAAAATAAATAGAGATGGGTCAGAAATTTGGAAATCATATTAAAATATTTTTTTTTCGGATTATTCGGTGTACAAAATCCTTTAGGATGGGGATGGAGGGCAACCCGGAAAACCAAAAATAAAAACCAAGCACAAAATGTTTCTTCTCCCCGCCAGTGTGTACATATCTCACATATTTACATGGTTCCCACCTCACCCCAAACTTGGGGATTTCTCTCCTGGCCGCCCAGCATCCCGCATCCCAGGTGGGGCTGGAAAGGGAGCAGGCGGAAGCTGCAGGGAATCAGGCAGAAGGTTCTCAGGGTACGGCTTATTTCTACAGCTGGTCCAAAAATATCTCCAACTTTGTCAAGTTTCATTTGTTTGTGGCCAGGAGGGCAGGGCCCCGCGGGGAGCGGGGGCCCTGCTGTGCAGCGGTCAGTCTGCAGCGGGGCAGAAGCCTCTTCCCATGGACTATGTTGTGGGAGCGCAGACCCCTCCCGCGTGGCCGGGAACCGAATCGCAGCTCGGATAAAACGAAACGAAAAAATGAACACTCGAATCTTTTTTGTTAGTTTTTTTTTTTGTTTGTTTTTGTTTTGCTTTTTGGGGGTAGGGCAGGGGAAGGTAAGGGGAAAAAATAAATTAGGCTAGATTAAAGCTTTGGCTATTTCCTGCTTTTATACACAGACGCGGCTCTCGCGGCCTCCCCTCCGGGGCCCCGATAAATACAGTATACAGCGATTTAAATTAAGGGCGCGGGCGGAGTTAGAAGGACCCCAGGAGCCGAGAGGCTCCGTGAATAAATAAAAACCGTAAAAAACCAAGCCCGGAGGAAGGGTAAGGGGGGGAGGTGGGGCGCATCCTTATGAGAGAGAAGAGGCGTGGAGCGAATAAAGTGACAGTCCCCCACCCTCAACCCGCAGGCTCGGGAGTCCGCGCCGGGGAGAGGGACAGGGCACCCTCCTCTCTTCGTCCTCTCTCCCGGGGAATCCCTAACCCCGTACCGCGTTACCTGTCGCTGTGGGGAGGCCGCTGCCGGGATCCGGCCCCGAACAGCCCGGGGGGGGCAGGGGCGGGGGTCGTCGAGGGGATGGGGGCGGGGAGCAGGCGGCGGGCAGGATGCCCGGTGAGTTGGCGCGTTTCGGATCTCCGGCTCCTCTCTCCCGGGGCTCGGGCGACGCAGCCTATCGGCCGTCTTCGCCGCTAGCCAGAGAGGGTCATCCGGGTGTTTGGTTTTGTTCGAAAGTTTCTGGGCTTTTTGTAAAATCCAAAGCAACCGAACAAAAAGAGTTCAGGCCGCGCGGCGCCTCGCCGCGCGCCGGCGGGGGCCCGGCCCGCGGGGTCACTGCACCGAGCCGGGCAGTGTGTGATGGTGGTGGTGGTGCAGTGCGGCCGGCGGGGGCGGCGGGGGCGGCGGGGGCGCCGAGGGCGGCGACGCACCGCCCCCGCCCGGCCCCAGCTCGCCCGGTGCGTAAACGTCGTCCATGGGCGGGTGGCCGGCCCCGGCCGCCGGGGTCATGCGCTTCTCCTTCTGCCGCCGGTTGCAGAACCAGACGCGCACCACCTCCTTCTCCAGCTGCAGGCTGTCAGCCAGGCCGGTGATCTCGTGCGCCGAGGGCTTGGGGCACTTGAGAAAGTGGCTCTCGAGTGCGCCTTTGACCCCCACCTCGATGGACGTGCGCTTCTTGCGCTTGCGGCCCTGCGCCGCAATCTTGTCCAGGTTGGTGGGGCTGCCGCTGGACGAGTCGGTCTCCTCCAGCCACTTGTTGAGCAGCGGCTTGAGCTTGCACATGTTCTTGAAGCTCAGCTGCAGGGCCTCGAAGCGGCAGATGGTGGTCTGCGAGAACACGTTACCGTACAGCGTGCCCAGCGCCAGCCCCACATCGGCCTGCGTGAAGCCCAGCTTGATGCGCCGCTGCTTGAACTGCTTGGCGAACTGCTCCAGGTCGTCCGAACTGGGCGCGTCCTCGTCCGAGTGCTCGCCCACCGACGAGCCACCGCCGCCCGCGCCTGGGTGCAGGTGCGCCGCCGCCGCGTGCAGGCCGCCCGCGTGTGCATGTCCGTGTGCGTGTCCGTGGGCGCCCAGGTGCGGCGGAGGCGACGGCTCCAGCTGCGCCTCGTGGCCGTCCTCGTGCAGCGCGTGGTGCAGGCCGGGCCCCGCGCCGCCGCCGCCCGCCGCCAGCATCCCGGCCAGGCCGCCGCCGCCGCCCCCCGGGTAGGCCGCCTGCGCGTACAGCCCGAGCGGCTGGGGCTGGTGGCCCCCGCCAGCTCCTGGGGACGGCGACATGGCCGGGCCCAAGTGGTGCGCCGTGCCGCCCTGTGCCCATGCCGCGCCCGCGTGGGCCGCCCCCTGATGCACCAGGCGCGCGTGGAAACCTCCTCCGCCGCCGCCGCCGTCGTCGGCTCGGCCGGTACTGCCGCCGCCCGCCTTGCCGTGTTCCAGGTGCGGGCCCCCGGCCCAGTCGCCGCCGCCGCCTCCTCCCGTGGGTAGCCACTGGGGGTGCGCTAGGCCCACAGGGTGGCCCGCGCCCGCGCCCAGCCACTCGTGGTGCATCAGCTTCTGCACTTCGCGGTACGCGGCCCCCGCGTGCAGCCGCTCGGCGGCCGCCGCCGCCGCAGCTGCCGCCGCGGCGTCCGGGTGCATAAGCGGTCCTGTGCCCCCGGCTCCGCCGCCGGGGCCCCGCGGCAGGTACTGCGCGGTGGTGGCCATGCCGCCCCGCGCCCAGCGCCGCGCCGCCGCCGCCGCTCCGCTCCGTCTGCGGGCCCCGCCGCCGCGCTCCGCCGGCTTAAAGCCCCGACCGGCTCGGCGCTCCGGAGCCCCACCCCACCCGCCGCCCATTGGCTGCCCGCGGAGCCGCCTCCCGCCCCCCGGCCACGGCCCCCGCCCCCCGCGTCCGCCTGCCGCCCGGCCCGGCCGCCCAGAGCTCTCCATTGGGCCTCGCTCCCGGGGTCCCGCGCGCCGGCCGTGCTGATTGGCCGCTGGGGCTTCATTCACGGCCCCCCTACCGTCCGCTTACATACTCACGCCCCGGGGGCGCGGCCGCCACGTGGGGAGTGGCGCGGGGGTGGCACTGGGACCGCACCCCCTCTCGTCCTGGCTGCGTGGGCCCCCGCTTACCCCCGGTGCAGGAGACTCGGAGCCCGGCAGGTCCCACACTCCACGCGAACTGAATTCCCGCCCGTCTCCTGCCCGGGCGGCCAAGAGGCGGCGGCGGGGATTGCGGGCTCCGGGAGGCGCTCAGGCTCCGAGAAGCAGCTCAGCCCCGCGCTCCTCCCTCCGCAGTGCCGCTGCCGGCGGGCCGGGAATCCCGCGGGTCTCGGCGGCTGCGAGCCGGAGGCGGCGCGGGTCCCGGCTCGGTTCCGGCGCGGCTGCTCACCTCGGCCGCCTTGCCTCCCGCAGCTTCAGCCGGCACAGAGCTCTCCTCTGCGCGCCTCCCCGGCCCGTCTCGTTTTCCCTCTTCTCCTTCTAGACCCAGCGTCGCAACTCCGCCGACCTACGCGGCCCCGAGAGCGCGTCGGGTGCGGGTAGAGTCGGACCGGCCCTGGCTTCCCGCCTCGTGCGGGTTCCCCTTCTTCCGGACTCCGCGGACCAGGTGAGTACGGCGCGGGCGGCTCGGGGCCCGCATGGCCGGCGGCAGCGATGCTTCGGGAAGGCGGGAGCTCCCGTATCCAGGCCGCGTTCCGGGCTTCCAGAGTGAGAGGACCTTGAGGTAGAGACCGAAGCCCGGCGAAAACGCCGCCGACGGGGGTGGTGGACGTACTGCGCCCACGGGTATCTGTCCCATGCGGCTGCCGCCTCCTCGCTTCGTCTCTCTGCGTGACCGGCTCATTGGTCGGGGTCATGACGGGGTCACTCGCGGACGCGAAACTTGCTCCAGGTGAGGAGTGGCATGGACTTGGGGAAGGGCGGCTGGCACTTCAGAAATGCCGCGTGCAGGCCGGGAGCTGTCCAGCCTCGCATGGAGCCCGGGCTGGAATTTAACGGACTTGCCTGGGCTGCCAAAAAGGGAATTGAGATCGAAGAAGTCTTGTTAGAGGGGTGAGGTGTACAGTGTGGGGATCTCCTCATCTCCCCAGCTCTTTGAGGGCTCCTTGAAAGATCCTGAGTGGACGTGGACCTCAGTGCAGCTACTCTGTGCCTCTAAGACCAACACTGGGCTGGAGGCCAAGTGGAGTGAGCTGCAGTCTCCATCTCTTTTCTGCACTGAGGTTTGGGTCCCAGGGAGTCTCCCAGCTGACAGCTCACCGCCACCCCCCCCCGCCCCCCGCCCCTTGCCTCCGGTGGATCCACAGATTCCAGGGCCCTGGGGTCCCAGATCACAGAACTGAGCTAGGGGCCCAGCTAGACCCTACTGGGGAATTTAGAACTGCAGAATAGAGCCTCAGTGAGTAAATAAGGGTGATGGGGGCTCAGATAGCAGCTGCATTGGGAATGGTCCTTGGGGTAGCTGGGGCAGAGGCCGCAGTGATAAGGGTCGTCCTGGGCACAGACTATGTTCATCCAGGCCTTGAATGCCCTAGACCAGCCTCTGGCTAGCCCTCAGGGGATAGAGTGGGACAAGGCAAGGCCCTTGTCTGGCCATTGGCCACTGTCCTGAGCAGTCATCTTGGGTACCACCCTTGCTTCAAGAGCTGTGATGGAGCTCTGTCTGAATCCAGCTGGGGATGCTTGGCTTTCCTAGACTCTGGCCCAAGAAGTGGTCACCTTGAGCCACCCCTCCTTCATAAGATCATAAAACACTTGACTTCCTGGCCCCTCCTCCAAGCCTAGGAGTTAGGGCCAAGGTGGGAGTTCTGTAGTGAAGGCTACTCTTATGCCAGCCCTAACCAAGGCCAGCATGACATTGAAGCCTGGGCTTCCTACCTGGACCTGCCACCATCTTCCTGGGCGAGAATAACTCTGGTCCAATCCCTGTAGTTCTTGGTTTTCTTCCCTGTAAATTGGGAGTAACGGTACCATAGGCAGCCCACCTGTCTCACTGAGGGAAGTCAGATGGTAGTCTGAGACAATGGGGGTGAAAAACTCTCAGGAAGGGCTTTTACTCTGGTTGTTTCTATTGTGAGTGCCCAACGATCAGGCATGTTACTCTCCTTCCCTAATCAAATCTCAGTTTCCTTACGCATCAAGTGGTATTGTGGAGGTTTGGACCAGCTAACCTCTCAGTGCCTTCCAGCTGTGATGATCAGAATCTGTGAATCTCTCTGTTCCTGTTGGAGGAAGGGAAGTGTCTGGACAGTGGTCAGGTGTTATAGTGTCTGGCCTTTGAATCGCCACTGAGACTTGAAGAACAGTGACCCATGGGCACAGTGCTTTATCAAGTGCTTAAAAAATTTTTTTTTAATGTTTACTTATTTTTGAGTAAGAGAGACAGAGCACGAGTGGGGAGGGGCAGGGAGAGAGGGAGACAGAATCCGAAGTAGGCTCCAGTCTCTGAGCTGTCAGCACAGAGCCCGACGTGGGGCTCGAAACCACAAACTGTGAAATCATGACCTGAGATCATGGTCAGATGCTTAACCCACTGAGCCACCTAGGTGCCCCTATCAAGTGCTTTTACATTCATTCACGTTCACCTGCACCTCCCAGCCCTGTGGAGGGGCCCTGAGATTGTTATCCCTAGGGCAGAGATGAAGAAACTGAACTTGTCCGAGGGGTGCAGAATCTACAGAGGTCCTGCTTGTCATTGTGCTCCTATTGCTGTTTGATGGGGGAGGACACCTGTGGGGACAGTGGCTTTGGCTGTCGCAGCAGAGAGAGCCCCCCGGCCCCATCTCTGGTAGCTCTCTGGGGAGCGGAGGTTGGGGAGGGCAGGCCTGGACCATCTGGGGCTTCTGAAGCCCAGTTCCCATGTGTGTGCTGAATTGAGGGGTGTCTGCAGCAAAGCCGGGCTCCGAGGTTACCAGCTTGTCAGCCAGCAAGTCTCAGTCCTGATCCCGTCTCCTACTCCCCCACTAGCAGCCCGGTGACTTTGTGCTAGCTGCTTCGCCTGTCACAGCCTCGGTTTATTCATCTTAAAATGGGGACAGGACTGTCTGCTTCTTAGGCCTGCCCTGAAGCTCTAGTGTTAGATACTGCCTTGGGGCGAGCCGTGTGGACTAGGGCAGGGTAACAGTCCCGTCTCTGTTTTGAAAGTTTTAGAGCCTCTACAATGTATGGGTTTGGTCTGGAGTCAAAATTTTCTTGTATTTGAGAGTTAGGCTTCTGCCAGAAGTGTCGACATCCTCCTTGTGTTTGCTCCTGGAGATTCTGTGTAGAACTCTGGGGACTCTGACATGCCCGTTGGCAGAGATGCCTGCAGTTAAACAGTCCCTCTCCTCCAGGAGCCCTGCCCTCCCAGGGCCTGGGGAAAAATTGGGAGACAGAAGTCAGACACCTACCTGAACCCATGTAGGCGCTGAATGGTTGAGGCGTGTGAACAGACATGCGTTCATACACATAACACACAGGTACACACGTGCAGTTTAGCTTAGGGACGAACATAACAGATTCACAATAGGGACACAGGGAGTCATCCTGTTGGGTCAGAATTCACAGTCGCACAAACAGACACACAGTGATAAATACAGGCGTGTGTCTAAAAGGAAACATGCATAAAACCTGCACATAGGCTCAGGGAGGCTCAGGTAGGCATCCCTTCGGTGACGCGAAATACAGGAGACCTGCAGGCCCCTGGGGTCACAAGCATGGACACTCTCCTCTGGCATGCCAGTTCACACAAACAGGCACACCCTGGTGTTCGCAAACATGAACGCACAGACACATGCACACTCTCCCCACCAATGCACAGATACAAAGAGGCGAACCCCGCCTATCACGCAGACAGGCTAATGCATACACCCACACCCTATGGAACTAATATATCCCGCACAAGGGATCAGAAGCTGGAGGAGGGCCCATGCCCTGCTCAGAGTTTGGCTCATGCCCGTCAGCAGCAGTGCTAGTCCCAAGGAAGCAGGGAAGCCCTTTCTTTTCCTATTCCCCCCCCCCCCCCAATTTCCTTGTCTGTAGAGGGCAGCTCCCAGCCAGGCCGCCGCCAGTTTCAGAGGCTCTGGGGCCTCCCTCCCCAGCGGGGCCCCTGCTCAGCCCGCCCCCGGGGCTAGGAGCTGCTGGGCTTTCCCAGAGTGGTGCGGTCTCCTCCAGGCTCTGGAGTGTGACTGAGCGCCTGCTCATTTGACACAGGTCACCGAGCCTCCAGCAGATGGGGCCCTCACTGTGGGGGGTCTCACAGCCGGAGGGGGCTGCAGGGAGGGGGGGCGCAGGGGGTGGGGGGAAGCTCCAAAGGGATGAACTCCAACCCCACACGGTCTTTCTGCAAAGCCCTGAGTCGCAGACGCAAACTCTGTAATCTACATTCGTGCTTCCGCCCGAGAGAGTCAGACACGGCCTCTAGAAGACAGCCACACTCACCATCAGCACCTTTGTGGCCACATATGCACTGTGATATCCCAGACACACATCCCAGGCTGGTGAGCCGGCACACGGAACAAGATCTGGGAAGGAGGAAGAGGGGGCAGGTGGGTCTGGCTGCTTTCCCCCTTGGACTCTGAGCCCCTGCGCTGTGTCTTCTCAGTCTGGTTGGTGGGTGCTTGGGAGTCCAAGAAGCCCTGAGAGCAGGTGTGTCTGCAGACCCAAGGCCTCTCACTGCTGGGGGAACACAGGCTCCAGGACGCTCCCCCTGGGTTCCTCACTGGAAGTCATGAGTGCTGAAAAGAGCTAAGGAAAGGCAGATCTGGGCTACTGGGGGAGTTAGTGTCTGAGGACACCCTTCTGTGTGCAGTGCATGAGCTTTGAGGTTTTGCTGAGGTGGCCGGGCTAGGGGTAGGGGGACAGGACTTGGCCAGCACTCACAGCTGCTCCCTTTCCCTTCTGCCAGTTTTCCCCTCTCACCCTGGATCCCGCATTTTCAGAGTGTCCAGGGTTCCATCTTAGCTCAGACTCAGGTCTGCTGGATGACATTGGACGAGGCTCAGCCTCAGCATCCTCATCTGTAAACTGGGCAGGGTGGTCCCTGTTGGGTGGCTTATGGAGGCGAGATGAGACCACTGCCCCGCTGGAAGTTTGGAAAGTGTGGTTTGCTTTTTCTCCTGGGCTGCCTGGGGTGAGCAAGAAGCTCTATGGACGGGAGTGGAAGCTGCCTGCTCCCCAGCCAGTTCCTGCTAAGCCGTGTCAGGAGTGACCACACCCACACCCTGCTCTTTTCTGGGCTGCAATGTGTTTTTGATTGAAAGAGTCTGGCAAGGTCCTGCTGTCACAGATTCTGACCTGGGGCAGTGCCAGGGTCATCGTGTCCATCCATTGCCTCCGTGCTGACTGGTGCCAGCTGGACAGATTCATAGTGTTCACCACCATCCAAAAAGCTGTCCCATATGGGATGTGATCACTGTTCTGAGCTGTCAAGCCCCCACATCTTCCCCTCTAAACTCAGCCCCTCCAGGTGTCCTATCCCTTCTGTCCTGCCTGTGCTGGCAAAAGCCTGGTGTTGGGGAGTAGAGGGGTGGGAAGGGCATTGCTGCCTGTGGCAGAGGAGGAGGAAGCAGCCTCACCTATTGAATCTAAGGCTCCCTATTTCTCAGTCTTGGTGAAAGGCAGGAGGGATGGAAGGTGAAATATCTCTTAGGGATGAATCTGTCTTTGCATTCTTTCCCCTGCCTCAGCCCCTAAGTCTATGGGTGGGGGTGGGGGGGTCCTCCCAGTGCATCTGTAGAATATTCAAATTAGGGGTGGCCAATTGCTCTTAAAATTGACTTTCATTTTTAGCAGAATGGCAGCCTCTGAGCTGGTGTTAATGCCCACCATCCGGTTATGCAGAACACGCTCTCTGCAAATCGGTAAATCATTAGCAGGGATTAATCACTCTGAAAGGCTGGGGCTGGGTTTGAGTTTCTTTTTCTTTCTTTCTTTCTTTCTTTCTTTCTTTCTTTCTTTCTTTCTTTCTTTCTTCCTTCCTTCCTTCCTTCCTTCCTTCCTTCCTTCCTTCCTCTCTTTCTTTCTTTCTTAAACACACTTTTTATCTGGATGGCTGCAAAATTCACCACCGCAGGGTGGGGTGGGAGCAGTGAATGATAATTTAAGTCCTTGTCACCTTCAGTAGAAGAGTGAGGTGGTTTCCCGGGCCTGGTGTTGACTTGGTGCCCTGACTGAAGGTGGGGAGTGGGCAGCTTGGGTAGGGTGCAGGGAAGGAAGGGGGGATTCCCTTGCGTTTGTGTGTGGTACAGCATTTGCAATAGTGTGTTGGGCTTGCTGGGCTTGTGTATATGGTGACTGTATATCAGTGTGCTCGCATGAATCCGTGTTTGTACCTTATACATTTCCCTAAAGTGTTTGTGTAGTTGGGTTAGGGTGCTGGTGCTTGGTTTGTGTTGATGTGTGTGCATCAGTGTTGGTCATTGTGTCAGAACGTGTTTCTGTTTGACAGGGGTTTTAAAGACCCAATTCACCTTTCTCAGCTTCCAGGTAGCTTTTCAGGGGCAGTAGGTAGAGCTGGAAGGAAGGTCCCACCTTCACCTGCTGGGGGCGTGGCTCAAGGTTAATTTACATATTCATGAACTGCTGCCTCCCTAGCTCTTCTCTGTAAGAGACTTAGACCAGTAGGGAGGCCCCTCAGCACAGATGGGGCTGTAAGGCTCTCACTAAAACCCCTCCCCCCCATCCCACCGCTAGCAGCTCCCTCCTCCACCCACAGACCGGGAACATTCAGCACTCCACGGTTTCTGAACCCCAACTTCTGCACAACAGCCGTCCATACAATTCTAGCTCCTGACAATAGCTGTGTGGTTGTGAGGGGAAAGGTCTTTTTCCTTCTGGATCCTGGCTGCCCCTGTGAAGGCTCCTAGAGAAGGGGGGGTTGAGAGTGGGGGGTCATTCTTCCAGCCAAGCTGATGAATGGAACTATCTTCCACTTTGTGCCCACACTGGGGCCGGCCTCCTTATTCCTCTCTCCCTAGCCTAATGCTGTCCAGCTTTGGAGAAGTAATTACCCTCAAATGACTGAGTAACAACGTTTTTAGGGTGTTGGGCAGAGATGGGAATTTGCGGATGAGGTCACAGGGCCTCTTCCCTCCAGCTGGTCCCAGAGCGTTGGTTAGAAGTAAGACTTAGTGGGCCTGGTCTTTACATCAACCCACTCCTTCCTTTAACCCCCCAGCCCCCTCTCCCTGAGGTCAGCTCGGGTAGCCCAGGCATTACTGTCTGCCACACCACAGATGGGACAGGTGCCCTGTACTCCTGTGCCTGTGCCTCATTCATCACCCCACTCTATGTGCCTTTCTCCCTTCTGTGTAGCAGACTAGCCTGGAGCCAGAGGGAGGGACAGGATGATAGGGCTTCTTGGCCGTTACAAGTTGGGGGCTCTGGAGAGAGTTGGCTGGGCTCAGTGCTGGCCTTCCTCAGCTTTCTTGAGGGTAGCAGGTGGAGGGGGGGGGAGTGGCAAAGGAGGATTTAGGAATTATATTTTCCTAGGGGCCTCTTAGCATCTTTATGTATCTCTGGTGGCAGACATCTGTCTGAGCTTAGGGTAGCATCTGCCTGGGCTAGAGACAACATCTGTTTGAGGCTGGGACACCTGGCTGAGCCCAGCACATTATCTGGCCCCGGGATAGCTTCTGTCGGGGCCCAGGACATGTGTCTGAACTTGGTACAGCATCTGTCCGGGCCTGGTGCAACATCTTCCTGGCCTGGGGGCAATGTCTGTTTGAGCCCTGGACATCTGTCTGACTTGGGGATGTCTGCCGAGTCTGGAACAATACCTGTCTGAGCCTGGGGGTGGACTTGTCATTGTAGATAAAATCACCCTCGAATCTCAACTTTGCTTTGTGGCTGGGAACAGAGTATACGTCAGACTCCTATCCCTACTGTCCTTTCTTTTTCAACTTTTTTTTTTTTTTTTTTTTTATTTATTTTTGGGACAGAGAGAGACAGAGCATGAACGGGGGAGGGGCAGAGAGAGAGGGAGACACAGAATCGGAAACAGGCTCCAGGCTCCGAGCCATCAGCCCAGAGCCTGACGCGGGGCTCGAACTCACGGACCGCGAGATCGTGACCTGGCTGAAGTCGGACGCTTAACCGACTGCGCCACCCAGGCGCCCCTCCCTACTGTCCTTTCTAAAGGACCCTCAGGTAGAGTGCCTTAGTTTACCTCCATTTGTAAGCCCATCGGCCTCCTGGCTCTGAGCACCTCAAGGGACAGCCAAAGCGTACACCTCAGTGGCTCCAGGAAAGTAATGTTAAAAGAATATGTAAGGGGAGTAGATAAATCCTCAAATCTAATGACTGGTCTAGGATGAGTCTCCCTTCCTCTGGCCCCTGTGTTGTGTCAAGTCAGAATGCTTCCCCAAGACACAACTTGGACCTGTCACTTGCCTCCCGAGAAGCCTTCCATTTCTCTTTACTGTGCACACTGTTACATCCAAAGTCCTGTCCCGCCTCTGCGTATCCTCTGAATCCAGCAGCTCGGAGCTTCTGCCCCCCCTCCCCTCCACACCAGGCCCTAATGGCTCCCTACCTTTGCACACGCAGTTCCTTCTCCTTGGAATGCTCCCTCCTCGCATTCTTCAAGTCCTAGTTCAAGGGTCTCACGCTCTGGGAAGGCTTCGTGCTCCCACTCGAGACTAAACCATGACCTCTGCCCTGCTTCCACTCCGTGCTTGCATTTTCAGCCCTGCATGGTCATGCATTACCCTTTGTGAGTCTGTCTCTCCTATGGAACTGTGAGCTCCCGGGGGTAGTTGGCTCTGTCTCTCCAGCACCCTGCCCAATTCCTGGTCTGTAGTGGTACCAATAAAGAATGGCTGCTGAGCGATGAGCACATGGTTGTGCCACTACGATCTCATTTCCTTCATTTTTAAAATTGGGGTGGGGGGAGTTGGAGGGGAGATTCCGGCTTTTAGTATCAGAAGGAAGTAGACACTGGCTTTCAGTCTTAGAAGAAGGGGGCTTCAGAGAAGAGGGTGTATCTTTAAAAAACATTTTTATTATTATTATTTTTTTAGAGAGAGGGAGTGCAAGCAGGGGAGAGGGGCAGAGGGAAAGAGAGAATCTTAAAAAAAGTTTTTGTAAGTATGTATTTATTTATTTTGAGAGAGAGCAAGCATGAGCGGGGGAGGGGCAGAGAGAGAAGGAGAGAGAGAATCCCAAGCAAGCCTCACTTTGTCAGCACAGAGTCTGATGCGGGGCCTGATCACATGACCCTGGGATTATGACCTGAGCCAAAATCAGGAGTCGGACACTCAATGGACTGAGCCACCCAGAGGCCCTGAGGGCGTATCTTCTTATTTGTACCTGGTGAGCCGACTAAAGCTACAGGGTGCTGGGTGATAGGCCCAGGGCACCCTGGACAAGCGCCTGGTCCTGCCCAATGTTCTTTATCCACGACATGGGTGAAGATGCACAGGATCTGAAGATCCCGCACATTGGCCGCAGATAGGAGCAGGGAAGAGCAGCAAAGTTCAGGGGGCCACAGTGAATCCAGACATAATGGCCTCTCTGGGGGTCATGGGGATGGGACTGGATCTAAGCAAGGAGGCCTCTGCCCGGGTTCAATCCTTGAGGGCAGGTGGGAGAATCAAGGCCTGGCTTAGCTTGTGTGGGAAAGTTCCAGGGTTCCTAGCTTCACTTGTCCTGCCGGACAGGGGGAGGTCATGGGAGGGGTTATGAATGTAAATGTCGTGTCCAAAGCGAACTGTTTCCCCTGGTCGAACCTACCTGGCACTTGCCAGGTTTCGAGGGAGGGGGTCCCCAGGAGAGTAGAGAGACAGGCAGGACGATGGGGAGGCAGCTGAGAAGTGAATGGTCCCAAGACAGGCTCTTTGCCTTGATAGCTTTTATTCCACTGAATGGGAATGTCTTTATAGTTTTTGCTGATGATAAAAGCTTATTTGTAAAAATTCTTTCCCTCAGAAACATATGAAACAGAAGGTGGAAGTCCTCCATTAATCTCTCTGCCTCACCCCCTCATAACTACTCCTACTGGCTATATCTTTCCAGAATTTGTTTGGATAGACACACTCTATTTAATAATAATAGCTAAGATTTATTGAGTGCTTACTATGCGCAGGAATTATGCTAAGTGCTTCTACCTGGGTTTATACATTACAGCCTCACCAAAACACTCAGAAGAAACTGAGGCTCAGAGTTGATAGTAATCGTTGTAGTCCAAATATAGTGGGTATTTACTCGGTGCCAGCTGCCAGTCTAGGCACTTTACGTGCCATCTCATTTAACGTCTGTAGGAGCTAGTTGTCTGGGCGACTGCATGTGGTAGGCGATCAGTAAATGGTGGTGGATACTCCCAACTTGGAAGTTTGAGAATCTCAGGTGATGAATCTGGGATTGTTCGGTGGACCTCGAGAATGAGACGGCTCTTGTCCCGAAACTCCTGAGCACTGAGGCAGGCAGCCTTCCCTGGAACTGGGAGATGCTGATTCTGCAATGGAAGATGTAAATTCCCACCTTGGTTTGCATGTGATTTACGCATATTTATTTATGAGTGTCTTTGATTGATGTCAAAGTGCCTCCGTGATTTTTCTACCAACCTTCAGGGTCCTGTGGAGGGCATGGCTAGTGGGCACGGGCTGTAGGCTCTGAGTGTGCACGTGTGGGCTATTGGACGGGGTGAAAGTGACAGCCGTGGGTAGGTGGGCGGTGGCCGGAGGGTTGAGTTGTGGGCAGTCTGGAGCCCAGGGTTCTGGAGTGGGTGATTTGGGCAGCTGGTATGAGTGGGGGGTGCGTGTCAGTGTATGGCAGGGTCTGGATAAAGGGCTGGGGCAGAGTCAGAGCTTCAGACACTGGGGTGGGTGACTGATGAGCCTGTAGGTCGCCACCGTCTTGGAGAAGCCGGGGTGCCAGCCAAGCTTTCTAGGTAGGAACTCAGACCCAAGGAGCTAGAGCAGGATCTTGGGTTCAGGGTAGGACACATGCTGGTGGAAGGCTTCCAAACAAAGCAGAGGATCAGAGGTAGGAAGGGGCCTCCCTCTAGAGTCCCTCCCCCTGGTGCGGCCCAGGGCGGGAGTCCCCCGCTTGGGTGCCTCCCGGGAGAGGGAAGGGAGTGCTGTCTGCAATCCAGGCCTGGGGAAAATCTGCCAATCAGCAAGAATATTCTGTGTGTGCCGGTTGTGCCCAGCCCTGTGCCTGGCACCACAGGGAAGACCAGTCTCAGCCTGCAAACCTTGGCAGGGGAGCTGGTGAGATAAGGAGGCAAGGGCAGGCCCCGGCCTTGATTGAAGGCTGCATGCCTGACACCGTGAGGCACTTTCATCCATCACCTCCTTTGATCCTCAGCAGGATCAAAGGCAGTGGCTGTCTTATCTCCTCATAACAGAGGAGGAAGCAGAGACTCAGAGAGCTGTAGTGACTTGCCTAAGGCCACACAGCAAGTGAGTGGAAGAGTACAAACTTGAACCCAGCTCTGTCTCATTCCAGAGCCCCAGTTTACTTAGCCACTCAGCCAATTTATTATGCGTCAACCAGGTATGAAGTAAAGATAACACCTACCTTGCTTAATTGTTAAATGAGCTCAAGGGTGTAGAGAGGTTAGCACAGAGGCTGGCACACAGTAAGTGCTCAACGAGAGTGTCTTTTTTCCCCTTAAGTGGTAGAGCAGGGATTCTTAAATCCTGGTCCAGTGGACTCTACTGTTTGCATGCTACCATGGTTCTTGCCAAGGCTGATTGGGAGGGTGTGGGCATGGTTGGGGACAGAGCATGATCTCCTTTGTGGGTTGGGTGAGCCCTTGTCATGCATGGACACACACAGTCACCAGTGCACGGGAGGATCATCTGCCAGGCCCAACAGAGCCCCTATTGGCTCATGTTCTAGCTCTGGGTTGGGCAGGGACACTGATTTTGTCTAGTTAGGATTGCCTGGATGTGTGTGTGTGTGTGTGTGTGTGTGTGTGTGTGTGTGTATGTACTTGATGAGAGTCGACTGAGGAAGGAGAGACAACTTTGGGGAGTGGGGGAGCTCTATCAGCAGACACTGGTAAGGGCCCTTTCTCATTTCCAGTGGCAGAGATTGGAATCAAATGAGGACGTGAACCACGTGAAGATGCGATGGAAATCACTCATGGCAGAAGGGACAAGGGCACAGGCCCTGGGGTTGGAATGAACTTCATATGTATATCTCCCTTGGTAGTAATAGAGAGAATATTGATTTGTATCTTCCAATGTTTGATGTAGAGGAGCAAAGCGGGAGCAAGATTCACTCATTCATTCATGCTTCTTTTTGAGGGAGGGAAATACGGAAAATTTCCTTTATATATATATATACGCACAGATACATACACACATATGTGTGTATGTATATATATTATTAAGTATAATGGTATGGCATAATGATTTGATATTTGCATACACTGGGAAATGACCACCATAATATCTAGTTACCGTTCATTACCATACAAAGTTACAATTTTTTTTTCTTATGATGAGAACTTTTAAAATTTACTCTCTCTGGCAACTTTCAATATACTACAATATTACTGACTGTAGTCACCGTGCTGTACCTTACACCTGCAAGACTTATTTATTTTATAGCTGGAAGCTTACACCTCTTTACCCCCTTCACCCATTTCGTTCACCCCCCAGCACCTCCACCCCCGGCAGCCGCTTTTCTGTTCTCTGTATTCATGAGTTTTGTTTTGTTTGTTCGTTTGCTTTGTTTTTCAGATTCCACAGTGAGACCATATGGTTTTTGTTTTTCTCTGTGTGACTTATTTTACTTAGCATAATGCCTTCCAGGTCCACATTCATTCATACATTAATTCAACAAGTATTTAGTGCCCACTTTGTGCCAGGTACTATCTTAGGTGCTGATGGCTAATGCTTATTGAGCACATGCTCTGTTTTCTAAGCATTTTACATTTGTTAAACCTTCACAACAACACAAGGAGTTGGGGAAGCCTGGGGAGACTGTTGGGCTCCCTTCCATTCCTCCAGCCTCTTTCCATCTCCCAGCCACATTGGGGCACCTAACGTCTGCCACCTGGAAAGACCAGGATCCTCACAGTGGATGAAGCAGGGCGGTCCTGCGAACATCAAAGCTACCCAGCAGACTGAAGCTAGAGAGGGTGAGGTGTCTAACTTAATCCCATCCAGCCTGGCCTGCCTGAGAACTTCCTCTCCCCGGGGCTCTCAGCCACATCTTCCCGGCTCCCCTCTACGGCTTAGCACCTGGCTCTCTCCAGCCCCCTGACTAGCTCAAGCCCTGTCCTCTGGGCTCTGCTCAGGGAGCCTAGTCTCAGCTTGGGGCTGAGGCTCCTGGCAGGGAGAAAACAAGGTTCCATTCCTGCTGTCTGATGGCACTGTCCCAAAACACTCCCTGTGCTTTGCTAACTGTGCTGGAGGCAGCATGGCTGGTGGTTACCCTGCCTGGTTCCCTCTGTCCTTTCCTTAATATAGTCAGTGTATAGGCCTCAGCCAGAGTGGGCCTCTTAGTTCCTGACCACCTACCTGTGTCTGTGGTCTAGGCCCCATTTTTGCCTCACTCTCTCCTGCAGGAAAAGGGACAGAGAAGAGGAAATAGAAAAGTTACTGGAAATTCAGAGGAGGAGTCTGAATTCAGAGAGGAGTCTGGTGCCTTAGTCAGTCTTTGGTGAATAAGGAAATCTGGCAAAAGGGGTTTTCTGGGTGGGATGAAGGGAAAGGGAGGTCTTATAATGATGGGCTTGCTAATCTGCAAATCATGACTCCACCCGTCTACCTATCCACCCATCCACTTACCTATCCATCCATCTATCTGTCTGTCCATCCACCCACCTGTTCATCTACCCACCCATCCATCCACCTCTTCCCCCATTCACCTGTCTCTCCATCTGTTCATTCATCCATCCATCCATCCACCCACTCACCCACCCACCTACCCATCTATCCAACACACTGCTGACTGAATGCCTATCATAGTCACTGGTTCAGTTATGCTTATCGAGGGCATGTGTTAGAGAGCTTTTCAGTGTTTATACATTCGTGACCCTTCTGTTTATGTATTTCCTCTCTCCACCTGCTTCTTAGAGAAGCTCCTTGAGAGGTGGGGCTCCCATCTCTATTGAACCCATCAGAAATGCTCTGTCCTGGCTGTAGGGTTGTCAGCAGCTGCCAGGCTTGGGCACCCTGGGGCCCCGGGGAAATGGGCATCTTGCACGCCGCTCCTACCCCTGCCGGGCCGGGCTTGTGACCCTCATCGGGGTCCAGCCTAGAGGATGCTGTGCTGCTCTAGGGGCGGGGCCTTGCTGCTCGGTGGCCTGCCTGCGGCTGCTGCAGGAGCCGCTGGCCCCTTTTGCCAGCACCCAGCTTGAGGAATGGTAGAGTTGTATGGCTGTGGAGCCTCTCCACACTACTGTAGTTAAACAAACAGGCTGGGAAGCAGGGTCAGGGGCTGGCTGCCATGCTGGGAAGAGCAGGAGCCAAGGAGGAGCGGAGTGTGGACTCAGAGGGGTGGCCGGGTGAGCTCGGAGCTCAGGAGCTGCTGTGGAGCCAAGAGTTCAGGCCAATCGCGCCCCCCCCCCCCCCGCCCTCCCTGCCAGGCCTGGCCAAGACAGCAGACGTGGGCGGCCAACGTCTGTGGGGTTGAGTTGGCCCGGCTGGAGGTAAAACTGCAGCAGGAGGGGCCAGAGACAAAGACCCAAAGGAGCACAGAGTGACTCGGAGAGGCAGAGGGATATAGAGATTGAGGTTCAGAGAGACAGAGAGAGAGACTCAGAAAGACAGAGACAGACTCAGGTGGGAGAAGGAAGGTATGAAGGGCTGGGAAGAGAATGGCCAGGGGAGGGAAGTCCAAGGCAAGGGAAGAAAGCGGTGGGCCCAGGGGAACAACAGCTCTTCCAAAGGCAGGAAGTTTGGAGCTTATGAAGGGCCCCCTTCCTTGTGGATGGCACCAGCAGTGAACAAAACTTTTCCACTTGCTTAAGCTCATTCAAGCCTCACAATGGCCTGCTGAGAAGGACTTGGATGGGGGCGGGGATGGGCCCTGTTGTGGGGAGCAGTGGGGGAGGGGAGCTGCAGAGCCAAACTGGGACCTGGGGACTGGCCGTGAGGGGACCTACGGGATGGAGGTGGGGTGGTGAGTGATTTAGAGACAGAGCCCCCTGCTGGGCCCGCGTCCCTCCAGTGACTGAGCCTTCCCTGGCTGTGCTCAGTGGCTATTTATGGACTTGGCTGGCTAGGACTTGATGCTCCTGCCGCTGTGACAGTATTGCTCCTGGGAGGAAGAAGCTATCCAGGAGGCCTCTCTCTTGTCCCCTTTCTCCTGTCCCCAGATGGCCTGACTGTGGTCATGTGGGCTGTTGATGACTGCTAGCTGAAACTATCTCTGGGGATTGACGTTGATGATTTGGTGGAAAAGGGGCACGTCGCCCAAAGTTCTGACCCCTCCCTGGGGGTGGCCTGCCTCCTGGGGCTGGTCAGTTGGTGGAGGGTGTGTGTAAAGGTCAGGTCCCCTTGCTTCACCTTGGGACGCTTGTGAAGGGCCATCCCAGTCCTAGAGCTCCTTGTGAGCCTGGCCCCTTTGGTGCGACTATATCACACATCAGCTTCTCCCTTTGCCGAGTGCTGCTCCTGTCTTACTGTCGTTCTCAAGAGTGCATTCCGATAAGTCTTCATGCAAATTTCATGGTCTCAGAGAATTTCCAGGGAATTTCACCTGCAGCACTAATTCTAAGCTCTGGGCTCCAACCTGGGCTCAGCTCAGCTCCACTCTCCAGTAACCTTGTCTTTGTTTTAATCCTCTCCCCCATCAGATAGGGCCGGATTCTGCATGCAGGTGTCTGTGTATATCTGGGAAAACTCGGGGCGGGAGGGGATGTCCAGGTAGCCACCTCCATCCTGGGCAGAAACCCCCTCCCCAGCCCCAGGAGAAAAACCACAGGGAACTTGCCACCTGGCTCATGGGAGGTACTCAGCAGTTTTGAAGAGGATGATTTTGGTGCCCGTCTGCTCTCATCAGAGAGGCAGGAGAGCATAGTGGTTAAGGGTCTGGAGCTGGACTGCCTAGTTCCATGGCAGCCTGCCAGTCAGAAGCTGTGTGACCTTGGGTGATAAGGGCGAAGTGACCTAACAGATGTATAAAAGTACTTAGCACACAGGTGGCCCGTGAATGTTCACTATCGTGTTATTTTTGTTACTCGTAGAACATCTGAACCTGTAGGTTGGTGAGGCTGCACAGCCCACGTCTAAGAGATGCATACACATGAGGCAAGCAGTTACTTCCTTACGTCAGCGACGGGTCTCGTGTGTTATCCAGCATGCCTGTAACCCGTGTTGTGCAAAGCCCTCACTTTGCAGACGAGGCCGAGCAGGCGGCCCAAAGCCACATGCTGCTTCCAGGCTTGGGAGACCTAGGCTCTGGTGTCCAGTTCCTAGGCTAGGCTCGAGCGTCTTTTCTCCCGCATCCTTGGGGTCCTGGCTCAGGGGACTGGGCAATGCCCCAGCAGTCTTGGTAGCATCTGCAGGCAGTGGAGCGATGCCTGCTCGGGAGTGGGATTATCTCAGAGGTGACGACTGCTTCAAGGTCATACCCTTGACCCCGGTTCTGTCTGTCACTGGGGGCCAGGGACTGGCCTCTTTGGGTCTCTAAGCGATCAGATGAGAGGTCACTGAGGTTCTAAGGATTAGCCCCTGGCACTGTGCCTGCTGCCCAGTTAGTGTCTTCAGGGGTCAGTCAATTTTAAGTAATAATATCAAACAATAACAGCCAACCCTCACCCTGTACTCCTGCTACGTCCTACCTTCTTTCCTCCTCATGGTGATCCAGCAAAGGAAGATTTGCTCCTTCGACGGTGACCACTCAGTTCTAAGCCCCCACCTCTCCATGTCTGGCAGTTGCCTCTTACCTGGTCTTCCTGTTTTGACTCCTGACCCTCCAGAGCTCTGCTGTCCCTCACAGTGTCCCCATGTCGCTAGTGGGCACTTGGAATGGGACCAGTCCCTACTTGCAGATAGGCTGCAAGTACAAACTACACACTGGATGTCAGAGACTTGGTATGAAAAAATATATATAAAATATCTCTAATCATTTTTCATATAGATATATTAAAATGATAATATTTTGATGAAGTAAAATATATTACTAAGATTAATTTCACTGTTTCTTTGCTTTTTTTTTTTTTGCAAGTGGTGGTTAGAAAATTATAAATTACATGTGCTTGCATTGTATTTCCGTTGGACAGTGCTGCCCCAGAGTCTGTTGTTGACATAACAACCAAAAAGATCCTTTAAAATCTTGGATGGATCATGTCCCTTTTCTGCTTACAACCTTTAAATGCTCCCATTTCACACAGGATGAAAATGAAGTGCTCACCATGGCTTTCAGGGCCCTGGATGAATGACCCTCTAGCTGCCTTGCAGATCTTTTTTCCTATTATCTTCTCCCTTTTTCCTTGTTCCAGTCACACCGGCCACCTGGAAGTCCTTAAATTTGCTAAGCTCATTCCTACCTCAGGGCCTTTGCACTTGCTATTTCCTCTGCCAGGAGTGGCTTCCCCACCTCTTCACATGCTCATTCCCTCATTTGATTCAGATTTTTGTCCAACCTGGCTAAAACACATGCCTTCTAGTTCCTCTCTCATCCCTTGGGCAGAGCATTTACCTTCATGTAAGTTACATGATTGATTCAGTTGGCTACATTTTGATTGTTTGCCCAGTTAGAATGTAAGCTTCATGAAGCAGGGATTTGGTCTGTTTTACTCATCAAAATTCATCCTAGAACTAGACCCAGAATAGAAGAGATGGTCAATGAATCTTGGCCGAGTGACTGAAAGTCACCAATGGCAAAACAGATCCAGAAAGATGAAATTGTGCCCAAGGTCACACAGCCAGGCAGGGACAGAGCTGGGACTAGCTGAGGACTGTCTGAAGCCAGATTCTATAACTCTGTCCACTACAGGTCCGGTCTGCAAGCATCTCTCTTTCCCCCTTGGTCCCACTCAGGAAGTACAGTTGTCACGTTGAGGAGAGGGGACCTGACTGTGGAGAGGCAGCACTGTTTTTCTGGCATCTCTGATTTTCTGAGTGCTGGAGACTTCCATGTATAGGGACTCCGCCGTCCATTGTTCGTTCCCTTCCCCATGCATCCAGACTCACAGGCCCAAAGAAGACCCTGGGGTAGGGGGTGGAGGGAAACAGGACTATAGGGGATGGGCGTGTGGACTTCCCAGGGCTCAGGCAAGAGCACTGTGCTTCTAGGCTATGACACTGCTTAGTATTGTGCCTAGTGCTGAGTGTGGGGTACAGGAAGCAGGTTGGGACCATGAGTGAGGAGACCAAACCTCACAGACCTTGGGTTTGGGCAGAAAGGAGAGAGAGAAAGCCTAGAAGCCCAACATGGGGGCTGGAGCAAATTGCAGGGCCCTCTGCCCAGTGAGCCATCCTGTAAGGATCTCTGCTGCTTTGGCACCTGGGGTGGCTCAGGTGTGTTGAGGTTGCCCTTGACCCACTGGCCCACCCACAAGGGGGGTGAGAGTGCTCTCTGCGCTCCGACTAGTTTTCCTATCAGCTGTATTCCTTAGAAGGGGCACTTGGGTGGCTCAGTTGGTTAAGCGTCTGCCTTCGGCTCAGGTCATGATCTCACGGTCCGTGAGTTCAAGCCCCGCGTTGGGCTCTGTGCTGACAGCTCAGAGCCTGGAGCCTGCTTTGCATTCTGTGTCTTCCTCTCTCTGCTCCTTGCCCGCTCGTGCACACACACTCTCTCTCAAAAGTAAATAAATATTAACAACAAAAAAAAAAAAAAGAAAAAAAAAAAAGAAAGGGCACCTTGTTCAGAATGAGTGCCCGGGATGCTGGTCTGTCTTTGCTTGGGGAACTCCTACACATCCCTCCAGTCCCAGCTCAAATGCCCTCTCCCTTGTCCAGAGCCCCTGACTCTCAGGCAGACTTAGTTCCACCCTCTTCTGAGCACCCAAATAGCTCCTTGTTCCTACAAGTGTGTAAGCATTCCTTGCTTGCCTTGTAGTTGTTTGCTTTTATGACAGCCTCTCCTGCCTGACAGCAAGCTCCTTGAGGGCCAGGTCTGTCTTTGTTTATTTCTGTGTTTCCAGGCTGAAGCTTGGTGGTGAATAAACTTTTACCACCACCACCACCACCTTCGTCATCGTCATCAGACCTGAAGCCTGTTGACGTGCTCTTGGCACATGCTAACTACTTCCTCTACAGCAGACCATGTAATCCTCACTGTGACCCCATACGAGGTGGGGATTTTATCATCCCCATTTGAGGAAGTGAAGGCTCTGTGAGGCTCTCAGGGTGGCATTGTCAGTAAGTGCAGAGCCAGGACTTGAACCCTGATCTTCTGACCCCAAGGCCAGTGTTCGCTCTGCTTTAGGGGACCAAGGGGTGAAATGACCCTCTCTTCTCTATGGTCAGTCATTCAGGTGAGGCTGCAGGCGGCTACCGGGAGCTGGGTGGCAGAGGGAGTGCGGTGGTTCCTGAGGCTGAAGCATAGGGTGTGTGTAGGGCTCAGAGGAGGTGCAGGGGGGGATGGTCAGAGGGAAGGCCTGGGGCACACGGTGAGTTGGACTCAGGCCTTGCTGAGTTTGAGGTGCCTGTGAACTATCAACATAGAGATGCCCTGTGGGCTGTTGCATCCATGGGTCTGGAGCTGGGGGGACATCTACTCTGGGGAAGGAGGTTTGGGGTTATTGGCATCAGGAGAGATGAGTCTGTGGGCGAAGGGGGAGATCCAGGGAGAATGTGGTGTGTGAAGAGGAAAAGGTCAAGAATTCTGGGGACCCCTTCATTTAAAGGGTTCATTGAGGGAAGGGAACTCACGTAGGAGCCTCAGAAGGACTAACAGTAGAGGGAGAATCAGGGCAGAGGGCTTCCTCCAAAATGTGAGAGGGCTCTGGAAGTATTTGTAGAACGAATGAATGAATGAATGAGTGAATGAATGAACTAATGAGTGAATGAATTAATGAATGAATGAGTAAAGGAATGAATGAGTGAATGAATGAGTGCAGATGGAAAAGATTGGTAATCCCCCCACCGGCCCCCCACCCCCTCAGCCCTGAGCTCCTTGTGATTATCTGTTGATGACTCAGAATCAAGGCTTCTTCTCTCTCCCCAGGACACTCTGGCTCTTTCTTCTCCCCTCCTGGCCCTGCCCTCCGCTCACCCCTTCCTCAGGGAGCTAAGAGAGGATTGCTGTCCCTACATCATAACTAGGGAAACTGAGGCCAGAGTGGACCAGACACCAGGCACCCCGGGTCTTAGTGCAGGTGTATTCTGGGGCAGGGGTAGCATTTCCAGATAGGGGGGCTACCAGAGGGGTGGGGCATCTCAGGGGCTTCTGAGACCTCATCTGTGGCCTGGGGATTCTCATTCTGTGGTCATGGAGATCCCACCGGCACCTGGGGGGCTCTTGGAGATCAACCTCCTCATTTTATAGATGTGAAGATCAAGGCTCAGGGGAGAAGAAACTTGCCCAAGTTCATAGTCACAAAAATAATAACGCCCAGCTGCCATTTTTGGAACAACTACTACGTGCCAGCGGTGTCACACCTATTCTTTGGTTTATTCTCACCATTTCCTTAGTGGTCTCTGATTTTGTAGATGAAGAATCAGAGGTTCCGAGAGGTAAAGCGATTTGTCTAAAGTCACACAGTAGGTGGGGCTTGGGCCAAGATTCCGATCCAGATCAGTTTAACATCAAAGCTTGTGTTACACCTGACCCTCTGTGGCCTCCCAAGTCCCAGAACCTGGTCTCCTGTATCCCAGACCAGAAAGTTTTCTCTACCGGCTTGCAGATTCTGCAGGACTCAGACAGTGTTTTCTGAGGAGGGAAATAACAGTCAGCAAAATGGAGGGAGCGCCAGTGTCTGGCCTTGAGTGCTGGACGTGCACAAAGCAAATGGGAGAAGGAAGAGAGCAGCTCCCCCTGCCCCTACCCCTGCCCCGTGGCCCAGCCAGGCAGGCCCCCAGCAGCCTGGCTCTCTCCCTCCCTGGGGGCTGGGGCTGCCTCTCCGCCTCTGCCTGCCCGCCTGATCGGGGGCAGAGCTGGCTTCATGTATTATTAATAGCACTGCCAGCCTTCCTGTTTTCACGCTGATAAACCTGCTGGGGAGGGTGGGTGGGAGGGAGAGAGCAAGGTGGCAAACCCGGAGCTCGAGGGCCCCTCCCCACTCAGCGCTCAGCGGAGCTGCTCTGCGGGGGCTGGCCCAGCCCCAAGCCTCTGAAGTTGGTTTCCAGAGCATCCCCATCTGAGCCCACAGGGGGAGACTGGGGCTGTGTGCAGGGAATTCGTGTGGAAGGTGGGCCTCCCTCCCTTACTCCTCTAGGATTCCAGGGGCTCCAATCACCTTGGCCTCTCCAGAGACAGATGTGCTCATAATCCAGGTGGCCACTGGGCTCAGGGTTGAGGATTCAGGTGTGTGTGTGTGTGTGTGTGTGTGTGTGAGAGAGAGAGAGAGAGAGAGAGAGAGAGAGAGAGAGAGAGAGACTAGTTCCCAAGATTCCCTGGGGCAAGGGCTAAACATGGACCTCAGGCCACATCTGAGCTGGTGTCTCCCTGCCTCCCACCCCATAGCCTAATCGGTTTCCCTTCTAGAGCCTAACTTGAGGGCCAAGGGCTGGGTGTAGAGGGAGCTGGCCCTGTCAGGGATTGGGGTGGGGTGGGGTGGATGGAGGCCATCCTTCTGAGCCCACCCGCAGCCTGAGGTCGCTGTGTGGGCCCGCAGGTCCCAATTACACATCTCTTCCCAAGTTCTTGTTCAGCGATGTCACTTTGGTGGTTTGAAACTGGCCTTGGTGGGAGTATTTACCCTACAGAAATTGACAAATGTTGCACATCAGCCCTCCCCCCACCCCCCTCCAGAACCTATTGGTAGACTTTTACTAGCACAGTCCCGACGCTGGTATGGAAGCCTCTTCTCTAACCTCAAACATGCCTGTACTTCCGTCTTTAACCTCTGCCCAGGTTGCTCCCTAGAATTCTTTTTCCCTTGTCTGTTAGTTTTCATGAACAATACAAGCAGCGATAACGATGGCTAGCATTTACTGTGTGCTTCTTAATTATGTTCTGGGTCTGTTCAAAGGACCTTACAAATTCGATTCATCTTCACAGCCATCCAGTGAGCAGGCACTATATTATGTCCATTTCACAGATGAGGTAACTGAGGCACAGAGGTGGAGGAACAGCTGAAGTCACACAGCTGGTGGATGGCGGCGCTGAGACCCACAGCTGGCTCCGTGGCCTCTGCTGCCGGCTCTCGTGTGGTTTCTGCATGGCTGCGAGAGCCACTTGTGGGCGCCTGCTATCCCGGCTCCCAGACCTCCCTGGCTGACTTCCTCCGTCGTCTCCCAGGGGCTGTGCTTCGAACACTTGGAGCCGCTCTTCCCGAGTCTGGGTTTCTCCTGCCCCTCCCCAGACTGGGAGCTCCTTGAGCACAGCGCCTGGATCTGATTCACCTGGTGCCCCCAGTACCTGATGCAGGAGCAGGCGCCCAGGGCACCTGGTAAATGAGCCACTCATGGAGGTAATCACAGGGACCCTTGGGCACAGTGCTCGGCATCCTGTACATACCTGTTTGTACACTCCGGAAGGGCATTTATGGTGGTTGGGGGTGAGGCTCAGCCACCCAGCTAAGTTTGTACTAGTGCCTTCCGTATGCCAAGCTCCGCGTTAGGAACTGCGGATTACAGTGACAAGCATGACAGACAAACGTCTTTGTCCTCCGGGAGCTTTTGTTCTCATGGGGGAGGCATGCAATGAACAAGATACATATAATATAAAGCATTTAGTGATACATGCTAAGGAGAAAAAAATAAAGTGGAGAAGGGGGATGGGGAATGTCTAGGAGGAGGTTGAAATTTTGATGAGTCAGACTTCTCTGAGAGGGTGATATTTAAGGAAGGGAGGGAGCGGGGCGCCTGGGTGGCTCAGTTCGTTAAGCTCTGACTTTGGCTCAGGTCATGATTTCACAGTCCATGGGTTTGAGCCCTGTGTCAGGCCCTGTCCGGGTAGCTCTGTGTCTGAAGTTTGGGGCTGGAGCCTGCTTTGGATTCTGTGTGTGTGTGTGTGTCTCTCTCTGCATCCCTCCCCCCCCACCCCCACACTCTGTCTGTCTCTCTGTCTCTCGAAAATAAATAAACGTCAAAAAAAATTTTTTTAAAAAGGAAGGGAGGGAGCTAACTGTGCTGCTTATGGGGTGGGGGAGAGCATTCTAGGCAGTGCAAAGGTCCTGAGACAAGAACTTACTGGGCGTGTTTGAGCAACAAGGAGGCCATTGTGCTTGGAGTAAGGTGAATGGAAAAGAGAACAGGTCAGAGTATTGGAGCTAAGAGAAGCAGGTGGAGGAAAGGAAAGGCTGGTGAGAGTTACGTGGAGGGGAGGCACAGAGAGGGTCATGGTGGGCAGTGGCTTTGTCCTCTGCCCAGGAAAGGGACAGATGTGAGGGAAAGGCATAGGAGAGTGCTCTACTTTCTGTAGCTAAAAACAGTCTTGTAATCTTGACTGGGTTTTTTTGCACCTTGTAGGCCCAGATGCAGCACCGAATTGCCTCAGTTTCCCCTCTAGACTCCTACTAGCTGTTCCCCTGTCCTGACCACAGGAAAGTTCTGCCCACTGCTCCTCTGGAGTGGCACCTCCTTCTCCTCGGGTTTCTGCTGCCCACTCTGCCTGGCACCTCATATCTTGGGGAAGACTTATTCCAAGATCAGGTTCGTTAGGGGCTAACCACGCAAGCTGCTGCCTTCCAGCCACTCCCCTTTGTGCTTCTGAGGTCCAGCCTCCAGGCACAGCCTGCCCCAGAATGATACAACTGTCTTCCCAAAGATAGGGAGATCCAGCGTTTGGAGAGGCTGGCAGTACCGAGACGAGGTTGCAAAGTGTGAAAGAGCCTTACAGGCGAGGGGAGGTTGTGAGTTCAGTGGGGGTAGGGATGCGGCAAGGTCTCCTAATCCTAATTATCAAGAGTCTAGGCCGGCTGAGTGGAGGTGATGCCTGGGCGGCGGGGGCGGTGGGGGGTACGTGGACTGGATTTATTCTTCCGATCCCACACCCCACCCCAGAGCCCTAAGTGCTCAGCCTCGTAAATAAAACCTACCTAATAAATCTCCCCTGTAAATTTTCTGCGTAGAATTTCATTACTTGTCTCATTTCCAGTCATTAGGTTTTAGTCCAATTTGGAGTTGCCCCGATGGCTGTGTAAATCATGCCTGCACTCTGGGGAGCGTGAACTCTGGGGAGAGATCACGCCTTGCCTGTCGGGGTGACAGCTTGAGCCTGGAGATCGGGACCCTGAGCAGTCGCCCGTGGGGTGTCAGCTGCTCTCAGCAAGCTCCCGCTGTCCTCCGTGCCTTGGGAAAAGGGGAAGGAGATAACATTAAGTGAGCACCTTACGTGCGCTGGGAACTTTACACATGTCATCTTGAACCCTCACACAAGCCCCACAGTGTGGGAACTACTGTTTCCGTCTTACAGAATCGGACTGAGGCTCAGAGAGGGGAAGTGACTTGTCTAAGGCTGGGCTGCCTGGATGGTCTGCCTTTGAGCCCAGGTTTACCTGACTTCAGATCCATTGCACCCACTGCCTCCCAGCTTCATGGATGGAGGAAGCCGTGGAGGATGGAGGAACCTAGCACAATGCAGCCTCTTCCATGAAGTGCTCCTTGGTTACCAGCGGGAGTCAACCCCTCTGTCGTCTGTTGCCCCGTATGAACTTTGAAAGATGTTGGGAACTTTTATCACATCCAGCGGCCTTCCATGACCTTTCATGTGCTGTGTTCTCTAACACATGGCTCCCTGGGCTTTTGATTCATATCCCTTTGCACACCTGTAATTATACATCCAGTTTTGTGATTATCAGGTTATTGTCTTTCTTCCCTTTTAAAACGTAAGCTCCGTGAGGGTAGTGACCACATCTGCTTGGCTTACCAGTGCATTGCTAGTATCTGGTACAATATATAGCACGTAATAGGTAATCAATAAATTGTTCATTGAATAGACGGATGAAATAATAAATGAATGAAGCAGTCACTCCAGGATGGGGAAGAAGGTGTCAATATACCAGTGTCTCCATTGCGCAGGTCAGTTAGGGTCCCAAAGCCCAGTGGAGGTCTGTGTGGGCAGGGAGGATTCTGCCGCCCCATGCCCAGCCCCTGACTCAGTGCCGGTCTCAGTTCTCACGCCAACTTCAACCTTTAGCCCCAGACCCAGCTCAACGTCCAACCCCAGCCACAGCCCCTAACTCAGCTCTGACTCTGGTCTCAGCCCCATCTGGAACACACATCCAACCCCAACCTCAGCCTCACTACCAGACCTCAGCCCCATCCTAAATCTGATCCCAGCCTGAATTTCAACCATAACCTTGCCCCCAGTTTCAGCTGAGTCCAGCTCCAACCTTAACCTCAAGATCAGTAGCCTTGGGACAGCGGTGGTTCCTTCTGGCCCATGGGTCGGGAGCAGCCGTGGCCACCGGACGGTGGTCGTCCCGGCGGTCTGCCGTATTTCGCCCACTGCCTTAGAGAGGTCGCAGACCTGTTGGCTCCTTGTGGGGTCTCAGTAATAGTTTCTCATTGCTGTGTTGTGGTTACAGTTTGCAAACCACGTACACATTTGTCAGCCTACCAGATCTTCCAACAGCTTGAGAAGTGTGCGTTTCTTTATGTTACATGGGAGGAAATGGGAGATTATTAAATGCTCTAGCTGGTTTGTGGCAAAGGGGGTGCTATAAACCAGCTCTTCTTACTCTGAGTTCCAAGCTGTCCCTAGTTCTCCCTGACCTGCTGGGAAGATGAGAGGGACTCTTGGTTCTGTGGCGTGTGTGTGTGTGTGTGTGTGTGTGTGTGTGTATGTGTGTGTCTAAAGGAAGCAGGGACCACCCTGGGGTGGCCTTCACTAAAGGATGTGACAGAAGCAATCTTAGTATTTCCCACCCTGAGTTTAGGAGAACTTGAAAGGAGAGAAGGCTGAGGACTATGGAGGATCTCAAAGAGAGTGTGGATGGGGTTGAGGAGTGTTTGGTTAGGGTCCTGGCAGGAAGCAGAATTCCCTTCAAATGGTTTACATGTACAGACTATAATGGATGGGCTACTTACAAGGCATGGGTGGGGTTTATTTTATTTTATTTTATTTTATTTTATTTTTTCTTAAGTATTTATTCGAGAGAGAGAGAGAGAGAGAGAGAGAGAGCGAGCAGGGGAGGGTCAGAGAGAAGGAGACACAGAATCCGAAGCAGGCTCCAGGCTGTGAGCTGACAGCACAGAGCCCGACATGGGGCTTGAACCCACGAGCCATGAGATTGTGACCTGAGCCGAAGTTGGACGCCTAACTGACTGAGCCACCCAGGCGCCCTGGCACTGGTGGAGTTTAGGAAACAACAGGGGATGGTGAGGTCCCAGAGGCTGGCAATAATCTGAAGCCTTTGCAACCTTTAGGGCTGATGCAGCAAGGTGGGGGAGATGGGCTATCACAGCCCAGGAAGGGCTGGTGCTGTGGAGGACGGATGCCTGGTGCAAACTGTAGTCACGGAGAAACATAGCCACTGCCAAAAATGTTGCCCAGGAAAGAGGGGGTGGGGAAGGAATCCCTGACATCCTCTCCCCCCTCCCTGTAATCTCTGCCGGTGTCTCCCACCAGCTGAACCCCACCTAGGGGCACCCAGGCCATGCAGTGTGCTGGGGTCAGCCTCCCAGGGCACAAAGCGGGGCTGAGAAGGGCAGGGATTGAATGTGGAGCAGGGGATCAAATGGCGAATAAACAGCACGAGGAGCAAGAGAGACCGAGGAGCAGGTCGTCAAGGAGAGACCGACAGACGAAGAGAAACTGAGCGAGGTGGAATGTGTGTGAGAGAGGCAGTGAGAAAGGGCTCAGCCTGTTTGTCTGGGCAGGTCTGCTGAACCCAAATCCGGCTCATCTGCGTCTCCTCAAATAAACTTCTGGGAAGTGAATGCCTGAAGCTGGCAGAGTGCAGAGAAGTCAGCAAATATGTGTGCAGTGAATTCTAAGCCTTCTGTTCCCAGCTCCTGGGAAGAGCAGCAGAGTCTTGGGTGTCCCTCCCCCCCCCGCCCCGGCATCCCAGTCCCCTGCCTTATTGCTCTGATCCTGGGACTGGCCCCCACCACGGGTGCATGGAAATAAGGAGAGAAATCTCGCACTTAGCAGATCTGGGGTCCAGAGAAATACAAGTAACACTGAGCAGTGAAGCTCATCTCTGAAGTTATGCAAGCCTTCACATGCATGATTTGATGGCACCCTCCTAACACCTCCGTGAGGCACGCTGGGCCAGGATTGTTGTTCCATTTTGTAGGCAAGGAAACTAAGGCTAATAGGGAAGGGACTTTCCCAAGGCTGTTATGAGTTAGCGGTGGGCTATTGATTAGGACCTCACACTGAGCCCTAGCCCAGGCCCGGACTGGCCCTGAACCTGGCCCAGCACTAACCCCTGAACATGGCCTCACACTGAGCATCACATTATCTGGGCTAAGAGGTCTTGGTGGTCCAGGGTACCCTCGAGTGTTTTCATACTAATTCTGCTGTGGACAGACTCTTGGAATACCCTCGAGGCTTGGAATTTTTCCAAGAGAAACTTTTACTAAAAAAAGATCACTATTATTTTTGAAACATATTCTGTACTGGGCACCACGCTAAGCACCATGCTTGAGTTATCTAATCTCCTCAACAATTGATCATTTTGGTACTATTATTATCCTCACTTTTCACATGAAGGAACTGGGACTCTGAGAGGTTAACTAGCTTTACAGCACCCCTCAGCTAGTTCCTGGTGGAGCTTGGATTCAGATCTGGGGGTGGCCTGTGATAGAGGAGACTGGAGAGGGTTGACTTCCTGCACCCCCAGAGGAAGGAGAGGAGGTCCAGAGGACCTGTGGGTCATGGAAAGAACATTCTCAGTCCTTCCCAGGACAAAGTATCTGTAGTCATTACACTGCTGGGCACAGTCCACAATGCATGGACATGTGTACTAGTCAGGGTCCTCCAGAGAAACAGAACAATAGGATATATCGAGATACACAGAAAGAGATTCATTATGAAGCTTGGCTCACACGATTATGGAGGCTAAGAAGTCCCGTGACCTGCTACCTGCAGCCTGGAGGCCCAGGAAGTCCAGTGGAGTAGTTCTAGTCCAAATCCAGAGGCCTGAGAAGCAGGAGAGCCAAGTCCAAGTCTGAAGCACTGATGTCTGAAGGCAGGAGAAGATGGGTGTCTCAGCTCATCAGAGAGCAAATTCACCCTTCTGCCTTTTTTCAATTCAGGCCCTCGATGATGGGTTGGATGAGGGGTGATGTCAGCTCCCCCCTCTCCCACCAGGTGACGGTGATCTTCTCTATTCTGTCTGCTGGTTCAAATGCTAATCTCTTCTGAGAATGCCCTTGAAGACATTTCTAGAAATAATGTTTTACCAGCTATCTGGGCATCCCTTAGCCCAGTCAAGTTGACACATGAAACTAACCATCATAGGATGCTACACACTTGTGAGAGATATATGTCTGCCTTCCAAGAGAAGGCACTGATGTGTGTCAGGAGCCTTTCTACCCACCTTTGCAGTGCCATGCACAGTGCTAGGCCTGGGAATGGCCAATTAAAGCCTCAGCTCAGAACTGCGAAGAGAAGAGATAAGCAGAGGACACTGTCCAGAAATGCTGGACCAGGGCTGAACCCCAGGGAGAGCTCAGGTCTCTTGCAGCCATCTAGTCCCTCAGGCAGCCCTTTCCGGGGTCTCCTTGTGCATCAATAACTCCCCTCCTGTGTCCTACCCCCTAGAGAGTCCCAGGAAGGAGAAGGGGACTCAGAATTTCCACCCTTCTATCTGTAGGGCAGTGTGAGATGTGGAGAGGCTGAGCTTGGAGACCTGGCATCTTTATGCTTATGGGCAAGTTCCTCACCCTCTCTGGCCCGTTTTCTCACATGCAAAGGGAAGCAGCGTGCTTCAGTGATTCCCGGGATCCCTGCACACTGATTTCCCCCACTGGTCCTCCAGCCCTGAGCCCTGCAGCATCTCCTCGACTTGCTCCTCCCCACCCTTCTCCAGCCTCTGGGCAGAGACTCTGGCCATGGTGCTGAAGGCGGCCATGGCCTCTACACGGGCTTGGAGGTATGGAGGTGAGCAATGTACTCATCCCAGGATTTGTGAGGGCAGAGGAAAACTACCTTAACTGAGTGCCTGCTATGTACCAGCCTCTCTGCTCTTCACTTTACCTTCGTTGTCACACTGGCTGGTCACAGTGTCCCTTGGAGGAAGAGATTATCATGGGGAAACTGAGTTTCGGGAGTGTGGGTCCCACAACCTTCTAGAAAGCAGAAAGCTACTCTCCTGACTGTGGATTTCGAGTAGCCTTGGTTCCCAGAGATGGTCCTGGGACAATTAAGGGCAGCTGAAAAAACAGTGACACGCAGAAATGGTTGATAAAACTGTGAAGGAACGTCTGTTGGCATTGGTTCTGAGCCCGCGGCCAAAGATGAATGATTGAAACACCAGGCTTGTTAAAGCGAGAGCACATTTGATTTCTCTCCCCTGCACTGCATGCGATTTCGCTGGAGGGAAGTTAGCAATCAGCTAATTGACATTGAATTAACCATGAAACTCAGCCCGTGCCTTCTCTCTGAAGCGCTCTCCAGCAAGACTTTATCAAGGCTTTGAATTATTGATTATTACTTATAGCTCTGATGGGGTGATTTACTTTTATTTGTTTTCACGTTGGGTGTCCTTCATAAGTGTCCCTGAGAGTGGGAGGCACCCAGACAGCAGGGCTTTTTACCTGAGGAACAGGGGGAGAGTCTAGGGACAGAGGTCTGGAGAGTCCCTTCTGCCCCAGAGAAATGAACCTGTGTTAGTCAAACCATGGAACTTTTGTTTTTTGTTTTTGGTGCAGTTACTGTAGCAAGGCCTAGCCTAATCTAACAGAGACTCTGAGGGCTGGCTTCCTTCCCGATTCCTTATGATACTAAGCTTAGAATCTGAATGAGCTGTGTCCCTACCCCTGCCATCTGAACTCTGTCTGTAAAGACTCTTACTGGATGTCTATTTCAGCTCCTTCAGATACCTGAATTCTTTCATAGCACCCAAACCAAATGGCTTTCTGGACTCTGCCTGCATATTCTGCATATCCTCGAGGCAGGGAATCCACTCTCTCCTGAGTCAATCTTTTCAAACGTGCTCAGCTCTCAACTGTCTCCCTTGTCCGTGTAAGTTCCACTTGTCTGGGAGGACTCTGCTCCATGGAGCCCCACAGAGTAGTTTCATTCTTTTCTGTCCCATGACAGCTTTTTAAGAATCTGAAATTAGATATCTGAAGCCACTCCTCTTCCAGGCCAAACATGTTTTCAACTCTTCCTCACAAGACTAGATTTCCAGCCCCATCTTTGATTTGGTCTCCTCTTTTGTTGGGAATCCGTGTGTCTTGGAGGCTCTGAAAACACAACACCTAGAACTGGTACAGCACTCTAGATATGGCTGGAGAGTGGTCGAGCTCTCAGAACCATCAGCTTCTTCAGGTTGGATGTTAGACCTTTAATGATGCAGCCCAACTGAGATGGATGGCTTCATCCTAGGGCAGAGGCATGTACTTCTCATCGAGTTCATGTGCTACTCATATTTCCCAGCTTCCTTATGGCCAGGCAGAAGAACCATGTGACCAATCTGGCCAATGGTCTATGAGCTGAAGTGAAATGTGACATTCTGGAATGAAACATTTAAGAGTTGATGAATGACATTCCGGCTCTTTTTCCTCGCCATGGTGACCTGGAAGCCTTGTGTTCCAGATGGTGTTGCTGTAAGACACAAGCAACTTAGATCAGATGCCACATAAGAGATGGGCAGCACACATGGGCAGATGTCATGTGGAGATAGTGTGCTCTACAGGGGTCACTCCAGGCAAATGTCATTGTGCCGATGCACACAGATTTTGAATGCCTAATGTCCTTGTGGAAGAAGAGAGGGAGCTTACATATTTGAGCACCTACTATGTGCAAGCTATAAATGATATCTAGTTTGTTTCTCACAATTCTGTGGGATAAAGATTATTCGTATTTGAAAGATGAGGAGACTGAGGCCTAGAAAGTGTGTGAGCTGGGAACTTGATTTTAAACACTGCCTGCTTTTAATCACCACCAGACTCCCAAGACGTGCCCTCGGCTCAATCTCTCATTGTCCTTCACCTTGACAAATGCACCATTTCCTTTCTTTCCTAAAATATTTCAGAATCATGAGGCACTGTGGTATGTTTCGAGCCTCAGCTACCCCTCCTGAATTTGGGGATAACACTAGTACCTACTTCTTAGGGTTGTCGTAAGGATTAATTGAGTTGACATGCATAGAACCGTTAGCACAGAATTAACATTATTTGTTAGTTAGTCATATAGTAGTAGCCAGTATATATGGGGTACTGTGTGTACTACGTGCCAGATATATTGCCAAGTGCTTGCTTCCTTTTATTTAATCCTCAAAATGACCCTTGAGGCAGGTGTTAGCGCCCTCATTTTCAGCTGGGGAAATTGAGGCTTTAGAGAACTTGAGTGAATTATCCAAGTTCACATGCTGAGGCAGTGGCAGTGTAGCACTCTGAATTTTGGTCACCTGAGGTTAAGGCTGTGCTGTGTGAGGTCAGAGCAGAAGAATAATAATAAGATGGGAATAACTTCTATGTACTGAGTGGTTATTACATGCCAGGAACAGTGCTCCTGTATATAATCTTAATTTTCAAAACTGTCCTCTCTGAGGCAAGTCCTGTAATGAGCTGAGTCTTTTGACATGAGAGACAGAGTAAGCGAGAATAGGTAACTTACTCAAGATCTCCCGACTGGGACATTGCAGTGGGGATCTGGACCCATGTTGTTGACAGCTCTTGTACTTACCCAAGTAATCACCTTAATAGCAGGGAACGTGTACATGTTACCTCCTCCGACTGTGATGGGATGCTTGGATTAAAAAATGCATTGTAAGGGGCGCCTGGGTGGCTCAGTCGGTTGAGCGTCCGACATCGGGTCAGGTCATGATCTCGCGGTCCGTGGGTTCAAGCCCCGCGTCGGGCTCTGTGCTGACAGCTCAGAGCCTAGAGCCTGTTTCGGATTCTGTGTCTCCCTTTCTCTCTGACCCTCCCCCATCATGCTCTGTCTCTCTCTGTCTCAAAAAAAAAATTACAAAAAATGCATTATAACACTGTATGTTAACCGTACTGGAATTAAAATAAAAACAAATCATACTGAAAGCAAAAGAATTCAAGAAGTTTTAAGAGGAAGGGACACAAAGCTCCACTGGGCAGAGGCCAACACAAAAGAACTGGGTGTTGAATTGCTGGCCTTCCCATGGCTCCAGGTGGTATGAGCAGGTCACAACCGGTTTGATTCAACTTCATTGAGTCTTGGCCAGCTCCATGCATTTTGAGCTGGCCCCGACAGGTCTGGTTTGATTCGAGCCAGCTTGAATCAGTTAGATCTAGTTGCAGCCAGTTGGGACCAGCCTGAACTGGATTGACCTAGTTTAAGCGTGTTTGTCTCTTCAGCCTTAGCGTTTTGACTCCCTGTGGATGTACTTCTCTTGGACTCTCTGGTCAGATGGCTTTGGTTGGGATGCTAGTGAGAGAGAGAGTATAAGTTATTAACCTTACAGGGGCCAACCCTTGTACCCACAGGGGCCTGCAGCTGGAACACCTCAGTGGTGAGTCCTGGCTTGGCCAACTCTGCCAGACCACCTGTCCTTCATTTCCCTTCTCTGTCCCCATAGAGTCCCCTGACCATGTGCTCTGATCTCACCCTTTCCTACCCTAGAAGTCAGCCCTTCCTTTAATTTCTTTTTGGGGGTACAAACCCAGGGGATCCTGGCATGCTGATCTAGGATGGTCCCTGAGCACAGGCTTGTCTGGGATGGAGGGGCCCATGTGGGGGTGGTGCCCCCTGTAATGTGTGACTTGCTAGTGTCACTCACTTTATTGCCAGACCCTGAAGCAGATGTGACTTGCACCACTACCCTGGCGATTCAATTAAACATTGATGTGCATGGGGGCTGGGGGAGGAGGGTGGGCAGAAAGGGCAGGTGCTGGCTAATGGGATGCCACATCACATCATCATCCCACAGAAACCACGCCCCCTTCAGAGAATCATGGCGGCTGAAGGCAATGAGGACCGAGCAGGCTTAGGGACAGGGCCTCCATGTGGGCTCGCTGCTCTGTTCCCAGCTGGACCGGACAGCGATGGAGCTGCGGGACTGAACAGAGCCAGGAAGAGTCAGAAAACCAGCACCAGCCGTCGCCTAGAGCTGACCGTCCCCAAGACTGGCCATCTCCTCCTTCCCTGTCGGTGCCATGCCCAAGGCTATGAGTATTTTGGTTAGTGACCAGGGATGGCCACCTGGTTGGGAATGTATATCCTTAGAACTAGAAGAAACTTGTCTGGCACAGGTACCCATGGCCACGCAGACTTTCAGTAGCAGGCCAGCCCATGCTCCTTCCACAGGCCTGTGGGATCCATTCCATATATCTAGAGAATAGAGAGCAGAATAGAGAGAAGGAGGGTGTCCCGCTCGAGGTCAGAGCTTTTGTACCATGTTTTGTGCACCCTCCCCTGCACTGAGGCCAAATCACTGGACAGAGCTAGTTCTCTGCTTCCCCCCTGCCCCCAATTCCCCTATCCTGTCACCTCCCCCTGCCATGAAGCAGGCCATGCCCGGGCTCTTGGGACCCTAGAGGATCCTTCCTATTTCCTTGGTGGGTCCCAGTTCTTCAGGCCCTAAGAGGAGGGATGGGGGCCATAAAGGAAAGGGGTGATGGGTCTATGCATGTTAATCGGCGGGAGGGGTAGGGCAGATCTCAATGGACTGTGCCTATCCAGTTTGTCCTAAGGTCAAAGACAGACTCCAAGGGACCAACTGAGCCCAGAAACAACTGTGTCCAGAGAATGACGGCTGGCCGTGCCTAGGGATTGCCCTGCCCAGGGGCTGGTGACTGTGCCCAGGGAGCAGCCATATCTAGGGACTGACCATGCCTATGGAATGGCTATGCCAGGGACCCACAGTTCCCCAGGACCAACTGAGCCTAGAAACAACTGTTCTCAGGAGAACAACTGATCTCAGAGACCCTCGGAGGACTCACTGTGTGTGGAGCTCATCTTTGCCCTGGGACTGACTTCGTCCACCATGACTGCCTGAGGGCTGACTGGACCCAGGGGCTACCCATGCCCAGGGACTGATTATGCCAGAGGATGTCTGTGCCTAGGGACCAGGTGTATATAGCCTGACTGTGCTCATAGATGGTTTCCAGGGACCATCTATGGTCAGAGACTCACGTTGCCCACTGACCAATTGTGTTCAAGAACAGCTATACCTGGCAGGGGCACCTGGGTGGCTCAGTTGTTTAAGAGTCCGACTTCAGCTCAGGTCGTGACCTCACAGTTTGTGAGTTCGAGCCCCGTGTCAGGCTCTGGGCTGACGGCTTGGAGCCTGGAACCTGCTTGGGATTCTGTGTCTCCCTCTCTCTGCCCCTCCTCTGCTCGCACTCTGTCTCTGTCTCTCTCAAAAATAAATAAACATTAAAAAAAAAAAAAAACAGAAGAGCTATACCTGGCAAACCAGCTGAACCCAGGGACTGGCCCTGCCCAGGACTGGACTGGGCACAAGGATGAACTGTATCTGGACATCTAAGACCCACTGTGCCCAGGGACCAGCTGTCCCTAGGGAGTCTGGTGGGGAGCAGAAGCTTTTCTACCTGGAGATAGTCATGTGCCTGGCATACGGGCTGCCCAGATGCATGGCACGATGCCTGGTGTGGGGCCTCTGGCAGCAGCTTTTCTTCTGGGACAGTGGGAGGAAGCCTGTGCCCTCAGTGCAGGCAACCTCAACCCACCCCCACTTCCCCCATTTCGGAGCCCAGTGAATAGAGAAAGAGAGAGAACACAGAACTATTGAGCACCTATTCTGTATCAGCATGCTCGGTCCTTCCTTGCCATTATGTCATTTCATCCCAGGAACAACCCCAGAAGGTAGTAGGTATCATCCTCATTTACGGGTAAAAAACCGAGGCTCACAGATGTGAAAATTCTTTGCTGGCCTTTCGACTCCAGAGTTCTTAGCCACGCTGCTATTCTGCCTATAAGACTGTGGCTTCCCGCACTCCATGTGGCGCCCCCCCCCCATCCCCAAGCAGAGGGAGAGGGTTGGGGCCTCCCCCCAGCTTACAGGAGAGGAAACTGAGGAAGGATCCGAACCTGGACATCTAGTCTGCACTTGGCAAGTTAAACCCGCTCCTGGCAGCGGCCCTGACCTCTCAGGCATGGGAAGAGCACTTGGCAGGCCTGGTAGGAAGGGCTTCCTGCGGGCTGCATTCCTACCCGCTGTCTTGGAGGCAGGCAGGCTGGGGTGCGGAGGCCGTCGGCCTCACACAAGCCCCCTTTCATGATGCCCAACAAGGCTCCCTCAGAGCCGGGACTCGGCTGTGCAAACACGCACATCTGGGCTGCTGGCCGGAGCAGGGCAGCGGAACTCCCCCGCAGCTGGCCAGCTGCTCCTGACCTCTGGACAAAGGGAGCTGTGGCCCTGTGGGGGCTCCCAGGGAACTTGGGGCTCTGGAGGGTACAGCCCCTACGCGGCCCTCCACGGGGAACAGTCCTCTCTGGCTGCTGCCTGTCACTTTCATCAGGGCTGGAACTCGACACTGACAGCGTTTCCTGCTGAGGGCATGCTCTCCCCCCCCCCCCCCCCCACCCCCACCCCCAACCGGGCCCACACCCAGCCAGAATGAAGAAAATAGCACAAAGGCTTCAGGCAGCGAGGGGCTTGAGTGGCTTCAAAGAAGCCTCTGAACAGCCACCCCATCTGCATGGAGTTTGTTATTTCACGGAGGAGAAAGACCCGAATCAAATAATCGCACACGCAAAAAAACATTGATAAATGACGGCGAACTCTTACATCTGTGTTTTTCAGGTTCTAGGCGTTGTGTTTGGTGCTTTACACATTTCAACTCATTTCATCCTGATAACAACCCCCTGAGGGCAATATGATTATTATGCCCATCCGTACGTATAGATTAGGTGGTTGAAGCACAGAGAGGTTCGGTGACTCACTCAGGGCCACACAGCTAGTAAGTGGCAGGGCCAGGATTTGGACTCCGTGTACATTCTTAACAATGACGCACATTTATGGAAGTGTTACAGACAGTGACAGGGAAGGGGGATGTCACTGGAGAGGGAAATAGGATTTGAGTTTGGGGAAGATCGCTTTGGTTGCTGGGAGCAGATCTGAGGGTCTGGATCGTAGGCTGTCACAAGATCATAAATGAGAGATGGTGGAGGTGTGGCCTGGATTAGGCCTGAGGAGAAGAAGATGGGTCTGGGGGAGATAGAAGCCTCTGGCATGGTGGTACCTGGCAGCTGACTGGGTGCGGGAGTGAGGACTCCACCCTGCATTTGGAGGTGAGCCAGCTGGGTCCCAGGTGCCTTCTTCACATGCCTGGCAGGACCCCTTTGGCTCTCCCACCTGCCCAGAGGCAGGAGGAGTGGTCTGTGGGGCATGTCTGTAGTGCTCCAGCTCCAGGAGCTGAGGGAGCAGGGGGAGAGGTCAGCGGTGCAGTGGAGGAAGCTCCACATTGGGCATCAAACATGGATTTAAATCCTGGCTTCTCTGGCAAGCTGTGGGACTCCGGGTGAATCGCCTGTGTCACAGAACCTTCCTTTCTTCTGCAGTCGGAGAAATGGTGGCTCCCTGGCAGGACTCGTGTGAGACATTGGATATGAAAGGAGCTGCAAAGGGAGAGGCTGAGACTCTTTGTTGCAGCTGCTTAAAGCTTCACTTGAGGCGCCCTTCCATGTGACGGGGGGTGGGCAGGGAGGGCGCAGGGGACCTGCCTGGCAGGTAGAGAGAACAGTCCTGCCTGAGTTAGCACCTGGAGTGGGGCCAGCTGGGAAGGGCATCCCTCATTCATTTCAGCTCATCCTCGCATTTAACAAACGTTTAACTGAACATCTACTAAGTGCCAAGCCCCATCCAAGGGGCTGCGGTATCGAGATGAAGCGAGGTCTGCCCAGTCCTGGCTTTCCAGAGCTCCCTTTCCAGTGGGGGCGGCCGGTAGCGCTGAGCAAGAATAATTAACCAAGAGGGTCGTGAAAGCCCCCAGTGAGGTAAGGAGAGTGACCGGGGAGAGGGGCTCCTCCAGCTGAGGCCTGGCTGACAGAAGAAGGCAGCCTAGAGGCGCCAAGGGGAATGTCTGGCCCGCTTAGGTGTCTAGTGAGAAAGGAGGGGTGTGGTGGCAGAGGCCTCGAGAGATAGGAGGGAAGCCAGCTGCCTTTCGGCTCCGGCTCCGCAGGCCCTTCTAGGGAGTGTGAACTTGACTCCAGGAGCGATGGGAAGCCTTTGAAAGGATTAATGCCAGGCCAGGGCAGAATCGGATGCACTGGTTACTCCCGTTGTCTTGCAGAGAAGCAGCTTAATTGGGGGAAGAATCCTGATGCGCTCCAACTCCTGCTCCCTTCCCCCAAAGGACCACACCTCTGTCGGTGTAGGCATTACCTGCCCTCCACGCCCCCACCCCTCTTTCAGACTGCGGGCTCCAGAGGTGCCGTGGCCCCCCAAGAGCACCAAGAGGCAGAGGACTGAGGCGGAGGGCTGGCTGACTGCCCCGGGCAGGCTGGGCTGGAAGCCCACAGGCGGGGACCCAAGTGCAAGGGCAGTGGGCGCACGCCTGGCTGCCCTGCCAGCTTCCACCCACCATGCGGGGCAGGCCCCCCACCCCCACCCCGCATGGGGCTTTTGAATTAAAAAGTCTTAACTTTTTCTTTTAAATGGCAGCTCTGTGTACTGTACATGGTAATTAATACATTAGCATTTATGCAAAATACCATCGCAGCCGGGCTGGTATGTCAGCTGCCTTCCTGAGCTGTAAAAATGTGAGCGCCCCGAGGTACCTCAGACGGGGCCCCCCCCAACCCCCCTGCCCACCCGCCCCCAGCAGACGGCTCCGTCTGACCTGCGCCGTTCACTAACGCCCACCGGCGTGTCTGCGCACGCTGGCCAATGTATATGGGCCTGCGGGTGGGCAGACCTGTCCTCGCCTCTGTACGTACACACACTGCCTGCGTTCGGATGAACGCGCGTGTGTGGTAAACGAGGGCATCTCTGTGTCTGCGTGTGCCTGTGTGCCGGTCTCATACGTGTGGTTCTGTGTGAGCATCTCCGAACGTACATGTGTGGACATCTCTGTGTGCCGTGTCTGCGGGTGGTTTTGTATTTGCGACTAGGTACCTGTGCGGGTCTGTCTGTGTGTGTGCCTGGGCAGTGTCAGTGTGTGTCCGTGTGCATCCATGCGGGTTATGCACGCACGTACCTGTGGGCACGCGTATGCCTGTTCATATTCATATGTGTGCATCCCTGGGCGCTTGTGTGTAAGAGCCTAGGTGTGGGTCACTAGGCATGCCTGTGGGGGTCTGCCATTTGTGTCTGTCCATCTGGGTGTTAGTAGGGCTCTATGTGCCTCTGTATGTGTTTGGATATACCCGTGTGTGCTCCTATACATGCAGAAGTGTGTGTGTGTGTGTGTGTGTGTGTGTGTGTGTGTGTGATGCTTGCTAGAATGGCTCAGAAAGGCGAACAGTGACACCTGGGGTCAGGCTGGGGCTCTGAGGGGCAGAGCCTCTCTGGGGCACTTGCTAGCTCTGAGGTCTTGGGAAAGTCACACCGACTGTCTGCCCCTCAGTGTCCTCATCTGTAAACTGGGACTAATGAAATCTACCCTGCCCCCAAACAACAATAATATTCACTGGGCACTGGATGCCCCGCAGTCAAATGGGGGAGATGAACCCATAAGCAGGTGATAGCGCAGGGGGCTGCAAGGAACGTCACTTAGCCCCGACAAGGAGATGGGAGATGGGCTTAGGGAAAGTGTCTCTGAGCAGGCAATTGTTGAGCGAATCTTGGAGGATGAGGAGGGGTTAGCAGATGAAGAAGCCCAGAGGGTGAGCCAGCCTGAAGGAGTGCAGATGTGGAGTGGTCTGGCCCATTCCGACTGGCTGGAGACCAACCAGCAGCAAGCTGGCGGGAGTCAGGGACCTGCCTGGTGGGTCATCCAGGGTTGCCCATACTGGGGCAAGGGGGGGCCAGTAAGGGCCTCCTTAAAGGAGAGGGTCAGGGTCAGAGTAGAGCCTCACTCTAGCTTCTGCAGGGAGGAAGGACTATGGTGGGTGCCTATCTGCTGAGGGGTAACCTGAGCCCAGGCAGTGGGGGACAAGAGAAGGCGAATGGGTCAGAGGGAATTGCTGAGTTAGCATCCACAGTAGGCAGAGACTGATTCGATAATGAAGTGCCGGGAGGGAGGGGGAGAGCTGGGAGGGGGCCCACTCCATCTGTGGCCCCAGTGATTGGGTGGTTGATGAGGCTGTCCACCGAGACTGTGGACACAGAAGGAGGAAGGAAGGGGGTCTCTCTGGAGGGAGGGTGGCGAGTTTTAGACCTCTTGAGGCTGCAACACCCGTGAGATATCGTTCATTCATTTCATTTACTCATACATTCTCCGTGTTATCAGGCATCTGAGAGACCAGGATGAACAAGACAGAAGATTGTCATAGGCAGAGGTAAAAGCAGGTGCTGAGGCCCAGCAGGAAGATACCGTGGAGTCTGGGAAGAGCAATAATGAACGGCTCAGGAAGGCGGGAGAATGTAGGAGAGGGGAGTGAGCACATGAAATGTTTGGGGATGGCAGTGCAGGGCAGGCACTGGCGGATGGGGGTTGCATTTTAGGAAACCCTTTCTTTTCTCTTCTTGCCCATGTTTGTAGCTCGCTGAAGGATCCCTGGGTTTCTGATTTGTGAAATGGGGCTGATGCGCTGTACAGCGTTGTAAAATAGAGCGATGCTGGGCCCTGGTAATATGTCCCTGCCGTCAAGGAACTTCCAGAAACAGACACTACGTGTGGTAGGTGCCCTGAGAGGGGCCAGTGCGTAATAAGTAGCCAATACCCGCTTGTTGAATAAAGTGCCCATTGAATGCATAGTAGCACAGGGGTCTGGGGAGCTGAATAAAGGAGGCATCGATGGATGGGATCCATCTGGGAGCAGGGGAGTTATTAGGGAAGACTTCCCAGACGAGGTGACTCCCAAGTTGGGTCCTAGAGAATGAGTAGGAATTACCCAGGGGAAGTGGGGTTGGGGGGGGAGCAGCATGGGCCAAGGTGTGGAGGTAGGACAGCATGGAGGGCTGGGGGAATTGTAAGTCATTCAGTGGGGCTGGAGCACACGATTGTGCAGGGTGAAGAGTGTAGATGGGTGCGGTCGGAGCACGACCAAGGTCTTGTCACAAAAGACCTTGAGTGTCAGGCTAAGGGGCTTGGATCCCCCGGCTACCCTCCCCCCATGGGCAGTGTGGAGCCTTAGGTACCTTTTGAGCAGAGGAATGGCTGGTGAGTAAATTTTGTAGAAATCATGCTGGGTACTGCGTACTGACTGAGGGAGGGCAGGGCTAAGGACAGGGAGCCCAGTCTTTTGTGGCTTCGTTTGGAAGTAATGACCGTGCTGCTATACCTCTTGGATTTATCTTAAGGGATGAGGCACCAAGGCTTTTAAAAATTATGGCATGCACTGGGCGAGCAGCAGGAACCCTGGTTTCAATCCTGCACCCTGCCATTATCTTGCCCTGTGACCTTGACTTGGCCAAGTCAATTAGCTTCTGAGAGCTTTAGGTGGTTCGTAGGTCAGGAGACCGGCAGGAGGTGATCCAGGTAGAAAGGGAGGGTTGCTGGGAAGGGCTTTGTTTCCCTCACCTCCTGGGCACCAGGGGGCAGGGAGGGGGCCTGCTGCTTCCCTCCTTCCCTCTCCTCCTAAGGAGGAGGGTGAGGACGAGGACAAGGGCAAGCTCATGTATTTTCATGCCGTGGCCCCGACACTCAGCCCCACAGTCCCAGCTCACAGAGGCTGGGAGGCTGCTCTGGGGTGGGCCGACCCCGCCCACCAGCAGACACTCCGCTATTGTTCAAAATGGAATTGGTCCCAGGAAGCTTGGAGCCTGTGAAAACCACCATGAATTTTGCAAAACAGCTCTGAGGCGGTAAAGCATGTCAGAAGAATCAAATGTGGAAATCCCTATTTAGAAACTCCACTCTGGACAGGCATGATGTGCCCGGAGAAGGGATGGGGCAGGGGCTCGGGCCCTAAACGTCCTTCCGCTGGAGCCTCGGGAATGTGCCCAGCCGATGCCAGAGGAGAGACAGCCCCTTGGCCTGGGCTTCTGCCTGGTTCACCTGGCCTCGGATCGAGTCCTTCCCAAGGCACCCCCCCCCCATCCTTGCCCAACGTACCTATATTTTCTTTCTCTTTTGAAAGCAGCTTTATCATTTTGTAAAAAAGGATACATATGCTCGTTGCAAAAAATTCAGACAATATGGAAAAGTTCAAAGAAAAATGTAAAAATCACCTCAGATTTCACCATCCAGAGATAACCACATAACATTTTGGTGAACGTCCTTCCAGACTTCTCTCTGTGCATAAATATACACAAATAGATTCCACGTATGCAATTCTACCCTGAGTGAGATCAGACGCCACATGCTGTTCTGTCACCTGTTTTTTTTCCCCCACTCAGCAATATGTCATGGGCATCCTTCATATCAATACATGTAGATCAACTTCTTAGTTTTAATGCCTGCATTATGTGTGTGGATAGACCTCATGTTACTTACCCAGTCCCCAGCTGATGGTGATATGTGTTTTTCCAATTGTTTTGCTTTTACAGCTATCCCCGCAATGAACTTCTATGTGCATACATCTTTGTGAATTTCATTCATTCATTCGTTCATTCGGCCGTTTGTTTGTTCTTTCGTTCATGCCACAAATGTTACCAAGTGCATTCTACATACCAGCCCGGGACCAGGCTGGGGATAGAAAGGGCGAGTGAAACAACGTGGTCAGTGCTTGCTTTTATAGAATTTATGACGTAGTGAGGAGACAGGCCATTCAGCCCCTGCCAGCAGGGGAGACAGCAGTTTTCTTTGCATTGAGCTTGTGTCTTAAGTGCTTCCACAAATAATGATCCAATAAGCATGTGATGCGGAGTGCACAGAAAAAGTGCTCAAAGCATGAATGAAAAGTTCCAGCTGTGAGCGAGTAAGACCAGAGAAGATAACCTAGACTGGGGAGTCAGGGAGGGCTTCTCTGAGGGGTTGGCACTGAGGTTGAAAGATGAACGGGCAAGAGGCAGGGTCAGCGGATGGACGAGGGGAGGGTAGGTGGATGCGGAGGGGAACAGTGTGAGGATTTCACTTGGGGGGAGCGGTAGTTTCAATTATTAACATGCAGAAGATTCCTAAAGATGGAATTGCTGGGTCAGAGAGTAAAAGCAGAGTCTGTGTTTCATCTCACGTTCTATCTCGCTGCCCGCAAAGGTGTTCTGAGATTCAGTAAGAGCGGGCACAGAGGGTTAAGCCCAGCGCTCATGTACAGGAAGCGAGCCGGTCACTGCTGTTGCCATTATTATTATAATTATCTCTGCTAATATAATCGGTGAAAAATGATATCTCATCTTTGTTTTTAACCAACGTGTCTTTTTTTTTTTTTTTTTTTTTTTGACTCTGCAGGAAATGAGCCCTTGGGGGGAAATGAACTATCTTTCTTTCTTAAGCCACCTTTGTCAGAACCTTCCTGTGCCCCTTGGCGGGGCGGGAAAGCTCTCTCTGTCCCATCCTCACAGCAGAGCGCCGGGGACTTTGAGATGACTTCAAAGCCCGTGTGGCTCAGGGTGTCCCAAAGCAGGTGCCGATCGGAGAGGAGGGTGGCTTGGGACCTGTGTCGGCTGGCTGGGTGTTATGCCCGTGGGGAGGGACAGGCAGAGAGGTGGGGGCCCCAGAGGCAGAATCCGCATGCCATTAGAAGTGCTTAGAGATCCCCGGAGCTTCTGGATGATGTTAATGCAGCTGTATGAATATTAACAGAGTGGCCATTAATATTGATGACAATAATAAGCAAGTGTGAGTATTATTCTTAAAGAGGGCTGCTGCTTCAGCTGTTGCCTCCCTTCATTAAGACACTTCTGAGGTTCTCGGCCTTCCTCTTCCCAGACCTCACGCAAGACTCAATGGCATCCTCGTGACTTCTGCCCGGGCAGGGACTGAGCCAAAAAGGCATTTCCGACACTTCGGATTGGACGAGAATCAATGCAGGAAACCCGAGTTTCCGTCCCAGGCGCGCCGTGGGCCGTGTGAGCGGGTCGGGGGGCGGGCAAGGGATATATCTGCTTGTATATGGGCCGCCAGCTGTGAGGACTGTGCTTCTGACCCGCTCGGGCATAAGGCCCCGCCGTCTACCACCCCAGAGGAGTGTGGGCAGGGGGCTTGCAAGGGGCCCATCTCCAGGTGGCTGGAGGAATTACCCTGCTAAAGTGGTCATGAATTATACAAAGGAAGAGGTGGGGGGAAGGCCCAGAATATCATATGTGTAAATAAACCAGAGTGGCGGTCAGACATAAAAGCCAGCCACCAAGCTCTTGTACCCAGGGCGTCCCCTTCTCTTGCCGACCCACTCGTGCCGAGTACACAGCGAGTCGCTTACAACCTCCTTCTCCAAAGGATTTGTTAATAAGTCAATGACGGAACATCTAAAGGGGAAAAATATTTCTCTTTATAGTTGGAGATAATTGTCCCAGGAAAAAAAAAAACAACAAACCTTTAATTACAACTCACATGGAGAAAGCTTGATTTGTGGGCAGAGCCCAAATGCTGAGGAGCTAGATGTAAAATATTTGTAATATTTAGGGAACCTAGAGTTTTACATAAAAGTAAACAGCATTGCCTGAAGGCACAATTTCCAGCAACACAATAAAATGTGCAGTGAATTTATGGCGGCCATCCATTAGCTCTTACCAAGGCAACGTCGCCCCTATCTGTCGTCCATCATTATAATAGAGGGTTAATGCACCGAATTTACATAAAAAAGTCATATTGTCTGCATGAATTATTTACACTCGAAGCTGTTTTTACAGCTTGGTTTCAAGCTGGATTCTGGGAGAGATTCTGCCAGTAAATTACTCTGTGGAGACCTGGTTCTATAACTGCGCGCGGAGCCAGCAATGAAAAGAAAGGAAAATGGGCAGGCCCTGGCGGGTCGTTGGTGCTGACGCCTCTCGGGTGGGGGCTGGAGGCGGCGGTGGAGGCTTCCGGAGGCTGTTGGACCTTGCCGCAGACGGGGCTCTGTTTCTGGGCCCACGGCTTCACGGTTGCTGCCCGGCTGCCCAGCTGGTCAAAGCCAGTTGGGGCCCGAGGGAACGCAGGGATCCTTCCGAGGTATCCGGGGCGGGGGGGGGGGGGGGGGGGAGCTCTTGGAGGCTGAAGTCAGAGGTCTTTTAGGGGATCAGGGTCCAGGAGGGGAAGAGGAGTGCCTGTGTTTTAGGAGCAGGGGCCTGGTTCGGCAGTGTGAGTGAGACCCATGGTTCCCATTGTACAGATGGGAAGACTGAGACCTCGGAAGGCACCTACTCAAGAAGCGGGAAGCCCATTCATTCCAGGTGGGCCCAGGGAAGGTGGGGACATACAGACATGTCAGGCAGAGTGGGATGGTGATGGGGCGTCCAATCGGGGGACAGGCACAGGCCCCAGGCCTCCCACCTCAGTGCTTATGTTTTCTAGACCTTTGAGTGAGTGGAAGGCAGTTTCAGTGCTTGGGCTGGGGATGAGCTGTGCTTTTGGCACAGAGTTCTTAAATTCTCTTTGCTTTAGGGTTTGGGCTGCTGGGGAGAGCTGCTCGTGCCTCCCGGTGAGGCGGAGGTGGGAGAGCCTCGGCACACAGTGGAAACACACCTGGATTTTTAAGCCCATGCCTGCTGCGTGGCATTGGGCAAGCCCCCTAGTATCCGGGGGGACTCAGTTTCCTCATCCGTACAATGGGATTCCCAGTCCCGGCTCCCTCAGCCTGTTCCCCAAATGAGGAGAGGCTCGAATGGGATGGCATGCTCTGGGAGGTGTGCAGTATGTCACAAGCACGGCCACAGGTGACACGGGTCAGCAGAGGAAAGCCTTGAGGTTAGAGCTGATAGAGGGATAGACAGATGGAGAGAGAAGCCTGGAGAGATCAAAGAATCCCAGAGACAGAGAGAGAGGGAGAGACAAAGAGCGATCACACAGAAACAAAGAGAGAGGGACAGAGATGGAGATGGGCAGGAGGTGTAGACCCAGGAGAAAAGAGTCAGGCAAACTGCGTCAGGCTGTGACTTCCTGGAGCCCTGATGGTGTTTTCCTGGCCAGCGGACAGCTTGGCAGGCTGGGGGCTGCCCTTTAGCCTGGACTCTCTCTCCGTCCAGGCCAAGAAGTTCCCCGGGCTTCTCTCTGGCCTGGAGGTTCCCTCCTGGTCACCCTCTGCTTTTCTGTCGCACAGGGAAGCCTGAGCTGGCTGCCAGCCCCGTCCTCCCCCATCCCCCAGCGCCCGGGACCGGCTGGTGCTCATTGCTGCTACACTCGGGTCTCCCGCTCCAGGAGCAGCCACGGCAGGTCCCCAAGGGCCTGGAGACAACAAATGACTCCCCGCTGACGGGTTGCTCGCTGCCTCCTGCCTGCGAGCCCGTTCGGCTGCACACCGCACGCAGATAATCATGTAAGGCAAGGGAACCCCTCCTGCCCGTGGTGCTGTGATTTAAACCTGAACTTTGCTTTGCTTTCATCCCCTGGAGAAGCAAGATTTAGATGATAAATTTCTCCGTCTTCTCGGGAGCGGGCACACACATGTGCGCAGACCTGCACCTCCACGCACACGTAGAGGTGCTCACACATTGCGGAGCCCCCGTGCATGAGCGCTCACAGATGTGTCCACCCCGCAGCAAACCACACGTGTACACATTCACATGTGATGCATTTGTATGACACGCATGCCATCCTGGGGGGACCCGCGGCCCCCGGTTAGGGCAGGAGGCCGGAACGGCTAGCGTGCACGGGGTGGGTGGGAGAGGGTGAGGAGGACAGGCAAGGCCGAGACCGGAAGACGCTGTCCAAATCTCGCCCCACCATGCTGCCTGGGAGAGGGGAAGGAGGTTCGTGTTTTTGTGTGAGTGTGCTTGTCTGCACGTGTGCCCCTGTGCACGAGTCCGCGTGCCCATCTGTGGGTGTTGACAAGCGTGGGAACCTTTGTTGCACGCTGAGGTTGGCGGCCTACGGGCAGGGGAGGGTGCGGTGCGTTGGAAAATCACACCCACGCTGCCGCTGGCCCGCTGTTGGCCTCGGGCAAGCTGGCGCCCCTCTCTGGTCTTCCTTCTGGCCACCGAGGGTCCAGCCAGTTCTGACTTTCTAGTCTGTCTGTGAGAACGTGAGGGTGTGTTTCCCTGAGTAAGCTGGGCTTGGGTGTGCGTGTGTGTGTGTGTGTGTGTATGTGTGTGTGTGGTGAGTTTGAGAAACGATCTGTGTGTATGTTTCACTTAGTGAAAGTATCTGTGAGAGCGAGGACATCCTTGTTTTAAATTGCACGCCTCCTACTCCTTTTCTGCCTTAATCTTCTCCATAACACTGGTCGCCCCTGAACGCCACTGTACTTTTACTTATTTATGTTGTGTATGGTTTCCGTCTCCCTGGCGGAACGTAAACCCCACAAGGATCGGACTTTTAGCTGCTGTGCTCACGCGTGTATCCCCCCGTCAGAACCATCTCTGGCACAGGTGGCCTCGTGAAACTTCAGTGCATATTCATTGAATGAACAAATGAACGAATGAACAACCTTATCAGCTCCCTCAGGTGTTCTCTTACGGGTCACTTGCCTTCCTTTCTCGAAAATGCTGTTAATCATGAAGTCCTGTATGTGGGCCAGTAGCAGTTGACATTGGCAAGGGGCAGATCAAGTGTGGAAAGCCAGGCAAGAGGGAAAGGTACTTTTTTTTAAATGTTTATTTATTTAATTTGAGAGGGGGAGGCAGACACACACACACACACACACACACACACACACACACACAATCCCAAGCAGGCTCCGCACTGTCAGTACAGAGCCCGATGCAGGGCTCGAACTCATGAACTGTGAGATCATGACCTGAGCCAAAATCAAGAGTCGGATGCTCAACTGACTGAGCCCCCCAGGCGCCCTGGGAAAGATACTTTTTAAGAAAGAGAGTGCTGTGTACCTTCCCAGGAGCAGCTTTTCTGACAGAGCTCTGAGGACGGAGGGGCAGATTTCAGGGTATGGGAGGGAGGAGGGAAGAGGGAGGAGGGAGGTGAGGGTAAGGTAAAGACAGTGGTTTAGGTAGTATGTGGAGGAAATGGGAGAAGGCATTAGCTGGAGGAGGCAGTGGGGTCCTGTGGTCATTCCCACTAGCTTGGTGACATTTATCAACCTTCTTGTCGGGAGTGGCCCAGGTTCCTGGTATCTGGTAGCTTAAGTAGGTCTTCTGGGATTTGAGACAGAGAATATCTACCCGACTGTGGGAATTCATGTTGATGGAAACGTCTAGAACTATGTTGTCCATTGCAGGAGGCACTGGCCACACAGATGTGGCTATGGAGCACTCAAGTGTCACTGTTTAAAAAAATAATTTTTTAATGTTTATTTATTTTTGAGAGAGAGACAGAGCGTGAGCAGAGGAGGGGCAGAGAGAGAGAGAGGGAGACACAGAATCTGAGGCAGGCTCCAGGCTCTGAGCTGTCAGCACAGAGCCCGACGTGGGGCCTGAACCCACAAACTATGAGATCATGAGCTGAGCTGGAGTCAGACACTTAACTGACTGAGCCACCCAGGTGCCCTAAGTGTCACTTTTTACAAAAAAGTTTTTTTAATTTATTTAAGTAATCTCCACATCCCACGTGGGGCTTGAACTCATGACCCTGAGATCAAGTGTCACACGCTTCTCTGACTGAGCCAGCCAGGTGCCCCCCTCAAGTGTCACTTTTTTAATGAGGCCCTGACCACCCTACTTAAAATTGCTGCCTGCCTCCTCCGAGGCACCCAGATTCCCCTTGTCTGATTTTAATTTCTCTTTCGCCCTTATTGCCTTCCAATACACTAAATGATTTATTCATTTAAGCTTGTTTTTTGCTGTTGGTGTTCCAGTGAGAATGAGAGACCTTGCAAGGGCGGGACCTTTGTCTGGTTTGGCCATGGATGTATCCCACGCGCCCAGGAGAGCGCCTGGTATGTGGCAGGTGTTTCATCAGTGTTTACTGAGTGATTGGCTGCACTTCTGCCCGAGTGGATTTGTGAAGTATGTTTTGTGAGTGGGCTTGTAAAGTAAGTGCTCGCAGGATGTGAGTGTCAAGGGGCTGTGGTTTTTTTTTTTTGTTGTTTATTTATTTATTTTGGGGGAGGAGGGGCAGAGAGAGAGAGAGAGAGAGAGAGAGAGAGAATCCCAAGCAGGCTCTGTACTGGCAGCATGGAGCCCAGCGTGGGGCTTGAACTCACGAACTTCGAGATGGTCACCTGAGCCGGAATCGAGAGTTGGATGCTTAACTGATTGAGCCACCCGGGCGCCCCAAGGGGCAGTGTTTTTGCTTGTGGGGGTGACTGACTGTGTTTGGGAGGTGGGTGGGTTTGCTCCAGAGCTCTGTCCTCTGGGGCCTGGGGAGCAGTTCTCTGATAGAGGCTCTAGGATCTGGGCATCCTGACTGGACATCGTCAAGGGTCTGCCAACAGGCCCAGGATGGCTTCCCCTGGAATCTCCAGGAGTCCTTTCCTTGACACGCTGCCCCCTTGGTGGCCATGGGCCTGAGCCCTAGCCCTGGGAGCTTCCTGGGTCCGCTCTCTCCTTTCCCCATGGGCAGACCATGCCCCAAACTTAGGGAATCCCCGCACCCTGTAGCCAGTCTGCCCCCTGGGCTGGGAGGAGTCAGGGGGGTGAAGGCTGGCAGTCAGTACTGGAGGACAGCCGTGCTGAGTGGCTGGACTCAGCATCTGGATAATCTGGACACGTACTTGGGAGGAGGGGCCTGGCGGTACCCCTTGGGCAGTGGTCAGTTCAGAGGTGTCAGGGCTGGGCAGCAGGTGGCTGGGCCCGGGTGAAGGGCTGAGGAAGAGGGGCCAGGCTGGCCTTGTGCTTAGGCTTTGGGGGTGGTGGTCAAGGGCCCAGGAGTCAAGAGCTTAGGATGCCCATGTGGAGGTCAGCCTCTAGGGCCAAGACAAGGAACCCAAAGCAATGGGCTTTGGTGCCCCAGTTCATTCCCTTTTATGTGAAGGTGGTGGCTACAGAGCTGCTGGGAGGTGGGGGTGAGGCGTGGCCACCCCTGTGGATGACAGCATCGGGACCCAAAGGCGCTCAACCAAGTGACCTTGGTGCCAAGACCCAAAAAGACAAGTGCACTAGGGCTGGAGACAAAGTATCCCCTTAAGGCCTACATTTAGGAAGAATTGTCTAATATTGAGAGCATGGTGTTTGGGGTCAGACAGAACTGTGTGTAGCTTTCACACTTTCCAGCTGTGTGACTTTGGAAAGGTCACTTAACCTCTCTGAGCCTCAGTTTCCTCATAGGTAAATGGAGATACTTTTCTTTCTTTCTTTCTTTCTTTCTTTCTTTCTTTCTTTCTTTCTTTCTTTCTTTCT